>NC_141163.1:58294255-58601130 GCF_053477565.2 Lygodium microphyllum
TGGAGCCATTAGTCAATCAAACAGTCCTCTGCTATGGTGGCCCAGTCATTATGCAAGGACAGCCTTTTCTGAGTCTCACTCGGGTAAAAGGGCTTGAAGGGTTCACTGAGGTTGCCCCTGGTGTACACTTTGGAGGGCCTGTGACTACAATGAATATATTGCAGTCAATCAGAGATGGTCAGACAAAAGCTACTGATTTCTGGTTTTTTGTAGGATCTGCAAATTGGGGCAGGCAGCAATTGTTGGATGAACTGGCAGCAGACGTTTGGCAACTAGCTAATTATGAAGAAGGGATCCTTCAATTACCAGTGCAGGAGTGGCTTAATGGGTTCGATTTCAGTGTTTTAGACTTACAAAGTCGAATAAAAGTTACTTAATGAAGGGAGTTGTATGAAGTTTTACTTTACATCGAGGTACAACAATTTGTACACAAATTTTGTGCGGGAAGGATTGGTTGTGAACTGGTGCAATGTCTACGCTCATATGTCATAATGTCACATACTCACATCCTGAATGTTAGTGGAGTGAATCATAAGATATTCAGCACAGATTCACAAAATTCCTAGAATCAGAAAGACATGGGGATAGCATGTCCAAAGTAGTGGCCTAGATTGTTAAGTCTTGAGGCTACAACCAAGATTAGTAGATTCGAGTCCCTCGAATGCCGTCGAATCGTGTGAGAAGTGAATGGGGCATATTGAGATAGCAACCAAGTATTAATTCAGAACTAAAATGAAGAGAGAACATGTGCTTGATTGATATATGAACAATTGCAAAGTACAATGATAGTAATCCCAATCAACTAATAATTAGGTTGAGGTCAAATCTTAATTTTTTACAATTTTATGCTATCCATTATGCTAGCTTAATATTTGGAATCTAAGTTGGATTTGGATGATCCCAACATCCAAGTTATAGTCCACATTAATAGGAATATCTTATCTTTCGACATTAAATAATTTTAATAGTTAGATCTTGAGACATTGTACTTGCAAGATCGGCCTTCTGAAAGGATTATTGGTTGAAACTTTTGCTCTGATGTGGAGGCACTTTTCAAAGCTGGCTAATACTCATTTTCAACTTTTTGCATCAAGTATGTGTAATCTTTATTGACCTTAGATATTACTTGTAAGTTTTGAGCACGATGTGAACTTGTAATCTTGAATGTTGAACCAAGATGAGCATTCTCTTAAGAGCCTTCCCTTATTGCTAAGTCATCCTTCTATTAAATGAAGCTCCTTCATTCCAAGAAGAGCTCTATGTCGATAAAGAGAATTTCACCTAATGGCTTGGAAAAGATGGCAGTTACATTCTCCTTTGTGTTGCAACACAAATTTTTCATCATATATTTGTTTCCTAATGAAATGTTTTGTTATGACAATTTTTGCACTACATATTTGCCCCCTAATGAAATGCTCTTTCACAACAATATGCTTTGTTATGTAATGATGAACTAGATTTCTTACATGAGCCTATATTGAAGTATTATTAGATAATACAATAGTATCTATGGAGTTATCACAAGATGTAATCTCAAGTAAGAATCTCCTCAATCAAATAGCCTCACAAGTTGTTTGTAAGAGCATGAGATTTAGCCTTTATTGAAGAAAAATTGATTGTATGTTTGTTAGAGGCCCATAAAATAGCTCCATTACTTAATAATAAAGTATAACTAATCTAAGATTTATATTTTGAAGCATCAAAATTAACTCGCCTTTCATCATTGTAGAGCTTTATTATTGGATTTGATAGAAGTTTTTACAGGATGATAGTTGGATATTTTGAATTTGTCCAAAATTTCAGCAATATACTTTTGTTGGGGAGATGAGTTTTTGGACATGTAGTCTTGAATATCAAGAATATAATGCCAAAGGTACAAATTTTATATGTTAAATGTTAAGAAAGTTGAGATTTCACTTTGACAAACATACTTTTACTTCTACTTATAATTAGTAAAACATCCATAGATAAGAGACTAACCGATGTCATTTTTATATACATTGTAGTAGAGTGTTTTCTATGTTACTCTTACTAAAACAAGTAGTACAAAGTGTTGATGAATCCTTGGATACCACTAGGGATAATTTGAGGGAAAAAAAAAAAACCTTGCAAAAGGAAGTTTGAAAAAAAAAACTTAAAAAATAAGGACACAGTAAGGAGATTGCATTTTTATAACCTACTCTTCAAGAGCTTTTCATTGATATATAGGTTGTTAGGGTTTGGAAGTGGAACAATGAAGTTATATTAGTAATATTCCTTAGGTAAAAATGAATATTTGGTTTAAGTTCATTGTCTCACTTCCAAACCCTAACAACCCCATATATCACCAACAAGATCTTTAACAATCTTGAAGTTCATTTGCAAAAAGTTTACTATGCCCCCATGTTTTGAAGGAATATTTTGTTCAAACTCCCTTATAGGGCTATTTTTTAATCTAAAAATTTTTCTAATGCATAGCCTAGGGACTTGTTTTAGTGCAAGCAAGCTTTTCTTTAATTTATAAACCAAGTTTTCTTTTCAATATTTTGCATAACCTAGTTGTTGAGCTATATATTTATATCCATTTTCACTGTGTCCTATTTAGGAAGGCATTGTGTATAGTTGATTCATTTTGACAATTAGAGCATTGTTTCATCATTTGCCTTTCAATTTCTCTCTCTTTATTATACATGATTCTATCAAAAATTTTACAATCACTTGCTTTCCTTCCTTTGGAAAGTCCATAAAGAAATTTCAACTTGTATTTTTATGTAGGCCATTCATTTTCTCATCCAGAGCCTTCTCACAATCTTGTTTTTTACATAAATCGTCAAACAATGTAGATTTCTCTTACTATATTAGGTAGATCCTTCAACCTAAGAGAGAATAGAAATGCATTTTCTCATCTAGAGCCTTCTTACGATTCTGTCTTTTACAGACATCATCCTACAAAGTAGATTTCCCTTACTATATAAGGTAGATTCTTCAATCTAAGAGATAAGAGTTATCTATTCTCATATATGAAAATCTTTTAGATTCTTTGTCTTGTATACCTTCTAAGAGCAATCATTTGCTTTTCATCAATGGCATCCTCATCTCCATCATTGACTTGTTTAGTTCCTTATATTTCTTCTCTATGGGAAATTGGCATAAGTATGAAATCCATAGACAAGTTATCTTTTGTATTTTTCTTTGTTGTGTCACCTATAAGATATTTCCAATCTACATATTCTTTCACAATGGCATTTCTAGATGCAAATATACTTCTTTTGTCATATTTGTAGATAGAGAGTTAAGGTATTCGTATTCGTTGTGAGAGGTCATGTGGGAGCTTACCCAATTATTAATTCATCAAAATTATTGAAGAAGATTCTAGTTATTAACACATATATTATTATCAACATCATATTCAAAAATAGAAAAAGAAATTTGCCTCCCAAAATGAGAGTTTTCTTCTTCCATGAAGTTTCCATTCTTTTTCTTCATTATTTGACATATTTTCTCCAAGAGTTACTAGCTTGTAATGGATTCTTTAATCTTCAATACATATAAGGTAGCACTTTCTTAGTTGATACAATGGATAAGTGGAATTTGATTTTTGAATGTACATTACTTTGAGGTGTTTTTTGCTTTAGGCAAGCTCTTCGAACTCTCCCATGCTTCCTTGTAAGTCTTCACATCAATAAGCTAACCAAGCACAGATTTTTTGTCCCATTTTCTTTGGAACTCACCAATAACTTTAGGTATTTTGTCTTTTTCTTCTACCATACTAGTGCTTTCAAGTTGCATAGTCACTCTCATTGAGCTTTGTTGAAGATTAAAGGGACTCAACATTGATGTTGGTCAAGGAAGCCATATTCCCTTGCTCTCAAGATCAATAAATGGTTATTCAAGAGAAAATCCTAAACAATGAACTAGGATCGATAAGTAGAATCACTTGTACAAAGCTTCGGCAAGAGACCAAGTTGGCGTTGATTGTGAAAAGTAAATGTGATGTTTTGAGATGTCAAGTACAAATACAAAACTCAATCAATACAATAAACATAATTGGACCTAAAATTAAGAGAGAGCACAAGCTTGACTAATGTATGAACAATTGCTAAGTACAATGATAGTGATTCTAATCAATTGATGATTAGATTGAGGTGGAATGACTCAATCTGGTCACCCTTTAGATGGAGCTATGAGCTATACTACTATAGTTTTATACTTATTTCTCCCAAAAAAAAATTGAGGATAAAGGCACCTCCATCTAACCATCCGTGTATTCATTACACTAACAATATCCGCACACATGTACACTGCACATGGTAGGCGCCCATCACTATCACTTCATTCTTTATTCTTTTAGTGACATTGGAATACGGGAAGGCTAGATGTTGGAGTTTCCACATACGATGTCTCTCTCTTGCTCTCTTGCTTCATTTGCTGCTATAGCTCTTGCTTTGCCCTTACTTACACTCCTGTACTTCCACTCAAGCCCTACCTTTTAACTGGTATCAAAGCCAACCAATTGAGAAGCTTCTTTATCCTTTGTTTCAACCCGGATTCAAAGCTTCAACTCAAGGTTTCATGGTAGTTGTTATTTCTTCCTCTTAAGGTATGCATTGAGTTTTTTCTTCTTTCACCTCATTCCACCGTGCTCCATGCTTATTGAGGAGCTTCCCAAGACTTAGCTAAGTCTTATTGAGTGCTTATTAAGCTGAGGAGTAGCCATTTTATCCATTATGAGCGAATACATAGTATGTTGTAGAAGTTGTGTTGATAGCTATGGTAGCTTGACAACATTGTCGTATTTTGGCTATAACTTTTGCATACAATATCAAATTTAGAGGTTCTATAGCTAAAAATGAAGAGCATGATGAGAAATTTGGGTACTCATAGATTGATTTTGTGCAGGTTTTTTTTCTTTGTTTCACATAGAATAGGACAATTCTAGTTTTGGATAACAAACAATAAATTTCATAATGCATGTTTGATACTTCAGGGATGCTATTTTGGTGCATGGATGGTATGTTTATGCTGTTGGGATTGATTTGAGCTTGAAATAGCTCAGATTTCACAGTTATTTTAGTAAGTTATATAAATCTACAATCATTTTATCACTCTCTAAGCATGTCTACTATAATGTTTTCTTTGATGAACAGGCTGCATTGGAGTTATGGGATAAGATTTGCAATGTCTATGACAACTAGAGCCTTGCCTCTCAAATGTATTGACTCAAGCAACTCATGGACCTTTATATGAAGAAGGGAATCTCTATGTCTGCCCACTTGAATACGTTTCATTCTATTTTTAGCCAATTTTCTTCACAAGGAATTGAATTTAAGGATAATCTTTCTTCCTTATTCTTGACGGTTACATTGCCTGAGTCATGGTATGCATTTTGTGCTACTAGATATGCAAATATGCCTATTGATGGGCTAAAATTGCAAGATATAGAGGGTGCTTACATAAATGAAGAGGTTAACGGAGAGAATGTAGATGCTTCCCACACCTTTCATGTTTTGACAATCAAAGGTAATAATGGTAGGAGCCGTAATGACCATTGTGGGAGAGACTCTCAGAAGTCTTGTTCTTAGTCATGTGTATAGTCTCATAGTAAGTCCCGTGGTTGTAAGTTTGTATTGACTTGTCACTGTTGTGGGAAGTAGAGTCATATTTGGCCATATTGCCATAAAATGCATGATGACAAGTGTAAAGGAAAGGAAAAGGATAAAGTGCAGGAAAAGAATGATGATCGCAGTATTATTCCTAGCAAATCTAGTGTCAAGATTAAAGAGATATATAATACAAACAAATATTGATGATAATTATATACTTGCAGCTTCTTCTCTTGATGTTTCGTAGTTGACTAATGTATCATCTATTTATGCTCAATGTTGGCTGCTTGATTTAGGGGCTTTATTTCATGTCACTCCTCATCGAGACTGGTTCCACTTCTATCACATCAACATGACAAGATTTGTCAAATTGGATAATGACATGCTGGCCTTGAATATTATTGGTATTGGAGATATCTAGGAGTAGTTTCCTTCAACCAATATGTTTACTTTGCATGATGTACACCATGTTTCAACTTTGACCAAAAGCTTGCTTTCAGCTAGACAGTTGGATTATACAAGTTATGTTGTATCTTTTGGTGATTCCTCATTGAAGCTTATCCATAGGAATCTTGCCTTGGCATGAGGTCCCAAGTCTGGCACTCTTTATCCCTTGTATCTGAGTCTATCAACCATGTTTTGGTAGTGGGTGCCATACCACATATCATTATGGCATCACTGCCTTGGACTATCAATAAAAGGAATGAAAATGCTTACCCATTTGCATTATCTTTTGCCCCTTGACTATAAGTGTTTTAGTCCTTGTGATTATTATCTTTATGGTAGGCAAACTCGTAATTCGCATAAGAAGTCTAGCATTATGCACATGGATGAGCCTCTGGCTCTTGTTCATTCTGATGTTGTGGACCTATGCCTTGCAAATCGTTAAGTGGTGCAAAGTATTTCATTACTTTCATTGATGATTACTTGCATAAGGTCTGAGCATATACCACCCCATAAAGAAAAAATCAAAAGTCTTGGCTACCTTTTAACATTAGCCTGTCTTTATTGAGAGCCAGTCTAGGTATTGGCTAAAGGACCTATGATTTGAAATGGAGATGAGTATGTATCTAAAGGCTTTAATAAATTTTGTTATAAGAGGGTTATTTAGCATCAATTAATTATCTCATACACCCCACCCTAGAATGGTATGGCTGAGCATGTGAATAGAGTAAATCGGGAGTGAGTTATCTAAGCAAGCTTACTGCAACACTTTTGGGTTGAGGCAGTTACTACTGATGTACATTTGATTAATCGATCCCCATGCATTGCTCTTGACTATCAAGTTACATAGGAGGTATCATTGTTTCTCTCCTTTCTTTTATCCCTCTCGTGTTTTTCCCTTCTTTGTGGTAGCCTAGTCCTCTCTCTCTCTCTCTCTCTCTCCCCCATGGATACAACATTTTGACCTTCAATAAGATCCAAACTCCCAAATCACATTCATATCAGTGTTTAAGTCATTCCAAATAGATGGAAAATGGATTCCTATTATCATTAGCAAAGGCAGTTGGATCACCATATAACAGGTAAAACGTAGGAAAAGATGAAGATATGAGAGCTCGTTCATCTTTGCTTGGAAGGGTAGAATCCAAGATTTCAAGCTTGGAGTAAATAAGAATAGCATAAAAGAGGTATTGATGCAACATGCGTTTATGCATAGAGAACTATATTTGGAACTTGAAACTTCAAATCTTCCAATCCATAAACCAAATTGTAAGAATTTGGTTCTTAAAGTCTTTCTTTTCTTGAACTTGATTTAAGGTTTTCCATTATAACATTTTTTTGTCTTGTAGATGTTTATCCCTTTAATATTGAGGAATGGAAATCAGTCGTCTATTGTTAATGTTATTGATGTTATGCATGGTTCGATCAGAGAAGAAATGCACAAAGGTAGAAAGAAGACAGAGCGTGGAGAGAATGTAATATTCTTTTATGATAATTTTTATATTGTCTCCATGTAACACAACCAATGGGGATCAATATCCCCCCTTCCTTTTCTAGATTTTTCAAGCTTTGAGTGGTATTTACCAGGTCCAACTATTAGTGAGAGATATAGATGTAAAATATTTTCTGAGATACAGAGAGCATTAACACCTAATATCTCAAGTAAGCTAAGCAATGTTACTTTGTTTATGTCTATTAATATATTTGTTGATTTCTTTCCTAATGCTGAGATAAGAATATCAAAGGCCATGCTTTCAATGAAGAGACTAACATATGATCATGTCATATAATTTTTTGATGAAGGATGGAACTGTACGACAGAAGGAAAAATTATATGTAAGATAGGTCAAGACTCTATAGTATGTAAATATGTGGTTACTACTCAAAATTTCATCCTTAGCTTTTATTATAGTAGATGGCATTATGTTGGTGGTAGTTTGGTTGCTTTAGACCAAAATCTTGATCATTTTAGCAAAGATCCTATAGTGGATCTTGATGTTTGATTCAATGAGGACATTATTGCAATCCTAAAGGTTAGATAATCATGTATGCTACATCAAGTGAGGATGGATTTATAGAATAAAGATATTGAGCTACCGTGCTTATTTGTGTTCCAACTTAATAACAAACAAGTTTTTATATTTTATTATATCCACTTAGATGTATATCTAATTCCACTTTCTGATTAATAAACATTTATAACATATTTTTTGTAGATATCAACAAGGAGAGAGAGAAGAATATACAATGCAAAGATACTAAAGCAAAGATCTATTTATTGTTAATATAAAATACATGTACAAATTTTGTGGTAAATTTTTGTCAACCATCTCCATGACTTATACATAGAAGGGCTTACAAGAAATGAGGCAAAGCTACTACTTTTTTTAAGGACTCTTCTTAGGAGAAGAGACATCCTTTCTAGGAGTCCTTTTGCCTTTCTTTGATGCTTTGGTTGCCTTAGGTGTTGAAGGCATAGCTTCCCCTTCTGTAGTTACATGCATCTTCTCTCCTTCATTGTCTAAGTCTCAACTAATGTCCGTTCTTGGTTTCATATAATTGACCGTTATGCACTTCATGACCTTTTCTCTTATATACCAAACATGCTCAAATATATAGCAATCCCTTGAAAACTATCATACATTTGTAAGAAAATATTTTTAGTTCATTGTTACATTTTTACAATGGACTATATTATTATCATCAATGGACTATTTTGCAATGAATCTCTATCTTAAAGTTTAGTATCGTTCACATTACCTTTACAAGTTTATCATCATTAAGATAAATAAACTTAATCAATTTTTTCACATGTGCAATTACTCTCCAACCATAAGAGTAACTATGATTCTGATGAGGATACTGCAGCCAATAATATAAAATAAAACTATGAAATTTATTTATGGTAGTTTATAGAATAAATTTTCTTATTATGTTCCAACCATATTAATCAAGACCTTACCACAACTTGTCTATATTGCATTGTTGCAAGTAAATCAAAAGGCATGCGAGGCTTTTTCTCTAGCACTTCAATCAACCTTTTTACAACTTTATACCAAAAAGATAATACAAATTAAAGTACTTGTAAAAAAAAGATCAAAATATTTAGAGTACTTGTTTTAGAAAAAGATCAAAATATCAAGGTGGCCCTAGATTATATAACTTACAACTTACCATTTTCATGGATTCGTTTCAAAGAATCAAAGAGAAAACATGCTTGTCCACATTCTATTGCATTTAGGCTCCAATGAGAACTGAAAACAATCATACTTCAATAATTTAACCAAAAATAATAATAAAATCTAACAAAATATCAACTTGCTTACTTTTCATTGTATGAAATTAGAAAGAGCTCCAAAGTATCAAAGTTGATTGGATTGAACCAATGATCAAATGCACTTGCATCAAGCTCACTCCTCATATGACATGAGATAGATGAATCAAGAACCTCAAATTTTTATTGTATATCAAAGGGGAGCTCATGCATTACATACCTAGCAAAGAAATGGAGATAGTGAGTATAAACATGAAAAAATATTGCTATAAGTAAAAATAAATTCAGCTATATTATATCTCATTCCAACAAGAACAATATAGTCATTTAGTTCTCTCATTTTATTCTTGAGGATCTCAACATAGTCAGAGTAAAAAAATATCATATTAGATCTTCTATTAATATCACTAGGTAAAAAGCAAGAGACTTTGAAGCCCTTAGGATCAGTCATTTTTTCAAGAAGGGTAGACAACTCTTTTTCAAAAGATAGTAGCTGATCTGCTTCCTTTTATTCTGCCTTCTTCCTCATATACTCCCTCTATTTATCTACTTATTCTTGTATGGCCTTTTCCTCTTTCTCATATTGTCTTGTGTCTTTTTCATGGGTGACATCTTCAACCTTAGGATGTGGATCACCCTTTCTCTTTTTATATGGAGGAATATTTAAAATATTGAAAGTCTTCTCATCAGTAAAAGGGACTAGCTCAAGGTCCTTTGAAAAGTTGTATCTCAACCTCTTAAGAATTATCATATCTTTATCCATAAGTGTAAGCCTATATGCATGAGTAGCATATATATGAATGTTGAAAAAACTCAATCAAAAAATCTTTTGCAATCTCTTGGATGCAATTGAGAGCTGTTCTTGTCCATCTAAAACTATCAAGACTATACTTGTCACAAATTTCTTTAACAAGCCTTTAAAAAGGTAGTTTTGAAATTGCATTATCGAGAGCCTTCATTGTACTTCTAATCTCCTTCAGGCATCTAACATGTTGTGAAAACTTTCTCCTTGGTTTTGATTTCCTTGGAAGCTTAGAAGACTTGGAGGACTCATTGATCTTTGAAGCAAGGCATCTAGGATCAACTTTCTACTTTCTTGCAATAGACTTAGTTCTAGCCATCTGAAATCTCCAAAAAAAACAAAAAAAAACCTCAAAATTAGGATAGTCCCAAGTCAAACAAGCAAAAGATTGACATAGCTAAGGATCTTATGCATCCACAATTGCTAGCTTCATGTATGTCATAGTTGCTACACCTCTTTACATTACCTATACAATGGAAGTGGCTAGTATGTATATGGAAAACCCTAGCAAAAAGCATTAGAAGACAATATAGAGTATTATGAGATACTTGAATGACACTAGTGTTTTGCTTCAGAGTTCATGACAACACACTTGTATCATCTGACGTATGAAACACAAAATGAAGATCTCTCCATGAGAGAGAGCAGCCATTTTTGCATTTCATACATCGAAAAATAATTTTTGGTTTTATTTTAAAATTTTTGTAAATAAAAATGATATAGAACTAGCTAAGATTTGTTAAAGAAAATTACATCACTATAAAGAAATAACAACTAGTCAAGATTTGTCAAAGAGAAAATTACATTACTATGGAGAAAATGTCTTCTTTTTAGCCCAAGGCTATAGAAAATACTTCATCAAACCACTCCTCAAAGCAACATTTTAGCTAGTCCAAGTGCATCATGGGACCTTATGTGTGATGAAATTTTACCTTGTGTGTGCTAGGTATTGGAAAATTCTGCCTTGTGATGAAGCTACATCGTGTTGGTGAAGTCAAAGTAAGAAAGGAGCTTAGTGGTTCGAAAATTCACTTTGTGATTCAAAAATTCTTTTTAAAAGGACATTTCCTTGAAGTATAATAAGCAATTTACTCCACACATGTGGTGAGTATATCATTGTTGCCTTGAAACTTTGCCATGTGTTATTGATCTTTCTGGATGTTATGGCACTTTTATGGCATTAGTTTTTGGGTGAAATGGAAGATTTTTTAGCCTTCTTTTTCTTGTTTAAATATAGCATTTTTAAATTAGTGCATAGTATCTTTTGAGTGAGTTTCAAGGTGATCGTTTATTAATAAATAGATGTTATGAAGCCAATTCAGGCTGTTATTTACACAAACTCTTCCTCTATGCATTTTTTTCTCTCTTCCACAACCATATACCTTGTGCATCATAAGCCAAGAATACATGTGCTCTTGACCAAACCAATTTATGCTCACAAAGCAATACATTTCTAAGGTAGCAAACTTTTATTGGTTATTTCTCTTTTGTATAGGCATTGCGATTTATTCTTCAACTAGAAGCAATAGAAATTATTGAAAATTTTACTTTAAAGAGGTATAAGTAAGGAGTCCATCTTTACTTTGTGTTAAATTTTTCCAATGCTAAAAGGTATTTTTTGTATGATGAAACATGATAAGACTACGAAAAGCTCATTTGAGCTCTATAATCATGTTTCATAAGTTATCAACTCATAAATTACAGATGCCAAATGAAATGCAAAGCTGATGCCATGATTTGTTGCTTGGCTAATAAACTCGTGTTTCATAAGTCCTAAACTCATAGATCTCCATATTAAGAGCATATTGCAAGTGATGTAGATTAAAAAATGTATTGCCACTTTTTATTGAGTCATTTTTGAGTCTATGTCTTTTTTTAATAGTGAAAGAGAGAGATATACTTTTCTAAATAGTAGATCGTTACACTCCTAGAAGCATAATATGAGATAGTCATACAAAGTAGAAGCTTATACACACTTGTTCAAACATTACTTTATTCATGTTGTCTCTCTCTCTCTCTCTCATTCCTCTCCCATGACTTTGTTACTCTCTCTTCTCTTCACCCAACTAGATTTGTGGTTTTTTACCCGTACCCTATTGGTCCCTATTCTCCCCACGGTGTATATTCTCGGATCTGTGGTTTGTTTTTTCATCAAAAAGGGGTCGCCCGACAGCCCTTTTATTAGGCAAAAGAAACTCACAAATCCAGTTGGGCAAAAAGTTATCTCGCAAGGAATGGGTCCCCATTACTTAGTTTATTTTAATAAACAATGTACGTATACATTCCAAAGAAAATTGATTTATGTTGCACATTTTTAAAAACTAGCTCTAATTATGAAACTCAGACTACTTATGAAGATAATTGTTATTATTAATGAGGTATTATATGCCAATTCATGGAAGAAAGACTTGGGAAACCCTCCCAAGACTAGCTTATTAAAACTATGTTTGTAGTATGGAACAACAAAAAGAACTACCCTAGTGGATAGTCACTTGGCAGTTAAGTGCACTTGGGTGACGACACTACCGAGATGGATGACCTCTCGGTAAGATTTTCCTACAAGCTAGTGGGAGCTCCTCACGCACAACTAATGGCGGCAAGGAAGCCTTTGTAGTCCATTGCCAAGTATGCCCAGGCCAAGATGCCAAGGTGCCTTGGTCACCGCCTTAGTCGTGTGCTGCGCTGCCTGAGGACATTGAAAGGGATTTGGGGAGGGAGGGGGAGAGGATTTATGGGCGGGTGGGAGAGAGGGACAGGGGGTGCCGTAGCGTCCATCTGTCCGCCCCTCGCACTACCTCCGTCCCTACCAGCGTCCATCCATCTGCTCTCTCTCTCTCTCTCTCTCATATAAAGAAAAAAAAAGTTATTTTATTTCTCTTAAATTGAGAAATTAATTAACTAATTAATTAATAGTTATTAATATTCAAGCAACCGAATAATTAATTAAGTATTAACAAATTAGTTAATTTTTAATTTAAACATATTAACTAATTATTGATTAATATAACTAATTAAATATAATAAATAACTAATTAGATAAACAATTATCGAGTCAAAAAATAAGTGAATAAAATTAACTATCAAGTAAATCAACAAATTAACTATTAATCATGTAAATAATTATTAACCAAATTCACTTATTAATCAATCTATTAATTAATTAAGTAACTAATAAAATTAAGTAATAGCTTTTTTGAAGAACTAATTAATTAATAATTTTTAGATTTAATTATTTAATCAGTAAGTAATTAATTAAGTAACTAATTAACCAATAAATTAATAATTAGTTAATAATTAATTATCTAATTAAAAATTAAGTAAGTATTTAAATAAACATGTAAAAAATTAAGAAATTAATAATTAATAAATAAATAAAATTATATTTAATATTAGTTACTTGGTTAAATAATTAATTACTTAAAATTAATAATTATTAAATAACTAATTTATATATTAACTATTAATTAATTACTTAGCCAATAAAATTATATATTGATTGATTAGTTGAAATTAATAACTAATTGCTTAAAATTAATAACTACGAACTAAAAAATTTAGTAATAACCAATAACTAGTTACTTAAAATTAATAAATAATTTAATAAATTTATAACTAATAAATAATATTTATTTATTTATTAGTTATAAAGTACTTAAATATCTTAAATTAATTTTTAACAAGTAATAAATATCTTTTATTCAAGTAGTAATGGTTAATGATAATATTATGTATTTATTTTATTTAAAAATATTAAATAATTTATCATACAATTATTCAATAATTAATACTATTTATTACTTAATTAATTAATATTAATATATTAATTTAATATAAATCAATTAATATTTAACAAGATGGTATCTATTAGTTCATTCATTAGATATTTAGTGTATTAGTCAATTTATATCAATTAAATTATTAATAAATTTCTTACTCTCTAATAATTAGCTTGTTTTATAATTCATGTATATCAACTAGCTTATTGATTAATTAGTTATTATAGTAATCAATTAGTATGAAGTGAACCATTGGTATATTACTATTACTTAACTTGTTATTTAATTTATATATTGCTATTAATCATTTAATATAAATTAATATATCATAATAATAATACTAATTAATCAGTTAATATGATTGTACATTAATACGTTAGTTGTATGAGATTTTTTTTGGAGGGAATGAAGAGAGTGCAAGTGCATGTGGATTAGTATCATTCTGCTCGTCGAGAAAAGGGTCATCAGCGTGCCTGCATTATCTATCTTAGTTATTTAGGTTTAGGGTCCAAGGTATGAGAGAGAGTGTGCGTATGGGCTAGGATGGCTAATGAGAGAGAGTGCATATGGATTGGGATCATTTTGTTGCCAAAGAAGGGGTCATCGGCGGCCCAATATTTGGTGTAGAAAAATATGACTAGCACCCCCCCTTCTTAGATCTCTCACTTTGTATGGCACATGTCTCCCGGTCTCCCTTTCTCCATCTCTCTCTTTGACATGCATTTAATGCCCCACTATGTCAAAGTGGTTATATAAGGCCACACACCCCCTATGACACAACGCCTCCCCCTCCCTCAAGTTGTGGATTATTTTCTTAATCTCGCAAGTACATACACATCTCCCTCCCTCCCTCCCTCCCTCCCTCTCTCCCTCTCTCTCTCTCTCTCTCTCTCTCTCTCTCTCCTCCTCCTCCTCCTCCTCCTCCTCCTCCTCCTCCTCCTCCTCCTCCCCCTCACTCTATCTATCACCCTCGGTCTCTCTCCTTGGCTCCCTCTTGGTGCTCTCCAATCCCCTCTCTCTCTATCTCCTTCTTTTGCTCTCTCCCTCCCACACAAATCTCTCTCTCTCTCTCTCTCTCTCTCTCTCTCTCTCTCTCTCTCTCTCTCTCTCTCTCATACCAAATACTTTATATATATAGCACTCACATGCACACACATGCATGTACACTCTCTATCTCCTTCCCTCTCTCTCTCTCTCTCTCTCTCTCTCTCTCTCTCATGCATACACTTTATATATCATCCTCTCTCTCTCTCTCCCTCTCTTGTATATGACATACACCCCCACACTAACTCTTTCAATAACACCCATATCTGACATGAGTATTTGTACATGTGTAGATAGCTTTGGAAATGGATCCAACATCCAGTGCTACACCAAATACTGGGGTCCACATATATGTATTGTCCCTCTCTGCCAAACCTATTATGCACTACACAAGTAGTTGGTTCCTAATGTTGAAGAAGGAAGATGTTTGCAATGGCAATGGCTACCGTGTTCTTGCTATCACCCATGCAAATGGCCGTATACAAAGCACGCCAGTCCATTGTTACAATGACCATGAGACTGTTTAGGTATATGTTCTAGATACCTTGGTCTTGCAAGACTATCTTGTCGAACAAGGAAATGGGCCTACATTGCAGCCTTCCCCCGCCATAGACCTTACCCAGAGCCTTGTAGCATTGAGAAAACAACAATCATCATGGAAGCCTCACCGGGTCCCTTGGACATTGAGGAAAACAAAACCATCCCTATTACGCTTGATGTGGAAGAGGAGGGGATGTGACAATCCTCTTATGCTGTAAGTGTGGTTGAGTACATAATATCTTCAGGGGGCCGAGACGGAGTCTTATGTCATTTGCTTCAAAATACAAGTGCTATATAGAGAGAGTGGAGGAGATCCCAATTTTCTATGATGGCAATGTGGCGTATGAGCTTCCACCAGTAGCAACAATAAGCGTCCAATGGAGGGTATGGAGAAAAAGTACAATGGCCATTGCTGGACAAAGCCCACATCAACATTGATAGCATTCCTTGGTAGTGTTCGCCGAAGCAAATGTATCAGAGAGCTAGAGTGTCCCAATAGAGATTGTATTGGTAGATCAATTTTTAGCTCCCCAAACAAGGTGGCATGGATAGGTGCAAGATTCTTCATTAGCTCCACTATCATTAAAGTGATTGCAGAGTCGCATGACATGGTTCTACTAACCTATCGCAAGTAAATCACACTAATCAAGTTCGATTACATGCCATGTAGGTAAACTCAGTACCACCATACCGATTGTTGGAATGTCAATTGTTGGTCTCGGAAGCCTTGGATGCTTCTATTGTAAGAACCCCCCATCTTGCTCTCCAATTGCGAGTGTGTAGTGTATTATGTGATGTCAGCAAGGCGGCCAATGTCAAGACTATTTATTCATCAAGGCACACATAACCATGAGGTGCAAAGAGGCACATGCAAAGCTAATGTCAAAGAGGTGTGAAAGAACATAGAGGAAATGGTAAGAGACTTTAGTGCAGCTGGACCTAGACACCTACAAATGACTTTGGCTAGAAGTATAGTGATGGGTGCCTTGGTTCCTGAGGAAGATGTCCCCATGTCCAACACTAAACTCTCAATAATTCTCGAGGAACTCCAACCACTCGTTCAGAGGAACATGTAACATATTCCATTCATAACACATTTCAAAATATCTTTAAAAGGCCATGCATATGAAGATCAATATTTTGTGCATGTAGGTTCAAAGACATGGTCCGTGCAGTACGCGCTGAGAGTGATCAAGGAATTGAATCTCGTCTTCTAAAGTTAAAGCAACGTTGTGCATACATATTTTTCCATGGTAGCCTATTTCCCCGGCAAGCCGTTGACAATGATAGTAGGTGCTTTATATTCAAAATGTCAACAACTGAGCCAGCCTTAGGGGTTGACTTAGTGAATCGTATGCGAAGGAATGGCACTAGGGACCTACGCAATAGTTGGGTATGCTTTGACCATGTGCATCACATTAATGATTGGACCACCATGGCAGCACATGTGTATGACCCAAGGTAGTTTCTCTTACCTGATTCTATCATCACAACACAAACTTAAGTAACATAGTTCTCCTTAATCTCCCATTTCTTTCTTGTGTTTTTATAGTGTACAAGAGTTGATGACTCTGGCAATATGTGAGATGAAGGAAGAGGATACATATACACAAGCTCTTTTTTGGACAAAGATGAATGAGGTGATGGAGACGTATGGACACCCAAGCACTAATTTTCGAGGATTCATGGCAGACAAGGCAGCTCTGCCAATTGGAGGGCCATCCACATAGTGTTCAATGGTGGTCCGAACAACATAATGCAAGGAAGGGAGAGATCTTGCTTATTTCATTGGGAACAAATTCTCCAAATACACACATCACAGTATGTGCACAAGAGTTTTCAAGATGAGCATAAGTGCTTGTGCCGTATGTGGAGGTGTGCAATCATGAAAGATTATATGCAACAATGCAATATCGATTCATTCGGGCTTGGTGGGCCTCAGGGAAAGTTGCAGATTGCAATATACTAGTAATGGATTGTTGGCTTACTTGGTGGCATATCAGATATCCATGTTGGAGGCGGCACTTTGTCGGGGTAAAACTAGTTTGTAATAGTAGGATGTGACATGTGGTGCACTTGTTTTCTCATGCTGCATACCTTGCCGTGCTATATTTTTGTCCAGGTGTGGTGGAGGACATTGCTCCTATGCCAACCACGAACTTGGCAGAGCCAATGCATGCAAGTTGGTTGGGCAGGGGAGGGGTTCAAGGGATCTATCAGCTTGTATGATGCATATGTCAGTGATTTAGCCAACGCTCTACTACAGAGCACAAAATGACATGCATTCATTGGTGGAAAGTTCCATGGTGTAGGACCCAGTGCAGAGAATCTTTTGAGTTGACTACAACAAGGAATTAGCCCCACACCACGAGCAACGGTAAGGATGGTTGAGGAGGTGGCAAGAGGAACTGAATTGCATAAACATCCTGATTTTCGAGGGGACAATGTGACTGTAGTAAGAAAATGAAAGGTTGATGGAAAAGTGGGGTCTGAGGAAGCCAACGCCTCTCACAAGCCCAAGTATGTGACCGAAAACATACCTAGGGTAGTATCACCAAATTGTTCAAAGGAAATGGTGGTGGAGACAGTTCTTCATGACACTCACATCAAAACCAATGTGAAACGGAGCATTTGCATGATCAACATTCATTCCTTGAGCCCCATAAGCATTCGAGGGTGCATATGCAGTACCAAACATGCTACTTTGTGCCCCAGGCATCAAGCCAATGCTACCATACATAGGGTTTTTCATATCTTCAGTCATACTCGAATAAGAAGGATTCCAGCTCGTAGTCATGTATAATGTCAAGGATGGTTGGGAGCTAGAGAGGAAAAATGCAAAAAACCTATACAAAATATGACACATGAGGTGCCTGCACCTTCATTTCGGGGCATCATGGAGTGGTCTAGCTCAAGATGAGAAGGTAGCAATCAATATGGAATGTGGCGCTAGTTCATGTGGTTTTGTAATGATAGTGTGGACCATACATGGAACATTTGTTCTTCCATTCAACACGCACCACCCAAGGTTCCACAAGTATGGCCAGTGGCACAAGGCACTAATTTAACCGTAGAAGAAATCCACATGTTGGAGAGTCGTGGGTTTATTTTACAAAATGCGGCACAAGAGGTGGATGTTAACGAGGGCTCATGTAGATATCGAAGAGGTGTTTCATAGGCTGCAGGGAAAATGATAGCATTGGCTCTAGATGCAACTGTGAAGGGCCACACAGTGGTGAAGGCCTTGAAGCATGAGGTTTTCAAACTAGAGACAACTAACTCAAGTGCCATGCATGAGTGTTATGATGTGCACATTAAAAAGAATCCAACATGTGATTGCCGGGATTTCATGGACCGTGCTGCAGAAGGAAAACCATATTTGGCATATAAGTGCCTATATTATGTGTACCTTCTACCTCTTAGCACAACCGCATTTTATTTTGTTGAGAAGTCACCATTATACAATCCGTTTGGATGGCAAGCCTTTGGTGAACTTGTCTCTCTTAATTTGACAAGAAAAAGCATGTTTCCTAGAGTTAACACAATATAAATGTACATTTGGATTGCTTGTATGAATTATTGTGTATCATATTTGTTGGGGAGAGGAGAGGAATGGAGAGAGAGGGGGAGGGGAGGGAGCTATCAATGCATCGAAATTAAAGTTCTAAAAATATCGAATGGTCGCCTAAGCATTCACATTATGAGAGAGAGAGAGAGAGAGAGAGAGAGAGAGAGAGAGAGAGAGAGAGAGAGAGAGAGAGAGAAGAGACGTATTTAGGATTTAAGAGAAGCGTTTGTTACAACACATGCCATAATCTGATGTGAGGCATTATGATACAATGTGGACTGATCGCATGCATGAGAGAGAGAAAGTGAGAGAGAGAGGGAGATAAACACGAAGAGTGAGTGAGTGAGTAATATATATATGTGTGTGTGTGTGTGTGTGTGTGTGTGTGTGTGTGTGAGGGAGAGAGAGAGAGAGAACATAAAGTGAGAGGGAGAAATTGCATATATAACCCTAAACCGAGAGAGAGTAAAGACATGGATTAATTCATGAGAGAGAGAGAGAGAGAATGTGTGTGTGTGTGTGTGTGTGTGAAGGTAGTGGTGGCAATCGTGGAGGTGGTGGGGATAATGGTCGTGGTGGTGAAGGTAGCAACAATATTGGCAGTGGCAGCAGAGATGGTGGTAGTGGTTGTGGAGGTAGCCGTGGTGGTGGTGGCAATAGTGGTGACAGTGGTGGCAACGGCGGTGGTAGTGGCGGTGGAGGAAGTTGTTGTGGTAGTGGTGGTGGAGGTCAAAAAAATCAAGGAGTGGAATAAATGGACTATGTGGAACAAGAAATGGAGGTTGCCCAGAAAAGCTCGCTCAAAAATCTCGCTTCTCGCACGTACTCATGAGCTGGATGCCTTGAAAAATCAACTCAAGAAGAGCTTTGAGATAAAGGACATGGGACATGTCTCACATATTGTTAGGATAATGGGCATCACACGCAATCGCTCTAAGAGTCTCCTTTACTTGTCACAAAAGGAGAAGGTTCTTGAGTGGTTTCATATGTAGGATGTTAAGCATATTGGCTATCCTTTACCATCTCATGTGAAGGTTACTCAGGCCAACTATTTGTAATCTAATGAGAAAAAGGCTAAGGTGGCCAAGATCCCTTATGCATTTATAGTGGGCAGTTTTATATATGTCATGATAGCCACTAATCTTGACATAGCATTTGCAATGGGAGTTGTGAGTACACTATATGGCTACACCCACAGGGGATTCACTAGTAGTAATAAAGAGACCACCTGCATGTAAGAAATATATGAAAATACCCCTTATCTATCCCCTATTTATGGGACCTTACCTTATAAAATGTACCTTCATTCCCTTAAATAACCCCCCTCCCTTACACTCATGTGGTACCATATGGTAAACCCTAGTCGACCCCCCGGGGCTACACCTAGCAAGCAACATTAGGATGTTGTGAAGGATATTATGAGATACCTTAAGGGCACTACAAAAATGTGTATATGTTATGATGGCCAAGATATAGGACTCATATGGTACACTGACTCTAATTATGTAGGACATGCAGAGAGTAGGAAGTCCACCTCTCGCTACGTCTTTACCTTTGTTTTGGAGGCATTGTTTCTTGGATGTTTAGGGTGTAAAAATACACGATCATATCTACTACAAAGGTAGAGTATGTTATAGCTACTGAGGCTTGCAAGGAGGCTCTCTAGTTAGGCCGTTGTAGACCTTAGTATTACTTATGTGGTCTCTACTTTGCATTCAGATTCTATGAGTGCTATTTAATTGGCCAAAAATCAAATATTTCATGTAAAGACAAAGCACATTGAGGTGTACCATCACTTCATTGGGAATATGGTAGAGGATAATTCTATTGAGCTTGTCAAGATCTAGATTGGTGAGAATCTTGTAGATTTGCTTACTAAAAGTCTCCTAGTGGAACATTTTTCTTTCCTTAGGAAGATGATGGGTGTAGGATGAGATGATGTCTATTCCTCGTCTTATTGTACTTTATGTACATTTATACTTTTTTTTGTTCTCTCCTCATCACTGGGGGCACATTTGCCTTTAAGTGGGAGATTGTTGGGGGTAAAGGTGTCTTTGTCTAACCACCCATGTGTATTCATTACATTGAAAATACATGCACACCTATACACTGTAGGTGACAAGTGGCAAGAAACCATCACTATCACTTCAATCTTTATTCTTTTAGTGACATTTAAAAAGGAAAGGCCGGTCACACATGTGACTGTTGGAGTTCCCATATTCAGTGTCTCTCTCTCTTGCTCTCTTGCTTCATCCACCATAACTCTTGCTTTGCTCTTGCTCCCGCTTGTGTGCTTCCACTTGAGCTTTATCTTTCATTTTGTTCCTCTACTAATGGTCAATATGAGTATTATATAGTTACCTATATATGACAGTACACTACTAGTAAAATGTGCTCCAAATGTTGCTCTACATCAAAGTTGAATTCATCATTGATTCCTCTAGTATAATGATAGATATGTAGAATAACTTTGTAAAAGGTGCCATTCTTATCCAATCGGGTATGCTTAAGTAGGAGTCCTCCAATCATTGTGTGTAGTTGTATTCCAGTTTTTCTACAATTTTCTACTAGCCATAATGCAAGATTAATATCATGAGATCTAAGTTGAATGTCGACAATTCCAAATGTCAAGTTGTAGTTCATATTAAGAGGAATATTTCATATTTTTACATTAGAGAATTTTAACTATTATATCTTGAGATATCAAGTCCAATGAGACTACTTTTTGAAAAGTTTGCTACTTGAAGTTTTTGCTTTAATATAGGAGCACTTTTCAAAGTTGACTAGCACTCATCTTTTACTTTTTACATCAAGCACACGTGATCTTTATTGACCTTAGGTATTATTCATAAGTTCTAAGGATGATGTGAGCTTGTAATCCTTAACAAACTCTTTCCTGAAGAGAAGTTTCGAATTTTGGAACGTTTTTTCGTTGGATAGGGTTCTACACCCTTCACTATGATGTCTCTATATGCAAGCTCCCTATGACTTTTGAGGCATTTTTAGTAACCATATATGTTCTCTAAACCATGGGTTCTAACAGGCGATCCATCTTGGCGCATACCCATAATTTCAACATTGTAGGTGTATATTCTAGAAAATGTTTGAGATTGAAGACTTTTGCATGAATGTGCCTAAAATGTTGATCTATTGTAGTAATGCCAAAGTTCATATGAATTGTTAAGAAAAAAAGTTCACATGGGAGGAGAGCTAACAACCCTAAGTAGCTATTTCAAACAATCTAGAATAGGCATACCATACTTGTGTCATAGTGAAGAGGCTTTGTGCAAATCACGAGCATGTTTATTTGGATCTAGACCTTGGATCTACAATCTTGTGGTTATAAAATTAAGTCATAATCATTTAAGAAAGGGATATGTTTATATTTAAATAGAAAACTTTGGTTTTTTTGGCATTTACCCCTGATCCCAACTTCCCTCCTCTCTAAACATTTTTGGATTATGCTTGTGTTTAGGTGAGAGTCCATATTTCTTACATAAGTTTTTTAAAGTTAGTTTATCTATGGGAGGGAAATTCAATTTTGTTGCTCTTGGGATCTATGAAGTACCTAGGCTTTGAATTACTTATTTTTGCTATATAGGCATCATGTGAATATGAAGAAATCACAATGATATTTGTAACAAATTTACTTATCCATGCTCTAGGAATTTCATTGCAAGTGTCTCCTTTGATATAGCTAACATAAATTTTGTACTTTGATACTCAAGTGCCTCAAACACATAACTTGGAAATTTATGTGCTTAATTAAAGTTGCAAGGAAATATGCATAATCTAAATAATTACTACTTGTGGTTTTCTTTTTGGTCGATGTAAATGAGATTTTGCTTTAAAACCTTGGAAACCCGAGCACCTATCCTAGATTACCTCAGTGATGTATTATATATTTACCCTTTGTCTTGTAAAATAAGTGTATATGATTCTTTCTCCTTTTATTTTGATTTTCCTAAAAGTATGGATGTTTATGTTTCTATAAATTACCCAATCAATGTTGATATTATGGATCTTTTTTTTTTGTTGCAAACTTCATCTATACTCAATAAATGCCCTTTGCCCCAAAGAGAAATCTCTAATAGTAAGTTTCATATAAGGCTATAATAAAAGTATCCCCATTGTAGTTATCCATGGGTTACCTCCATGTAATTGTGAGGGAAATTTGAGAGGAAACAAAGTAGCTTAAAAATTTTTCCCAAATAAATCATGAAAGGCTCGTAACATTCCCAAAATGTGAAACCTAGATAGTACTTGTTAAGTTCTTTAATTTTAAAATTTAAGCATGGATAACCTTTATTGTAAGTTTTGGTCATTAGGTGTAATGATAGCATAGAGGCAACTAAGCAACTTGCCCATCTATCTTTAGATTCTATTGTCATGTTTAGATGAGAAAAGGTTTTCAATATTGATTATTTTAGATAACTCTTAGACTAGCTAGAATAAATATAGGCTATTGTGTTTCTCTTGTCTTTGTTGATCTTTGTGATCATTTAATATTTGGTCTCGTAGGGCATGCCCAAATCAATATGATGTGGCATTTTCTTATTTCTTTTAGCAATAGATATGTACTAGGATTTTACGATGATGGATATAGCTTATATTAAATTGTTTAAAGAACAAATAAATGATCAAAGGTGTCTACTTTTAAGTTTCATTTTTGCTATTTTTAATGGTTTAGGGCACTTCTCAACTCAGCAACATGCACAATGGATCTAGGTTAGGGCTATGGTTCAAACCTTGCCACTTAGGAATTCAAAGATGCATCATGAGTCCAAATACATCATGAGACTGGTTGAATTCTTACTAAGGATGGGATTAGAAGGGGAATATCTCTATAAGTGGTTGCCAAAAGTACTTGAAGTTACAATCATAACTAGATATGCTACTACTATATATACAACTTCTAGTATGCTCAACTTTTTAATGCAAGTACAACTAATAAATCTAATAGGTTGTATTTATTTGTATTGGTTTGTTGAATGGAGTTTAACGTATTTTTGCTATAGATAATCACAATAATGCAAGGAAGAACTTTGTAAATGTGATACAAATAAGAGGTAAAGAAATTACTATTTCAACCAATCTAGTAATGAAAACTCATGTTACACATAATGCGTTGCATGTGACGATGATAAATACTTCAACTTTTTTTTTTTGCTTATGTGATGTGTGTGTCTGTGTGTGTGTGTAGGGGGGGGGGGGGGGGGGGGAAGCTTTATTCACATTTTTAAAGACACCTCATAGGGGTATATGACCAAAATCATAGCTCATCAAATATCTAGCATATCAAAAGAACTAAACAAGCCTAAGACTATACCACACTCAAAATAATCAAACCATGATAAAAGAGACCCTCTTCTTAGGAGACCCTTGAAGCTTCGAGATGAGAGTCTTGCATGTATGATATATCCTTGAGTTGCATGCCTTTTGTGGACTTCATCTTGACTCTATGTTTAGTCTTCTTCTTGAGCTCATTTGGTGTGAGTTCATTTGAAACCTACAACTTGGTGCCCTTGACTTTTGTTACCTCGTTTCAAACCATTAATTCTACTATTGAGCTTAGCAAAGACAATGGTGACTAGATGTTTCCTCCATCTATGGATCATACATGACTCTGAGACTAACAAGTAGCCATACTTCTCAAAGATAGTACTAATATTAATTTTGTGGTGATTGCTACGTTTTCATTTATGTTAGCTAAGTGACTATTTTCTTACTTTGACTTTATGTTAGCTAAGTAACTATTTTCTTACTTTGACTTTATGTTAGGTAAGTGACTATTTTCTTTCTTTTCCTTTTGAGTCAACTATTCCTTATATTATTATTTTTAACCATTCAATTTTCATCATTTCAAAAGCGTGAAAGATTATTTTCAAAAATGCTTATATGGCATTGATTGAGTGTTGTTACATCATAGGAAATGAGTGAGACTCTTAATAATAGTTAAAGATACAAAGCATACCACTACGTGGAAATGCTCACCTTATCACATGGTTTGTTAGCTCTCTAGATATACTAGGGATCTTTGTGAGAGTTGTTAACCATATGAGTGAAAAATCCTTATGTGAAAAACACTAACCTTTATTTAGCTAGGCCTTCAATGAAATATTCCTTAAATACCAAAAACATTTACTCTAATGAAAAATCAGTCTAATATGGTAGAATGGTACCAAACAAGGGATTTGGATACTCCTACCCAAATACATGTTGAGTAAGAAAATCATTGGTAGGAATAATTAGATGTTAATAGTTTACATGGTTAGCAATAGAAAAAAGGTTTGACTATGTCGATGCCAACCTTATGAAGGGGAAGAGTTACAATACCATGATTAACACCATCACATTCTTACTTTGCATTGTAGCAACAATGCAATATAACTACAAACACAAGTATAAGAGAGAGAATAGGAGAGGATAAAACTTATCCCTATACAAAATTAATTTGACATGTACTTGATGTCTTTGGCCACTTGTGTGCTCCTCACTACAATAGAGTGAAAGCAAAGACATGGAGCCTAGATGTGAGGAAGAGGGCATGTTAAAATTACTTATTCAAATAGTGTTTATGCTTGTTGCATGCCAAAAAGTTAAATCCCATGTAGAAGCCTAAATTCAAATGTGTAGAAAAAATTAGTTTAAACACCCATTCTAGTTCACTTCCACACCTGTATGTGATTTAAAACACTCACCTCTCCCCTTGACTGAATTTAGGGATCAAAAAGACCAAAGAGAAAGAAATTTTTGGGCAAACAAAAGGTAAATAGGGAGGGGAAGAGGGAGAGGAATAGGAAGAGGGGTGTATGTGAGGGAGTGATGATATAAGGTATTGAAGTTCATACCACTGGTCACGTTGAGATCCCTCTTCTCAAATCACCCAAGGTTTGCTTCACCTCCAATGTATTTTGAATCTATAGTTTGCATAAATTTATTATGGTTGTTTATAGCTTTTTTCTTGCTTTGGAATGATTTAGATCCATAGTGTTGTTTGTTGTCTAGGGTTTTTTAAAAACACATTTATTCATGTCTCTAAATGCAATGTTCACTGTCTATTCTAGCGTGCTAGGAAACCACTTTGCAAATGAGATTGTAAATGAGAGCTTGCACATGTCTATAAATGTGTGTGCTATCTATCTTTACTATTTAATTTTTGGAGTTCTGATTTTGTGTGACACTAGACATATCTGTGGGCACATATTAATGAGCAATTTCACACACTTGCAAATGCAATACGAACACTTATGAAAACCTGTTTAAGGTTTCGTAGCGAGGGATTTTCTTCTTCGAGCTCCTCAATTTTGGTATTATGCAAATATGATGATTAATTTTTAATGTGTTTTTCCCCCTTATAGTAAATGAGGATGATCCCTATGTAGGAAACTAGAATTGAACTCACACACCATGGCTCATAGTCATGAGCTTTGGTGTGTGTATGTATATTTCACTTGAGTTAATATGAGAACTTTAGGTTACCTCGAGTAAAATATTTGATCACACCAGATACCAACTTAAGCAAGATATTCTAGAGCTATCACCAAACCTTTCAACTCTTCACTACAATACATGAGGTTATAAGAAGGTGAACTCAATTCAAGTTGCCATCGATCTTACATTCTTTTTCTCGAATAATATAGTTGTATTGATTATATTTTTATAAGTTCATTTACAAGTTTATAAATCTTATCTTATTGCTTTTCATAGTTATGTTAGTTTATTTTTCTATTTTTTGCCTTTAAATATAAAATGAATATTTCACTTAACTTTGTTTTTTCTTAAGTAATAGTGCAAATAATAGTGAAGGTAGGGCTAGGGTGGTGACCAATCTCAAGGAAACTCAGAATACAAGCCATAGATTTATATAGATAGATTTTGGGTTCTAAGATCCAAAGTCAAGAGGGAAACATCGCGAATCATATGAACATTTTCTTAAGGATATTTGAAGTAAGAAAAACAACATTAGTTTGCTAGTTATTTAACCTGGTGAGCACAATCAATGTTTTCAAACATTGAAACAACTGGTTATTACTATTGGGGGTAAAGGCACTTGTGCCTAAAGGCCTACATTTACTCATAGTACATTTTACCGGCACACTTGTACATTGTAGGTGGCGGGCACCCATCACTATCACTTCATTCTTTATTCTTTTAGTGATAATTGAATAAGGGAAGATCACACACACATTCTGACTGTTAGAGTTCCCATATACTCTCTCTCTCTCTCTCTCTCTCCACTATAGCTCTTGCTTCTACTTTTGTGCTTTCACTCAACCTCCAACTTTCAACTCATATCAGAGCTTGGAATTAAGGAGCCTCATCAATCATTTGTTTTAGCCTCCCTATAGAAGCAACCATTCTCTCCATTTTGGTGGATATAGAGCATGTTACAAAAGTTGTGGATGGCTACTGTAGCTGGACAACACTCATATTTTGGTCATAACTTTTGCATACAAGATCAAATTTAGGTGTTCTATAGCTACAAATAAAGAGCACAATGAGAACTAAAAATTTGAATACTCACAGAGTTGATTCTATGGAGTGTTTGGTTCTATGTTTTACACAAAACATAATAGTACTAGTCTGGAGAATAAACATTTGATTGGTTTATGCTCTATTGATGTTTATGGGGAATGCTTGCAATGCTTAGATGATGCATTCATGCTTTGAAAAGAAATTTGGGCTGATTAAAGCCTGATTGTCCAAGTCATTGAAGTGCTTATTGATGTAATAATAGTTTAGGCAGCAAGTATACAATAGTGAGGTTCGTGATTTGAATGCATATTATGCTTACATTGTATTTCAGGTATGCCTACAATAGTGAGGTTCATGCTTTGAATGCCTATTGTACCTACATGGTATTTCAAGTATGCTACATGCCTACAGTGATGTCTAGCATTGGTGTATAATCTCAAATATGGTTATTATACACTTTTGGCACTTGTTCTTACTTGTTACACTGCCCAAGTCATGAAACACCTTCTATATTGCTGTGAGTACTCATCTCCTTGAGGGTGGTTTTAAATGTAAAGATGTAGTGAGTGCTCTATTAACAGAAGAGGTAAATAGGAAGAACATTGATGTAGCACACACTTCTCATGCAATGACTATTAAGAGGAAGAAATGGTAGTAATGGTAATAATAACTGTGGTAGATACTCACAGCCCAATAGGGGCATGTCTTAGTCTCGTGGGCAATCTCGCAATAAGTCCCATAGACATAAGTCCTCTTTGAAATGTTATTTTTGTGGTTAGCAAGGTCATATTAGAGTGTAGTGCCATAAAATGCACAATGATAAGTGCAATGAGAAAGCCAAGGGAAAAAGCACATGATAATGCAAAGCCTAATGATTGTAACATTGTCCCTAGTAAGTTCAACATGAAAATTGAAGAGATAAATGTAGTGTAGCTTGAGTCTGATGATGACTATATCCTAGTTGATTCGTCTTTTGATGCTACTCAATTGATTGATGCTTTATCTACTTACTCTCAGTGTTGGGCTACTTAATTTGGGGGCTTCTTTCCATGTTACCTTGCATTGGGATTGGTTTCATACCTATCACAACATTACAAGTTATGTGAGATGGAAATGACATTGCATTAGATATCATTGGCATTAGGGATATTAAAATGCAGTTTGCTTTAGGTAGCTCTTTTATTTTGCATAATGTATGTCATGCATCACCTTTGACTAAAAGCCTACTCTTTACTAGGCAATTGGATGATGCAGGATATCATATCTCTTTTGGTGATTCTACATGGAAGATTATCCATGGTTTCTTTGCTTTTGTTCAAGGTGCCAAGGCTGCAACCTTAATCCTTTGTTTGTATCTGGGTTTGTTGACCATGTATTGGTTGCGATCAATTTACCTTATGTATCTTTATGGCATCATCGCCTTAGGCACATGTCTTTGAAAGGAATGAAAGTACTTGTTTGCAGTATCTTCTACCTCTTGATTATTCACATTTTGATTCATGTGATCATTGTCTTTATGGTATGTAGACACGTAACACTCATAAGAAGTTTGGCTCTACATACATCGGTAAGCCTTTGGCTCTTGTGCATTCTGATGTATGTGGTCCCATGCCTATCATTCTTCATTGGGTGGCGTGAAGTACTTTGTGATATTTATTGATGATTATTTGTATAAGATGTAGGATTTTCCTAATAAGCCAAAATCAGATGTTCTGACTAATTTCAACGCTTTGTTGCTCTTGTTGAGCACTAGTCTAGGTATGGGCCGAAATGCCTAATGTCTGACAATGAAGGTGAATATGTCCCTAATGCATTTGAGCAATTTTGTGATGAACAAGAGGGTATTAAGCGTTAGTTGACTACCCCATACATCCCACCCCAAAATGGTGTTGCATAGTGCATAAACACGACTATTCAAGAAATAGTCCATAGGATGCTTAGTTAGGCAAGCTTACCACTATAATTTTGGGCTAAGAAAATTATTACTATTATGCATCTCATTAATAGATCCCTATGCATTGCTCTTGTTTGTCATGTTGGAGAGGAGGTATGGTCTACAAAACCTCCATCATATGCTCATTTGAGGATCTTTGGATGTCAGCCTTTTTGCTATGTTTCCAAGGACGAGCATAACAAGCTAGATCTAAAGTTTGTCAAATGTATCTTTCTTGGATATGGTGATGTAGGTGAGATGAACTATCACCTTTGGGATCCGCAAGCTCAAAAGGTTATCCACAATTATGATGTTATCTTCCATTTGGATAAGATGCATATGAGATTAGAGCATGTGAATGAGATACATAGGGTGATCTTTCAGGGGGAGCCTCTTGTTATTGTACATCCAGTCCTAGTGAGTTAGCCTATTGTAGTTGATGATGATGTAGTGGCCCATGGTCTCTGCCCATTGTGAAAGATCACGCTATTAAACTAAGAGGCTTAAACTAAATGGGAATTGATTTCCGTAGAATGATGTACATACCTCACATCTAGCTTTGAGGTGCTTTGTTAGAGCTTTATATCCTCCTTATCACTATGAGACCTTTATGGATTATGTCATGGTAACATACTCTACTGAGCCACTTACCTATGAGGAGTTTATGCACAGAGGTAATTCTCATTCTTGGAAGAGGACTATGCAATCTATTTGATTCATTACAAAAGAATTGCACATGGAACTGTCTCCTTGCCTAATGGGAAATGTGCATTGTTAAACAAGTGGGTGCACAAGCTTAAGAGTGCCCCTAGTCACCCTAAGCTAGCATATAAGGCTAGATTGGTTGCAAAGGGTTTTAAGCAAGACCATGGTATTGACTTCAATGGATAGTTTGATGTATGCCATGATAGACACTCAACTTGACATAGCATTTGTAGTGGGAGTTGCAGCACATTATATGGTTACACCTGGAAGGCAACATTGGGATATGGTGAAGAGTATCATGAGATATCTAAAAGGCACAACAAATATGTGTATTTGCTATGGTAGCCAGGATGTAGGAGTCATGGGCTACATTGATGCTGCAGACTATGCAGAACATATAGACGGTATAAATTCATCTATGGGTATGTCTTTACCTATGTTAGAGGTGCTATCTCTTGGATGTCCAAGGTCAAAAAATGCATGGCCTTGTCTATTACTAAGGCTGAGTGCATTGCAGCTCTACTGAGGCTTGCAAGAAAACCCTATAGTTAGGCCATCTACTTGCAAATCTTGGTACAATGATAACTCCTACATTACATTTGGATTCAATAATTGCCATTCAGCTGGCTCATAATTCGATCTTCCATATGAACACACAACACATTGAGGTGCACTATCACTTCATCAAGGAGGTGGTAGAAGACAAGTCCATTGAGCTTATCAACATTCCTATGGATATGAATCATGTAGATCTACTCATTGTAGTCTCTCAGTGGAACAATATGCCTTAGGAGGTTGATGGGTGTAGGATGAGATGACATATTTCCTAATCCTATTGTACTCTATGTACATGTTCTACTTTCTCTCTTTTTTTTTTCTTTTACCCTTTACTAAGGCACATTCACCTTTAAGTGGGAGGTTGTTGGGGGTAAATGTGCTTGTGCCTAGCCGACCACATTTACTCACTATACACATGTACCTACAGGCGATAGGTGTCCATCACTATTACTTCATTTCTCTATTCTTTCCGTAACTTTTGAATAAGGAAAGGCTAGTCATACATTGTGACTATTGGAATTCCCACATACAATGTCTCTCTCTCTCTCGCTTTCTTACTCTCTTGCTCCATCCACCCTAACTCTTGCTTCCAATTGTGTGATTTCACTTGGGCTCTACTTTTTAGTTTTACTACTACACCAATCTTACAAATTATTGACCCAAATAAACCTTTTTGAGGTTCACATTGGTACAATTGATTATACTATTGTTGCTATCCTTTATCAAGAAGGTTGACCCATTACATTTGAGAGCCATAATCCCATGGATACATGAATGCATTACATATGGTGGTCATCTATGTGACTAAAATTTGGCATTATTATTTGTATGACACTGAATTCATTATTTGGACAATCGATTAGCCCAATCTCCATGGTTGTAAGGTGAGATGGATGGAGCTTGTACTGGACTTTTGACTTTTAGATCCAATCTTGAAAGGGCACAACTATGTTTGTCGATACCCACAGAGTCAGATTCCCAAGTTAATGCCTTGTCATTCTCCAAAATTTCAATTGATTTCTATCTCAAAGTTGGTGGAAAAATATATAATTCAAAATGAATCACTTTGTAAATAAGACAAAGTATGTGTGCATGCCAATCAAAATATTTGTAAGAAAATTTTCTAGGAGTCTCATGATGTGTCGAGGGTGAGATACCCTAGTATACATTGAACTTTGGCCTTGGTGGCTCAATACTTTTATTGGTTGCACATGAAAACTTTGGTTGATTCTTATATGCATGGTGCAATCTAAGTCTTGGTCAATTGATTGATGAAATTGGCTTGATTCATTCCCACAAAGATGTCATGAAAAGCTATGAGTTGATTGATCCCTTTATATTGGGCATCTTTATAGACTTTTATGATTTTCCAAATGAACTAGTCAATGATTGAGATCCTAAGTTCACTGGCCATTTCCAATAAACAGTTTTTCAATAAGTAGAAACTACATTGTCAATGTCCTTGTCAAAGCATCTTAAGACTGATGGATATATCTAGATGATAAATTAGACTATGGAGGATATGCTATATGAATCTCTCTTGTAGACAATTTAATTGGGAGCATTACCGACAATTGCTATAACTTTTGACTCCAATAACTATTGACAATTGCTATAAGTTATCATTGAGGTATTGCGGTCCTTTCAAGAAAAAGTAGTATGTCCTACAAGCTTGATTTACCTCCAAAGATTTGAGTTTTAGTGTTCCATGCGAGTCATTTGAGGAAACCACTTCGACAATATGAATTGATCATTTTTTATTGAGGAAGTCTTGCAACTTGAGGACAATGCTTGTTATGTTCCACTCAAACTCAAATTGAATCTCAACCATAAGACTAAATGATCCCAATAGACTATTCATCCCAAGTATTTGGTTGAGTGGAAGATTTTTCCGGAGGTGGAGACTACTTGAGAGTCGATATGTTCGTCGAAGAATCGTTTTCTCTACTTTGTTCTAGAGGATATCACCAAGGACAACAATCATTCATAAGGACTAAAGTGTTATACCCTTGGATATTTGGATGGGCGCTAGTGGCATTGGTCACAGTGGTCATGAAGTGATAGTATGAATGGACCAATTAGGAAAACTGAGTCATATTTATAAGACTCAAAGCCCTATTGTACACACCATTGTGTGATCACCACTCTTGGAGACTTGGCCTATAGATCAATGTGTTTGTACATCAAAATGGTATAAATTGGTGGTATGGGATACCAGTCAATGGTCATTGACCCTAGAGTGCTACTAACTCCTAGGATTGGGGGTGAGCCCTTTTGGCTCTATGGGAGCTAAGTCTAATGTTTAATCCCTCATGGATATAGCTTGTCATGTCTCGTGTAGGTATGGATCCTAGGTGGATGTTTTAATTTATGTGGGAGTACAAAGGAAATAAGGTTGGCACTCCATTGCATGAGAGTTGGTTCAAAGATTAGGGGCTTTGGGGATGAGTTACTTGCCGAGAAAAAGATAAAAATATGAAGCATATATCCTTCATTGAGGATTACACAAGAGCAACCTTAGACATTCTTCATTAGATACTACTTGGTGCAATTTCAATATTGAATGGTGTGATGCCCTCTTATATAAGGAAAGAGTGAACATAACATATCCAAATTTGACCGAGCCAAACCTTGGAAATTGACTTTGGTTATACCTATATGGAATGAGGCTAAGGAGAGGAGGGGACACCCATCTCCTAGGTAGTTGATAAAGCTATCCTTGCATGCATTTGATCCCCTCTTTAGTTTGGCGAAAGAGGACATCACTTGCTGGTAAGATGCATGCCAAGGGAGCAAGGAGATGAGAAGATGAGAGGGCTCAGAGATCTATCTATGGGGAATGAATAAAGTTGGAGAACCTTTTAGCTCAACTTCCAAGAAGCTAATTGGATGTCTATTCTTACAAAGAGAAATAGGGATAGTTGGCTTTTATTTTCACAGTGGAGGATGATGGCCTCCTTCAAAGAGCCTTGTATTAGGTAAAGCTCATAAGCTGGTTTAAACAAAAAAGTATAAAGTAGTCGTACATTGTGAAAGGAGATTATATACATCGACTTGAACCTAGTTACTTCATTGATAGAAGGTTGAACACACTATGCCTCTCAAAGGTGAGGCCTATAAAGGTTATAGTGAGATCCAAGAGAGTGGGTTTGAACAAACCATGTGATGTAGCCTTATTTAGTTACATCACCAGGATGGGGAGGAGAATATAGATGAGCCATGTGATGTAGCCTTATTTAGTTACATCACCAGGATGGGGAGGAGAATATAGATGAGCAGAATCATACGAAATCCAATAGCACTCAAATCCCTTCTTAACAAACTTTTGGAGGAGGTTGGATAACTTTTTCAAGCCCAAGACATTCCCTCTTCCTATGGGTAGAAGTTCATATGAGTTTTGTAGTTGGTACATAGCTCAATTATGGAAAGGTCCAATGGCATATGCAAGATGTGGAGAGTTACTCCTCTATGGATAGTCCCATATCTTACAAGATGTGGAGGGCAGTAACTTGGGTCGCATGCAAAGACCAAACATGTGGATGTGAGAATTTGTAGGGAGACCACTACTTTCTCGTCATTGGCCAACATTTGAGTAAGATTCCCACTCAAGTTACTCACAAGCACATAGAATAGAGGGTACTATCATAGAAGGAAGCTGACTGCTAGCATCATTGCTTGGTTCATTTGGATTGCAAGGTGGAGCCATGCTATTGTCATTTAGGATGTTTCCACTATTGCAGATACTCATTCTAGGATTGGATAGAGATCATCCACTCTCTTTGCAAGAGATGGGAGAGGCCGCATGGCGGTTCTAAACAAATGAGGAGCATACTTTCATGCAAACGTGGGATTCAGACCCCTCTTTCCACCTAGCTTCTCATTATATTTTGGCACTATACCCACTAGATTCAGTGTATCTCATATATTTTGGCACTATAGCCCACAAATTATTTGTTCACTTAGTGTAATCATAATGTTTTTAGCTCGTATTTATATGTTTGCCTTTAAGGTCCCCCTTCGAGGTGTCAATAATAGAATTTACATCTCTCGAGGTGGATGTTCCAAGACAACATAATTATCCAAAGCACATGCAAAAGGTATTTTGGAAGAAATGGTTTCCTAAAACAATGCAAAGGACACGAAAGAGGGATGATCTAGTTTGGAAGGCCACATTCAACTCATCTAAACCTTGCCTTCTTGGACACTACCATGAATAGGTTTCTTGGTAAACATAGAGTGGGCAACTAGAGGGGGGAAGAGACTCTGTGAGCTAAAAACTTGGATGGAGTAGCAAGCTTTGTTGAAAACATGAATAGCAAAAAGGGATACAATCCCTTTAGATTAACTTTCCTTTAAGTAGGACCCAAAATTTGCTCAAGCATATAGGTATTAGATTCATATATAAATTGAAGTATGATAGGTTCTTTAAAAAGTTTTTGCTTATAAATCTATATTTGAAGATAGTAAGAAGCTTAAGGACAAGGTTTCAACAACTCTTAGGGGAGCATGGTGTGTAAGGTTGTACAATTTTTTTTAAAAACAAAAGGATAGGCCTCCAATGGTGTGTAACATTTGGGATTATGTAAATATTATCATAGTATAAACATGCATTTTTTCAAAAAGGCACTTGCCTTGATATATTATTGCAACTCTTATTGGTCTAATATTAGAGTTTGGAGCACTTCCCATTTTGGGAAATATCCCTGGATACTTGCTCCTAAATCAAGCATAGTCTTAGTGATAACAAGCACCTAACGCTGATGATTCAACCAATTTGTGCTCTTAGCAGCTTAAAAGAAGCCACTCATAAAATGGTAACAAAATCTGCATTAGTCCAGGATACTTCTTAAGAGTGGTGCTTATGTATACAATTCCTTTTTTATGGCGTAAAGGCTGATAAGACTACAATGTTTCAAAATGGGCAGTGTGGCACCACTCCTTTTTTTGGGGGCAAGAAAATGAATGGGACAGGTGAAGGCAAGGGCTGCTATAGACTACGATTTGACAAAGTGATGTTTGTGTCTTCTTCTCAAATATCTTTTGTCGACAAGAGTGAATCACCCTTCATGATTAAACAAGCATATTTCAGACTTTGGGTCTGCATGGTAAACCAGACCCTCAAGCATTTGATAGTATTCTGATAGGTTTTGGCTGTCGACGTTTTGGCACCACAGCCAACTCTTACAAACCCATCCTGTTGACCAAAAAGAGTTGATGTATGCATCATTTTCACAAGAATGAATGATCACAGGCATTTCAGGATGAGACCACTTGTAAGTACTTCAGAACAGAGAATTGTAGGTGCGATAGGTTGCTGTCAATGCTACGATCCCCAAAGCTAAACTTGGAGCTAATGTCACATTCAGAAGGGTGGCACTCCCTATATAGCCAGCCAATGTGATGGTACCATCTGCTACAACACGAGCAAGTGTGCCTGCCTCAGTAGACAGCAAGCCATTATTGTAGGTGCCACGGGCAAGCCTGGAGGGCATAACTTTTGACAGCAGTGCTAAATTTACTCCTGAAACAGAGAACACGTCAGATTCTTGTAACTTCATCTTGCTTTTAAGCAGCCTTAGTGTTTCTGCTTAGATGAAGCGAAGAGTCATCCAAGTTCACAAAGATAACAAAGACTATAAAGCAAGTATATAATGTAGGCACCGGTGATCAAATTATTTATGTTCGATGAAATACTCAGGACACACTGGAAGATGAAGAACTCATATATTATCTAACCTCTTGAGTCAAGTCATTTGTAATCCTAAAACACCACAAAATGAAGACAACTCCACGAAGATTCCCTACCCCATCTCTCTCACCTTTGATTGTGCCCATGCTTGCAAGACAGAATTATGTGATACATGTTACCTACATATATAAGGGCTTTACTCCATGGTTCCATACGTCTACAGCAAACATCTCTAAGATGTTTGCCTAATCCATATCTCAAACATTCCACAGTTATGTAAGTTTTAAGAATCCTTAAGAGGCAGCATCTTCTTGCTGTTCTAGCCCTCTAGACTTGTTCTCTACATGCCAACCACCTGCCTGAGCAAACCACAATCAATCCCCCTTTTTGAGCAAACCCACAGTCAAGGCACCTCTAAGGTTCTGTATGCCTTGCCGTAACCATCCCCCTAACCACCTTAGGTCCAAACCTGTTTCGTCCCATTCTTGGAAGATGACTATGCATCTAGTAGTTGTGGGGGTGGCAGTGTTTGTAGGAAAACTTGGGAGGTGGTTGTGGCCTAGTTGTCGTCCACAACCTTCAGCCCCCACAAAATTGCCAACGTTCACAAAAAAAGCCAAAGGCAGGCACAAAGCAAACTTTGTATGAACATACCTAGACTCTTATCCAAATTCTGCATAATGTTGTAGCTTTGTCAACTGTGATGCCGCCTGATGATATTCCTCGATGACACTTATCAGTAGGAGATGTAGTGTTTGGGGTGGCAGTGGCTGGGGGTCCAGCTACACTGAAAAAGTCTGAAACTGCTCTCTGAAGGGGTAGATGAGGCTCGGGTCACCTCCTATCCCGTAACAATACTACTTTGCGCCGCTGGAGCTCCAAAATGAAAAGACCCAAACATCTTTGGTCCTCGTAGTCCATCACTTGTCTTAGTGGTCCAAAGCCCTCCCGAGAGAGATAGAGAGAGAGAGAGGACACCACAGCAAGGAATTGACCCGACCCCCTTTACATGATTTTATTGAAACAAACCAGAGGCACCATACCTAAACCATATACAATGGGCTGATTTGCTGCAATTCTGAAAATTAGGGCTTTGAAACCCTAATTTTGCATAAGTTGGGCAGCAATCTGATGATTTAATTTAAATTTTTTTGCAAGCAAAATGTGGCTGATTATATTACTAAAAAAACTGATTACAACGGAATGTTCATGCTCAACAGACAAGCTGGAGCTGATGCAAAGTCACAAATACATCATGTATACAAGCCTCTCAAGGCGGTCTGGGGGGATGGGGGCAAGAAGCCCCGGGGGGGGGGGGGGGGGTGTATCGCCAATTGGGGCTGCTTGCCTGCATCACAAAAAACAAGTCCTGGCAGCCCCAAGTGCGCATGAAATGACAACGGAGCTCTTGACGCGCCTTGGACTTGCCCTGCACCTGATCCCATTGGGGCCAGACGTCCCCCCTCATGCACTGCGAAGAACGTCCCGTTCGAATTTGTATTCTATTTCATAAAGGAGCCCCACCTTAAGAAGCTTGCCAAACTCTTCTCGTACAAGGTACACATATTTTAGGTTCATTGGATATAGTCTTTGTTTTATGGGTTTGATGTTTGAATCTATTGGGATTGTATGGGTGAGTATGTGCAATGGTACTCCTTAAGATCAATGTAACTCCATGCGAACACGCCTCCAAATCCTTTAAGAAGTGTGATGATTTTTTTTCTCGTCCTCTTCTGCAAGGTTGTTGAAAGAATATGTGGGTTTAGGAGGTTTTCCTTTCTCCAAAAAATTCACTTCCTTGACTTTTGTAGGTCCCTCAATCGGTTGGTTGATTTTTGTGCCCTCGGCCTCTTGGTGGAGTTTGATGTGGATTCCTTTCGAATTCTTGATCATGGATCCATATAGGTCCTTGCTTCAAGTTATGAGGAGAATGGAGTCTACAAGTTGCCGTCTTCTTCTACCTTGACTTCTCTTCTTCTTACCTCTCCCTGCTGGTGAGAACCTAGCTGCCCATACCTCCCCAGGCTCTATCGGCTCTTGTATCGGGGGAGCAAGCCACTCCAGAGGTATTGCTGTGTCTATCTCCCTTCTCCTCAACTCCACTCCCCTCTCGCAACCTGATACTCACTACAGCACCTCCTCGTCCGCCATCCTGTACACCTCCCGCCATGTCCTGATGGTACGAGCCGGGCCGGCCTCCCAACCAGCCCACTGGATGTGGGGGCGCTTGCCGATCTGTGCTCCTTCCCAATCTTTGATGTGGAGGTTCCAGATCACCAGCTGATGGTCTATCTCCTCCTGGCAGCCTGGGGGACTTTGTATTAGGGCCTTACGGAGACCTTGCCACACGCGGAGTAGGTTGCGTAGGAAAGGTGATTTTGGGGGGGGTGATATGGGATAACGTGAAGATCCATCTCAAGGACGGCCTCTACTCACTGTCAAGCCTCGGTCTACAGTCCTCAAGGTCCTATTGCATTGCAATAGGACCTTCCAGGTCTGTCCACCTGGTGTGAGGCCGCGGACAACTAGCTTGCCCAAGAGGGCCATACTTTGATATTCTGGGTCTATGATCCCGAGCCCTCCCTCTGACCGATTCCGTATGATGGTCGCCCACGCCACCTTGGCCTTGGAGTCCCTGGAACCATCTGACCATGACCAGAGGAAGTTCCACACTAGGCGGCGAAGTTGCGCTACGCAAGATGAGGAGAAGCACCAACACGAGGCGATGTACCAGGCCATTGCTAGGAGTACCTGGTTGGCCACCAGGGCTCGGTCGGCTAGTGAGAGGTGAGCTGTGCTCCAGTGGTCAGTTTCCTCTGAATAGAATCAAGGACAGGAAGAAACTACTGGGCAGGAGTGATGTCGAGTCCCACCTGGAATCCAAGGTACCGGACGGTTTGCCCTCTGCTCACCCATCTAAATCCCAGGTGGACGCCCCACTCTATGCTAGAGTCCGGGTTTTGTGAGGAAACCAACCGACTTTCACCAGTTGATTTTCGCTCCTTCTGCAGAACAAAACATGTCAAGAACTAGCTTCACTCTCTTCAGCATCAACTCATTGTCCTCTATGTAGAGTGCTGTGTCATCTGCATACTCTGAGTCTAACAACTCAGTCTCCTCTCTCAATGGAAATTGGAGGCCACATAGTCCGCTCATATGTGACCTGAGGAAGTGAGACATCGCCTCTGCAAAGAGTAGAAACAGGTATGGGGCCAGGGGGCAGCCCTGTCGAACCGATCTCTCCAGCCGAAACTCCTCCCCTCGCCTTCCGTCTATGAGAACCTTGCTGGTGGCCGATTTGTAAAGGGCGGAGACCCTGCGAATCCAAACCTGAGGGAATCCTAAACTCACCATGGTGCCCTCTAGGAAATCCAAGTCCGCCATTGCGTCGCCTGCCACCCCCGCCTCCCGACTACTCCCTCATGATCATCGCCTGCGTTGGCGCCCCCTCCTTCCCCGCCTGAGCCCTCGCCTTGCCTTGCGCGTTGCCCCACCAGTCTTCCGCCCTGCCCTGCCCTGCCTATTGTCCTGTTCGTCGTCCCGCCCTGCCCTGCCCGTCGCCCCTGCCCTGCACGTTGCCCCGCCTTGCCCCGCCCCGCCCTGTCGCTCGTCCTGTCCGTCGTCCCGCCCTGCCCCGCCCGTCGCCCCTCGCCTTGCTCGTCGCCCTGCCCCGCCTCTCGCCCCCGCCCCGCCCTACCCGTCACCCCGCCTTGGCCATCATCTCCCCCCCCCCGCCCCGGCTAGCCTTTGCTACAGATCCCCCCCGGTGCGCTTCCCTCGTCCGCAACCTCGGACCCATCCGTAGCAAACACAACAGGATTCCCCTCCCTTGCCATCGATTCCCCCACCCTCTAGTTGCTCCGTCCATCTGCAGCAAAAAACCCCCCCCTCCCCCCCCCCCCCCCCCCCCCCTTCTCAAGTAGCACCACGACGTGATTGTTAGTCCTCTCAGTAGGGGACGCGCAATGGAAACCCCTGGTCAGACGCCAGTGCACTCAGCGAGTGCCCCCCAGTCAAACACCTTGCACGTAGTCTCTGAGGAACAGCTCTTAGCCGTCCGAGCTAAGGAGCTGGAGCTAATGGAAACAACGATTTATGGTCAGGTAGTAGGACATTCCCCAGTCAGGGCCCAGCTTCGGGACTGGCTACACTCCATGCTGCGCATCGGGATAGCACAGATCGAGGAGGCGATCCTATTGGGCCAAGGGATCTTCATGGTCCAGCTCAACTCGGCGGATGTAGCTCGCAAGTTACTCGCCAGTTCACCATATGCGTCCACGAAGGGGGTGATACACATGGTCCCTTGGTACAGGGGCTTTACTGTGGAGGCATTTGCACTCCACAACAGGTTTCTTCGGCACCCGGTCACTCTTCTTTTCCATGGCCTGGCGATTGAGTATCACCAGTTGGTGGAAGACTTTGGAAGGCTTTTCAGCACTATCCTTCCCACGTCCTTCGCGGATGCAGGGACAGCTGCAGGAGTCCCAAAGGTACGGGTGGCAGTGAAAGAGGTCAAGAATATCCCACAGTTCCTAGAGATTGAGGCAAGCGGGCACTCCTTTAGGCAGCAGGTAATTCTGATGGGGCAGCCAGGGCAGTGCCTGTGCCGTCACGACTTTGGGCATCAGGCAGCAGGTTGCACGCATTTTGGAGCCAAGGTGGCTCCGTTGACAAGCCCACAGGTGGACACTGATGGCTTCACACGGGTCCAGAGACGATAGAGAGGGAGACAGCAGGGGGGGCGCAGCCTGCGTCTCAGACCCAGCCTCAGTAGTAGGGAGCAGTTGGGCGTCTGACGCCCCCTCGGCAGAGCACTCCACAGCCCCCTCCTGCCCCCCCACCCGGCAGCACCACAGCCCCCCCACATCCACTACCCATGCCACAGACTACCTCTTGAGTCCCCACAGTCCCCACACACACCTCCCTCCACATCCCAGGCGTGCCTCCTCCCCCCCCACAGACCCTGGACCACAGCCCCCCACTCCCAGGACCACTAGCCCTCCCCTCCCACACCCGCCATGTACTTCCGTCCACCCCACCATCCCTCGATCATCCTCCCCTCCACCACCTCCCGTACTATCAAGCACATCCCCTGATCCGCACCTGATTTAGGCGATCCCCCCCAGTCCCATCCCCCCACCTCTTATAGGAGGTGATGAGCCACACACGCCTACATCCATCAACAGTCCTCTACCTCCCATACAACCACCAGCTCATCCACCCCTGCCGCCCGTCACACCTTCCCGAGACAGGCACACTTGTTGCCACAGGAGTTCTTCCGTAGTGGCCCATGGTCCTACTTGAGAGTTGCGGAGCGCGAAGAGTCTCCACTACCTCTAGAGGTGGGGATCTTCCTGGTTCGTAAGTCAAGGAGGGGCAAGGTCCATCTACTAGCGCCACCGGATGGACCAAACTACGCTTTTTTTCTTCAGTCCTCACTCAGAGGAGTGGACAACGACACAGATAGAGGAAGAGTTGAAAAGTCAAGTGGCAGACCACACCTCCTAGTGGATGGGAGAAGAAGAACTAGCACTGTTTGCACAGTAGTGGACTGGTTGCATGATGGATATTAACTGGTGGGCTGGTGCCGAGGTCCCTCACTTGAGCATTATCTTTCGAGCCCCTCCTAGTGGATGGGAGAAGAAGAACTAGCACTGTTTGCACAGTAGTGGACTGGTGCCGAGGTCCCTCACTTGAGCATTATCTTTCGAGCCCCTCCACAGTGGAGAGCTTCGAGGGATGTGATTGAGTGGCCCCTGGCACAGGCGGCCCGTTTCTATCATTGCACGGAGTCTCGACTCTTAGCATGGTTGATAGATGCATTGATAGTACCACCTGGAACTTCTATCACCCTCTTGGTCCGGCCGAGGGCCACCATGGGGGAATGGAGCTCACCGTCTAGACCGGCGGCAAAAGCGTACCTGCATGCCTCATAGCTCCTCCTCGTCATCAGCAGCCTCCACACCGAACAGATACCTATTCGAGCAGTCATAAGTTTCCCCATGAGCTTACATCTTGCATCCTGGAATGTGAATAGCCTCCACTACAGTGGGGCACGTGGTTCCAGGAAATTGATTGCTCGGCAAAAGTTGCAGCCTGCCCTTGCCGGACGGATCGACATCTTATTTCTATAGGAGCACAAGCTCAGCCCCACCCACGCCCAGCAGGTAGGGAAGGTACTCCCAGGCAGCTCGCACACTTACTGGGAGCACGCCAGAGGTGCCCACGGTAGGAGTGGAGGCGTATGCACCTCTATTGGTCTGAGTCTTACCGCTTGTATTCGAGACCACGGGACGATAGTGACAGGGAGGGTTCTATGGATCAGATTGGATATTGGGGACTCGTGCCTTGGAGTCCTTAATATCTATGCCCCTACGGAGGTTAGGGCACGCAGCAAGTTCTAGGTGGAGATTGCGGAAGGACTCCCAGAGGTGGACTCCTGGATTGCTGGAGGAGACTTCAACAACCTAGAGGCCTTGGAGGACTAGTAGGGCAGAGGAAGAAACTACTAGGGCATGGCCGGGGAGGAGTAGGAGGCATGGGAGATGTTTCTACTGGCAGTAGGTGCACGCGATGCCTGAAGAGACCGTGGCTTCCACAGGAGGGAGAGGTTGCTAGACTTCTCTTGGGGATACAAGCGGCTAGGTGGAGTCCTGTTGGAGCGGTTGGACAGGTTTTATGAGGGAGAGTGGAAAGGCGCTCGGGGAGGCGAGATTGGGTAGTTGGTAGGCACCACGTTGTCCGATCATTGCCCGGTTCTCCTGACACTAGATCCCCTAGCATTTGCCCTAGACTAACCATCTTGTCGGATCCCTAACTCGATCTACAGGTGGGAGGAGGTGACGAGACAGATAGAGCAGATTTGGACCAGAGAGTGGGGCAAGAGGGGCCAGATCGCAGAGGAGGTTGCAGAGGCCCTAGCTGAGTCAAGCAGAATCTACCAAGAGGCAGCCATACAGGCCAGGCAGCAGAGCTGGGAGGAGGAGAGAGCACTCCGGTGGGACCTTGCACCCACACAAAGATTATTACAGGTGGCACCAGGGGATCCCACTCTCCATGCATAGGAGGTGCGTGCGTGAGCAGCCATTGCTGGCCTAGAGGACAGGCGCTCTAAGTTCTCTTTCCGCACCTTAGCAGCTTTCTAGGCACGGAAGGGGGACACAATCTGCAAGGAGTTTTTTCAGGTGCACCAGCCTCGCACCTCTGGAGATTAGACACGCAGCCTTCGAGATCAGTATGGGAGGACCTGTTCTAGCCCAGATGAGGTGATGGAGATTGCCACCAACTACTATAGTCACCTCTTCCAGCAGGAGACAGCCTTAGCTAGAGGACAGTGATGTAGACAGTAGGTCTGGGATAATATCCCATCCCCCCTCACAGAGGAGATGGAACGCTCCCTCCTAGCCCCCTTCACAGAGAAGGGATTAGAGGAGGCTTTCCATATATAGGACGGGCAGAAATGCCCGAGAGAGGATGGCCTCTCTAAGGCTTTCTTCACTACCTTCTGGGAAGTGGTGAAGGACCCCCTACTGTTGGCCTTTCAGGAGATTTTCACTTCAGGACAGATGCCAGGGAGTCTTATCAGCAGGCCTTATCAGTCTTCTCCCCAAAGGGGGAGACCGGTTGGAGCTTTCCCAATGGAGACCGATCACCTTACTGTTAGTGGCCTATAAGGCACTCGCAAAGATGATTGGTAGGCGACTACGTCCCTTGCTTCCAGACATCATCCACGACACACAGACAGGATTTGTGATAGGAGCATCCTGGACAATGTATTCACCTTCTTTGAGGCGGCCCAATGGACAGACTGGCCGTACTACTCTTGGATTTTGAGAAAGCCTATGACAGGGTGGATTGGGATTTCCTAGAGGGCACCATGGTAAGGTTGGGTTCCCCCCAGGCTTGGATTTCTGGGGTCTCCGCACTTTACAGATTAGCCACCAGCAGGGTTCTCATAGGAGGGAGGCGAGGGGAGGAGTTTCGGTTGGAGAGATCGGTCTGATAGAGCTGCCCCCTGGCCCCGTACCTGTTCCTTCTCTTTGCAGAGGCGATGTCTCACTTGCTCAGGTCGCGTGTGAGCGGTTTACGTGGCCTTCGACTTCCAGTAAGAGAGGAGACCGAGTTGTTAGACTCAGAGTATGTAGATGACACATCGCTCTACATAGAGGACGACAAATTGATGCTGGAGAGAGTGAGGTTGGCTCTTGAGGTGTTCTGTACTGCAGCGGGAGCAAAAATCAATTGGCGAAAGTCAGTTGGTTTCCTCACAGACCCGGACTCTAGCACGGAGTGGGGCCTCCACCTAGGATTTAGATGGGTGAGCAAAGGACAGACCGTCTAGTACCTAGGGTTCCAAGTGGGACTCGACATCACTCCCACCCAGCAGTTTCTTCCAGTCCTCGATTCTATTTAGAGGAAGCTGACCTACTAAAGCACGGCTCGCCTCTCACTAGCCGGCTGAGCCTTGGTTGTTAACTAGGTCCTCCTAGTGATGGCCTGGTACATCGCCTCGTGTTGGTGCTTCTCCTCTTCCTGCGTAATACAGCTTCGCCGCCTAGTGCGGAATTTCCTTTGGTCTAGGTCAGACAGCTCTAAGGATTCGAGGGCCAAGGTAGCGTGGGCGACCATTATACGACATCGGTCAGAGGGAGGGCTTGGGATCATAGACCCAGAGTATCAGAGTATGGCCCTCTTGGGCAAGCTAGTTGTCCGCGGCCTCACACCGGGAGGGCAGACCTGGAAGGTCCTATTGCAAGAGGGTCTTCAGGATTGTAGACCGAGGCTTGGCAGTGAGTGGAGGCCGTCCCTGAGATAGATCTTCAGGACAGCCCAGATCATCCCCCCCCAAGATCACCCTTCCTACACAGCTTGCTCGGTGTGTGGCAGGGCCTCCGTAAGGCCCTTATCCAGAGCCCCCGAGGTTGCTAGGAGGAGATAGACCGTTAGCCGATGATTTGGAACCCCTAGGTCAGGGACCGGGAAGGGGCACAGATCGGCGAGCGCCCCGACATCCAGTGGGCTGGTTGGGAGCCTGGCCTGGCTCGTACAATCGATACATGGCAGGAGGTGTACAAGATGGTGGACGAGGAGGTGCTGAAGCAAGCATCCGGCTGCCAGCGAGGTGCTGAAGCAAGCATCCGAGAGCTGATAGAGCTCGGGGAGGTATGGGCCACTAGGTTTTCACCAGCAAGCATCCCCTTACAGATAGAAGGAAGAGTGGGTGGCGCTCCACCTGGGACCTTTTTCACAGTGCAGGAGGGGGGGCGTCTGGCTCTTGACAGAGGGCAGCAGGACGAGGGGATAGCTGTCCTTTCATGGAAAAGGATCTGGGTGGGTGGCCTTCAAGGGAAGACATGGTGGCTGGACCCTTTGGTCTTTTGGTAGGAGCTCAGGGAGTGGCGCCTTTGGATTTGGGAAGGAAGGCCACTTGATGAGCTGGAATGGGATCTGGAAGAGTGGCTTTGGCTGGCCACTGCGGTCACCAAGAAGCCGCGAGGTTCCTGGAGTACACCGCTAGGATTGGCAGACACGTACTGATGCAGGAGGACATGGATTAGGTGCTGTCACGTAGCAGGCACTGGGCGGAGCACAGTATCACGGAGCCGTTCTGATGGACCTTTTGGCGCCGCCTATGGGACAGCTGGAGGCCGAGGAGGGTTTCGTACTTTTTATGGTCGGTGGCACATGGAGGCTTGGTGATGGGAAGTTGGCTTGCCCAGATGCAAAAGGAGGGAGTTAATAAGTACTGCACACAGCAGTCGATGGAAACCCCAAAGCACTGTCTTTGGTCGTGTGAGGTGGCACAGCTCGTGTGGAGAGGAGTATGCCACATCCTGCGCCGCATAGCACCCAGCCGTGGATGTATCTCTTGGGGTGCTTTCTGTTGGCAGGCGGTCAGTCAGGGCCATCACCTTCTGTATGAGGCCGGGATGCAGGACACGATATTCATGATCGAGGTAGGGCCGTGCGCAGTGGTGGGTTTAGAGGCTCTACCCATCTGCCAGGTATTGGAGCCCACAGCAGACCGCTTTGAGGTATGGGAAATCATAGGGAGTCTTACTAGTTGGCATATCTAGAAGGCGCGGTGTCAGGTGGCTTTCGGCGGAGAGAGATCTTCAGTACAGGCGACCCTAGCGGATCTCTGGACCTCCATCATCCACTCCCTTCGAGACTGATGGGATCAGGTGCAGGGCGAGTCAGGAGCTCCGTGGTCATTTCATGTGCACTTGGGGCGCCCAGGACCTGTTCTTCGTGATGCAGGCAGGCAGCCCTACATGGCGATATACCCCCCCCCCCCCCCCCCCCCCCCCAATGGCTTCTTGCCCCTATCCCCCCCAAACCGCCTTGAGAGGCTTGTATATATGATGTATATGTGACTTTCACCAGCTCGAGCTTGGTCTGTTGAGCATGAGCACTTCTTTGTATTCAGTTTTTTTCAAAAGTAATATAATTAGCCACACTTTATTTGCAAAAAACAAAAAAAAGGAAAATCAAAGTCCACCCTGTCATAAGCTTTCTTGAAATCCAAGAGTAGTACGGCCAGTCTCTACCCACTGTGCTAAGCCCACTCTGTCGCCTCAAAGAAGGTAAATACATTGTCTAGGATGCTCCTATCTTGGACAAAGCCTGTCTGTGTGTCATGGATGATGTCTGGAAGCACAGGGCGTAGTCGCCTACCAATCATCTTTGCCAGTGCCTTATAGGCCACTGACAATAAGGTGATTGGTCTCCACTGGAAAAGCTCCAACCGGTCTCCCCCTTTGGGGAGAAGGCTAATAAGGCTTGCGAAGAGACTCCCTGGCATCTGTTCTGAAGTGAAAATCTCCTAGAAGGCCAACAATAAGGGGTCATTCACCACTTCCTAGTAGGTAGTGAAGAAGGCCTTAGATAGGCCATCCTCTCCCAGGCATTTCTGCCCATTCTGTGTTTTTTTTTTTTTTTGCAAGTAAAATGTGGCTGATTATATTACTCAAAAAAACTGATTACAACAGAGTGCTCATGCTCAACAGACTAATTGGAGCTGATGCAAGGTCACCAATACATCATGTATACAAGCCTCTCAAGGCGGTCTAGGGGGGATGGGGGCAAGAAGCCATGGGGGGGTGGGTATATCGCCAAATGGGGCTGCCTGCCTGCATCACAAAGAACAAGCCCTGGCCACCCCAGTTACGCATGAAGTGACCACGAAGCTCCTGACTCGCCCTGGACTCGCCCTGCACCTCATCCCATCGGCCGCGGAGGGAATGGATGATGGAGCTCCATAGCTCTGCTAAGGTCGCAAGTGCTGAAAGTCTCTCTCCGCCGAAAGCCACCTGGCATCGCGCCTTCCAGATATGCCATCCAGTAAGACTCCCTATGATCTCCCATATCTCTGAGCGGTCTGCTATGGGCTCCAGTACCTGGCAGATGGGTAAAGCCTCCAGACCGACCGCTGCACATGACCCTGCCTCGATCATGAATATCGTGCCTTGCATCTCGGCCTCATACAAAAGGTGACAGCCCTGGCTGACTGCCTGCCAACAGAAAGCTCCCCATGAAATACACCCAAGGCTGGGGGCTATACGTCGAAGGATACGGCATGCTCCTCTCCACACAAGTTGCGCCTCCTCACAAGACCAAAGGCAGTGCTTTAGGGTTTCCAGAGGCTGCTGTGTGCAGCGCTTACAACCTCCCTCCTTCTGCATCTGGGCAAGCCAGCTTCCCACCACCAAACCTCCATGTGCAACCAGCCATAAAAAATATGACACCCTCCTCGGCCTCCAGCTATCCCATAGGCGGCGCCAGAAGGTCCGTCGGAAGGGCTCCGTGATGCTGTGCTCCGCCCAGTGCCTGCTGCGTGATGGCGCTCAGTCCATATCCTCTTGCATCAGTACATGTCTGCCAATCCTGGCAGTATACTCTAGGAACCTGGGTGGCTTTTTGGCAACCGTAGAGGCCGGCCATAGGCACTCTCTTGGATCCCACTCCAGCTCATCAGGTGGTCTACCCTCCCAGATCCAAAGGTGCCAATCCTTGAGCTCCTTCCCAAAAACATAGGGGTCCAGTCGCCAAGTCTTCCCCTAAAGACCCACCACCCGAATCCTCCTCCATGAAAGGGTGGCAATCCCCTCCTCCTGTTGCCCTCTGTCAAGAGCGAGATGTCCCCCCTCCTGAACGGCAAAGAAGGTCCCCTGGGAGGCGCCACCCACTCTACTTGTTGCCACTTGAAGAGGGATGCCTGCTGGAGAGAACCTGGCTGCCCATACCTCCCCAGCCTCTATCAGCTCTCGTATCGGGGGGGCAAGCCACTCCGGAGGTATTGCTGCGTCTATCTCTCTTCTCCTCAACTCCACTCCTCTCGTGCACCCTAATACTCGTTGCAACACCTCCTCGTCTGCCATCCTATACACCTCCCGCTACTTCCTGATGGAACGAGCTGGGCCGGCCTCCCACCCAGCCCACTGGATGTGGGGGCGCTCACCTATCTGCGCCCCTTTTCTATCTTTGACCTGGAGGTTCCAGATCACCGGCTGACGGTCTATTTCCTCCTGGCAACCTGGGGGGCTCTGGATTAGGGCCTTACCGAGACCCTGCCACACGCGGAGTACGCTCCGCAGGAAAGGTGATTTGGGGGGGGGGTGATCTGGGCTGAAGTGAAGATCCATCTCAGGGACGGCCTTCGCTCACCGCCAAGCCTCGGTTTACAGTCCTGAAGGCCCTCCTACAATAAGACCTTTCAGGTCCCGCCTGGTGTGAGACCGCGGACAACTAGCTTGCCCAAGAGGGCCATACTTCGATATTCTAGGTCTATGATCCCAAGCCCTCCCTTTGATCGATGTCGTATGATGCCCATGCCACCTTGGCCCTGGAGTCCTTGAAGCCATTAAACCCAGACCAAAGGAAATTCCACACTAGGCAGAAAAGCTGCCCTAGGCACGATGAGGAGAAGCACCAACACGAGGCGATGTACCAAGCTATCGCTAGGAGGACCTGGTTAACCACCAGGGCTCGACCGGCTAGTGAGAGGCGAACCGTGCTCCAGTAGGTCAGTTTCCTCCGAATAGAATCTAGGACAGGAGGAAACTGCTGGACAGGAGTGATGCCAAGTCCCACCTAGAACCCTAGGCATCGGACGGTCTGCCCTCTGCTCACCCATCTAAATCCTGTCAGATGGGAGAGGATCGAGGTGCAGCTGAAGTGCAGTAGACAGTGTGAGAGTGAGAGACAGAGTTGAGCACGATACCCAATGCAATAGTACTGAATAGAGTGTCAGCTGAAAGTACAAATGATAACCCTTATACCTTAGGGTTATAAGGGGTTGTTCACACCCGAACACAGTAAGTGCCCGTAAGTGTGCACCACAAGCACATACAAAATAGTACACATAATCTGGGGGAAAAAACCTCTCCTACCGAGAGTAAAAAGTGCCCCAGTGTCCTAGTGATCACCCGCACACTCCCATATGAGCGTAGGCGTAAGTAAGGCGTGTGAGATACCCAACAAACCCCCCTGGAGTGAAGAGTGATCAAGTGTACAAGGATCATCCGCCACCAAAGGGCGTCAAATTCAAAGCATCGCGAAATGCTTCAAATTTGTCTCGTGGAAGAGCTTTGGTGAAGATGTCTGCCACATTGCTGGTGGTAGGACAGTAGACAAGGCTGATATCACCTGCATGTAGCCTCTCTCTGACAAAGTGGTAGTGAATCTCTATGTGTTTCGTGCGAGCATGAAACACAGGGTTCCGTGCCACTGCAATGGCACTCTGACTGTCAGTATATAAAGGAGTAGGCTCCGTAACAGATACATCCAAATCAGCAAGTAAGCGTCTAAGCCATACGCACTCAACTGCAGTAGTGAAGGCTGCCTTGTACTCAGCTTCACATGACGACGTGGCAACAGTGGATTGTTTCTTGCTAACCCAAGAAATGCATGACGAGCCAAGAAAGAAACAATTGCCACTAGTGGAGTGACGAGTATCAAAATCACCAGCCCAATCAGAGTCACTGTAAGCATGTAACTGCAGTGGTCCCCCCTTGGCATAAAGCAATCCAAGAGCTCTAGTACCCTGCAAGTAACGAAACACACGCTTCACAGCTTGCCAATGCGACATACGAGGCTGATGCATGTACCTGCTCAAAACTGAAACGGCAAACTGTATGTCTGGCCGAGTGTGGCATAGATAGATGAGACATCCCACTGCTGGAGCATAAGTATGGATATCAAACAAATCACTGTCATCATGTAATGACAGTTTGAGCCCAGGTTCCATGGGTGTACAAACTGGCTTGCAATCCTGTAAGCCAAACTTCTCAAGAAGTTGCCCAATGTACCTTGACTGACATAATCCAATGCCTCTAGCATCATGTACAAACTGGATGCCCAAGTAATAATGCAAAATACCCAAGTCAGACATGTCAAAAGTTTGCTGTAAATTATTTTTGAATGCTGAAATCTGATCAGCATGTGTTCCAGTGAGCAAAAGGTCATCTACATATAGACACAAAATCAGCATGGATCCCCCTTCTTTATGTACATAAAGGGTAGACTCAGATGGGCTGTTTACAAACCCCTGACTAAGCAAGAAAGCATCTATCTTTGCGTACCAAGCTCGTGGAGCTTGTTTCAAACCATATAGAGCTTTTTTCAGCTTGCATACTAAATTTTCTGAGCCTTCAACTGCAAAACCAATGGGCTGCTGTACATACACTTCTTCCTGAAGTTCCCCATGTAAGAATGCAGTCTTTATATCCAGCTGATGCACTTTCCAACCAAAATGTGCAGCCAAGGCAATCATAGACCGAATGGTCGTCATACGGGAGGTAGGAGCAAAGGTCTCCTCATAGTCAATGCCCTTTTTCTGTGCGTAGCCTTTAGCTACCAGCCGTGCCTTGTACTTATCTATGGATCCATCTGCATTCCTTTTCAATTTGTAGACCCATTTCGTACCAATGGCACGCTTGCCAACTGGCAAAGACACCAAATCCCAAGTATGATTCTTATGAATAGAATCCAATTCAGCTTGCATGGCTGCCATCCAATGCACACTATGTCGTGCATCCTCAAAACATTCAGGCTCCTCATTATCATGAGTACATGCTGCCATAACAAACTCCATGGAATGTGCTGAATCATGCAGTCGAGTTTGCCTTCGAGTACGACCAGCCAAGGGTGTTTCCAAATGACTATCTCTCATAGTCTGCGTGTACCATCTAGGCACCTGTCTTGCTTCCTGACTGTGTACAAGTTCCTGCTGAATTTCAGTTTCAGCAATGTGCTGATTTACTGCATGTTCCATAGGAGCAGCTGGCTGAACATTAGGTTCATTTGCTGAAGTACCAGCTGAATCACCAAATGTGATGGGCAGCAGCCCTTCAAAGACATCACGGGCAGCCTGATATGTATCAAAACCAGCCAAGGATAATTCTGATTTTTCATCAAATACAACATCCCTGCTGACAAAAACCTTCTTGGTCACGGGATCATAGAGTCTGTAGCCTTTGCTTTTGCTGCTATATCCCATAAAGATGCATTTTACAGCCTTGTTGTCCAACTTCTTTCGAAGTACCTGTGGAATATGGGCATATGCAAGACACCCAAAAGTACGGAAGTGGCCAACAGAAGGTTTGCGGCTGTGCCAAGCCTCAAAAGGTGTGACGGTTTTCAAGGCCTTGGTAGGGCATCTGTTCAAAATGTGGCAAGCGCTCATGACGGCTTCCATCCAAAAACTATGAGGCAAACTCTTTGCCTTCAGCATACATCTGGCCATCTCCATGAGTGACCGATTTTTCCTCTCTGCTACCCCATTCTGCTGTGGAGTATATGCAGTAGTGTACTGATGGATAATGCCCTTCTGCTGCAAATAAGAATTCAGCATAGAGGACATGTATTCCCCCCCTCGGTCCGAACGGAGAGTCTTAATCTTGCAACCAGACTGAGTTTCCACAAGTGCACTGAAAGCCAAAAATGCATCATACACTTCTGACTTCTTTTTCAAGCAGTAGACCCAGCAAAAACGTGTAAAGTCATCAATAAATGTTACAAAATAGTAACAACCACCCAATGACTGTGTCTGCATGGGCCCACAAACATCCGAATGCACAAGCTGCAATCTGGCTGTTGCTCTAAAAGCAACATCACGGGGAAAAGAGAAACGATGCATTTTCCCCAAAATGCAACCCTCGCATAAATGCTCAGGAGGTCTCTCCAAGAGAGGTAATCCATCCAACATCTTAGTACGCTGTAATAGCATCAAGCTGCCATAGTTTACATGCCCCAAACGAGCATGCCATAACTCTGCCTCTAACATAGCAGGAGTAAGAGTGGATGTCAAATATGCAGACTGATCTACCGAAAGAGCATCCAACTCATATAACCCATGACACAGAGAACTTGTCAAGACCAATGTCATGTGTTCCTTGTCACGGACCATGCAACGGTCATCATCAAAGGTGACCTGCAAACCACAACGTGCCATAGAAGAAATGGAAAGCAGATTCTTCTTAATGCCAGGCGCATACAAAGCATCCTGTAGGCGGAGAATAGAGCCATCAATGGCTGTAAGCTGAATCTCCCCAATACCACGAACAGGGTATGATGCATTATTAGCACACTGAACAGACTTCCCAACGGGAGGTGTACCAAGAGAAGCAAACAAATCTCTACGAGATGTGATATGCCGTGAAGCACCACTGTCAAAGAATCAAGTGTCAGCATCTTCTGTAGAGCTAAATGCTCTATCAACCCAAGAGACATCATAACTGCAAGTGTAAAAACAATAGTCCCTGTCTGCAACAAAGGACGCGGACTCACTAGCAGTGGAAGGAGCTGCAGAAACAGACATCCCTGACTCCTTCTTCTCTTTGGCGATGCGCTTCCTGCACTCAGTGATATAGTGGCCAGGCTTCTTGCAGTAATGGCATTTTCCTTTTTTGGCTTGCGTGCCCCCCTGTTTCTGACTTGTCTGTGAAGTGCTACTACTACCAGAACTCTGCGAAGCATTTTTCCCTTGGCTGTTTTTACCCTTCTGCCTTGACATAAAAGCCTGCTCAGAGGCTATACCATCCACACCACTGTTCCGTCTAGTTTTCTCCTCCTCTAGAAGCAAACTGACAAGCTGAATGAAAGTGATGGGCTCTTTCGAAATCCTCATAGTGAGGTTCAAGGCAGTATGAAAAGCCAAGTAAGAGGGAGGCAGTGAATTCAATGTCGTAGAAATCAGCTGCGCATCTGAGTAGTACTCATCCACATTCATGAGTTGCTCCCGCAAGTCCTGAATTTTGTTGAGATGATCCTGCATAGAATCACCCTCATTCATCTTTAGAGTCTCTAGCTCTTTCTTCAAGAAAGAGATGCGAGTCTCATTCTTTCCTGCAAACATCTGCTCCAATGTCAACCAAGCTTCTTGTGAAGAAGCTGCTGAACGAATATGAGGAATGATAGAACGCTGAACTGCCAATGCAATCAGCGACATAGCCTGTGCATCCCGTGTATCCCAAGCTTTCTGAGCTGCAGTTCTTGGGGGAAGTGGCTGAGCGGGCTGAGGTGGAGGGGGCTGAGGTTGCCCTCTTGCACGTCCTCCTGGAGGAGGAGTAGCGGGAGCCACAACTCCCGGTCGTGCTTCCTCTCCACTGACATAATCCCACAAATTTTTGGCCACTAATACATTCTTCATCATGAAAGACCAAAGGGAATAATTGTTCCCATCCAATCGGTCTTCCTTGGACACATAGGTGAATACATCTCCTCCCTGATTTGCCATTATTTCCCAAAAGGCAATAGAGCAATGTCAATGCAGTACGGGCTGGAAATCTGCAAATTTCCAGAAATTGCAGCAAACACAAGTCTGCAATTAATGTGCAAAGGGTACTCTATCAAAAAACTGTCACTGATGCACGCTTCCCAAGGTGCAATTAGTGCTCAGCAGCACTAAAACATCAAAAGCCCCAAAATTTTCTGCCCAAAATTTCTGTCACAAATGTCTATTACAAAAGCCCCAAAATGTGCATTCAATGTGTCACAGACAGACACAGCACGTTTCCCAATGCTGAACCTGAACCTGTTGCAGGAACTCCTGTGTAAAAGAAAAGTGCAGAATGTTACCTCTGCGTGTTGACGACGGGCACGATTCCCGAGGTAATGACTGCTGGGTACAGTCGGACTGACGCACAGGTACAGGCGTGCAGGTCCAGTGACACGCGCAGGCAGGACTGGGCGCGCGCTGGGCAGAGGAGGCGGCACCCAGGACTGGCTGGTGGAGACAGGTGGCGCGCTGGCAGCTGGAGCTGACGGCACAGGCTAGCTCAGCGCAGGGAGGCTGCGCAGGCAGACTGACAGGCGAAGGGGCACGCTGGGCAGACACAGGGCAGAGGACACGCTGGGCAGAGGTGGCAGCACGCAGGTACAGGTGGCGCGCTGGGCAGGGCGGTGCTGCGCGCTGATTGTTGGAGCTGCACGCTGGGCAGAGGAGTCGTCTGGTGCTGCGCGCTGACGGACTGACAGGCGCAGGCAGGACTGGGCAGGAACAGGCGGCTGGGGCAGAACTGGCGGGGGCTGCAGACTGCAGACTGAAGACTGCTCTGAGCTGAGCTCTGATACCAAATGTCAGATGGGAGAGGATCGAGGTGCAGCTGAAGTGCAGTAGACAGTGTGAGAGTGAGAGACAGAGTTGAGCACGATACCCAATGCAATAGTACTGAATAGAGTGTCAGCTGAAAGTACAAATGATAACCCTTATACCTTAGGGTTATAAGGGGTTGTTCACACCCGAACACAGTAAGTGCCCGTAAGTGTGCACCACAAGCACATACAAAATAGTACACATAATCTGGGGGAAAAAACCTCTCCTACCGAGAGTAAAAAGTGCCCCAGTGTCCTAGTGATCACCCGCACACTCCCATATGAGCGTAGGCGTAAGTAAGGCGTGTGAGATACCCAACAAATCCCAAGTGGACGCGCCACTCTGTGTTGGAGTCCGAGTCTGTGAGGAAACCAACCGACTTTCGCCAGCCGATTTTCGCACCCGCTGCAACGCAGAACACATCAAGAGCCAGCCTCATTCTCTCCATCATCACCTCATCGTCCTCTATGTAGAGGCCTGTGTCGTCTGCATACTCTGAGTCTAACAACTCAGTCTCCTCTCTCACTGGAAATCGGAGGCCGCGTAGTCCGCTCACACATGACCTGAGGAAGTAAGACATCGCCTCTGCGAAGAGTAGGAACAGGTATGGGGCCAGGGGACAGCCCTATCGGACCGATCTCTCCAACCGGAACTCCTCCCCTCGCCTTCCGCCTATGAGAACCTTCTTGGTGGCTGATCTGTATAGGCCGGAGACCCCGCGAATCCAAGCGTGGGGGAATCCCAACTTCACCATGGTACCCTCTAGGAAATCCCAGTCCACCCTGTCATAAGCTTCCTCGAAGTCCAAGAGTAGTACTGTCAGTCTTTGCCCACTATGTTGAGCCCACTCTGTCGCCTCAAAGAATGTAAATACATTGTCTAGGATGCTCATATCCTGGACAAAGCCTGTCTATGTGTCACGAATGATATCTAGAAGCACATGGCGTAATCATCTACCAATCATCTTTGCCAGAGCCTTATAGGCCACTGACAATAAGGTGATCGGTCTCCACTGGGATAGCTCCAACCGGTCTCCCCCTTTGGGGAGAACACTGATAAGGCCTGCCGAGAGCCTCCCTGGCATCTGTCTTGAGGTCAAGATCTCCTATGTAGCCCTCAGTAGGGGGTCCTTCACCACCTCCCAATAGGTAGTGAAGAAAGCCTTAGAGAGGCCATCCTCCCCTGGGCATTTTTGCCCATCCTGTGTATGGAAAGCCTCCTCTAGTTCCTTCTCTGTGAAGGGGGCTAGGAGGGCGTGTCCTATCTCCTCTTTGACGAGGGACAGGGTGTGATCCCATACCTGCTGTCTCCATCTCTGTCCTCTAGCTGAAGCTGTCTCCTGGCGCGTGTAATAGTCGGTGGCAATCTCCATCACCTCATCAGGGCTAGAACGGGTCCTCCCATACTGATCCCTAAGCCTGCGTATCTGCTCTCCCGCGGTGCGGGGTTGGTGCACTTGGAAGAACTCCCTGTACATCGTGTCCCCCTTCCGCACCCAAAAGGCTACTGAAGTGTAGAAAGAGAACTCCGAGCACTTGTCCTCTAGGCCAGCAATGGCTGCACGTGCGTGCACCTCCTGTGTGTGGAGGGTGGGATCCCCTGGTGCCTCTTGCAATAATCTCTACGTGGCTGCAAGTTCCCGCCGGAGTGCTCTCTCCTCCTCCCAGCACTGTTGGCTGGCTTGTAGGGCTACCTCTTGGCAAATTTTGCTTGACTCGGCTAGGACCTCTGCAACCTCCTCTGCTATCCTGTCCCTCCTGACCCACTCTCTGGTCCAAATCTGCTCTATCTGTCTCGACACCTCCACCCTCCTATAGATCAAGTCAGGGATCCGACAGGATCGTGTATCTAGGGCGGATGCTGGGGGATCAAGTGCCAGGAGAATCGGGCAGTGATCGGATAACATGGTGCTTGCCAACTGCTCAATTTGGCCTCCGCGAGAACCTCCCCACTCTCCTACATAAAACCTGTCCAACCCCTCCAGCAAGGCTCCACCTAGCCGCCTGTATCCCCAGGAGAAGTTCAACGACCTCTCCCTCCTGTGGAAGGCGGGGTCTTCCCAGGCATCCCGTGCTCCGACTGCAAGCAAAAAGACCTCCCATGCCTCCTGCTCCTCCCCAGCCATGCCCTGGTAGTTTCTTCCTCTGCCTTGCTGGTCCTCCAAAGCCTCTAGGTTGTTGAAATCTCCTCCAACAATCCAGGAGTCCAGCTGCAATCTCCACCCAGAACCAGCTGTGTGTCCTAACCTCCGTATAGGGGCATAGACATTGAGGACTCCACTACACGAGTCCCCAATATCCAATCTGATCCATAGAACCATTCCTGCCACTATCGTCCCATGGTCTCGTACACAAGTGGTGAGACTTGGGCCAATAGAGGTGCATACGCCTCCGCTCTTGCCGTGGGCACCTATGGCTTGCTCCGAGTAAATATGCGAGCTGCCCGGAAGTACCTTCCCAACCTGCTGAGCTTGGGCGAGGGTGAGCTTATGCTCTTGCAGAAGCAAGATGTCTATCCGTCCGGCAAGGGCAGTCTGCAACTCCTGCCGGAGAATCAACTTCCTTGAGCCACGTGCCCCACTGTAGTGGAGAGTGTTCACATTCTAGGATGCAAGACGTAAGCTCATGGGGAAACCTGTGACTGACCGAACAGGCATCTGTTCGGTGTGGATGCTGCAGATGAGGAAGAGAGACTGTGAGGCATGCAAGTGCATTCTGCTGCCGGTTTGGATGGTGAGCTGCACTCCCCCATGGTGGCCCTCGGCCAACCATAGGGGTGATAGATGCTCCAGGTGGTACTATCAATGCATCTATCAGCCATGCTGAAAAACGCGACTCTGTATACTGGTAGAAGCGGGCCGCTTATGCCGGGGGCCACTGGATCATGTCCCTCGGCGCTCTCCACTGTGGGGGGGCTCGAAAGATTATGCTCAAATGCGGGACGTCAGCGGCAGCCCACCAATTAATGTCCATCATGCAACCTGGCCACTGTTGTGCGAACACTGCTAATCCTTCATCTCCCATCCACTGGGATATGTGATCCGCCACCTAACTCTTTAACTCCTCCTCAATCTGTGTAGTCGTCCACTCCTCCGAGTAAGATGACTGAAGAAAAAAGGCGTAGTTTGGTCCATCCGGTGGTACTAGTAGGTGGACCTTGCCCCTCCTTGACTTACGAACCACGAAGAACCCCACCTCTAGAGGTAGTGGGAACTCTCCGCGCTCTGCAACTCGTAGGTAGGACCATGGGCCACTGCAGAAAAACTCTTGTGGCAGCTTTTGTGCCTGTCTTTAATTTCTTGGTGAGTCCTACTATTCCTGGACTCTCTTTAATTCTAGGCTCCCCTAAACCCCATTCGGGCGCCCAAGGCCCCCGGACGGTCATCCCTCGTGCCTGTTTCCCGTAATTTACCTTATTAATATAACACTTTCTTCCCCTTAAAAATCGGTCTCGTCCTCGAAAACGATACTTGGAAGGTCTAACTGTAAATTGGGAAACCTTTTTCTTAGGGTACTTACTTCCTCCCATGTTGAGCTTTCTTCTGAACAATCTTTCCACTTGACCAAATATTCTTGATAAATAGTATTCCTTGTTCGTCTATTTCGAACATTTAATATTCTCTCTGGTTCATGTGGATTAGATTGGTCATCTAATAGCTCCTCAATGTTATCATTTAAGATTAAATTATCCAAATCACCCAGCTTCTTCCTTAACTTACTCACATGAAAAACTGGATGTATTTTACTACCACTAGGTAGTTGGAGCTTGTAAGCCCGTTCTCCCACCTTTTTAAGTATTGTGAAAGGACCATAATACCTGGGTGAAAGCTTTGGACATTGTCCCGTTTTCATGGTTTTAGTTTGTTCAGGCACTTTAAGATAGACCAATTCTCCTTCTTCAAAGGAGACGTCTCTTCGATGAGGATCTACATAAGCTCTAGCTCGATTTTGAGCTTTCTTAATATTTTATTGAGCAAATTTTAACATACTATTCATATCCTCCAAAAAGTCCTTGGCTGCCTGAACCTTTCACTGAAACCCATACATTAACATAAATGGACTATACCTAGTGCAAGAGTGCTTGGCACTATTATATGCAAACTCTGCTATCAGTAGATACTCTTTCCAATTAGTTTGCCTTTTACTTACATATGCCCTGAGCATATCTTCAAGGATTTGGCTAACCCTTTCAGTTTTCCCATCAGTTTGCGGGTGGCCCACCGTACTCATGCTAAGTTTAGTATCCAACTTCCTAAATACCGCATGCCAAAGTTGACTATCAAATTTTCTATCCCGATCAGAAACTATATTTTCCGGAAGGCCATACAATCGGTATATGTTCTCTACGAACAATCTAGCCAATTTTGGTGTTTTAACATTAGTTGAAGTTGGAATAAACCTAGCCATTTTGGTTAACCTATCCAGAATCACCCACACAGAGTCGTGCTCTCTCTGTGTTTTGGGTAATGCAACAATAAAATCCATGGAGATACTCTCCCATTTTCCTGAAGGAATCTCTAATGGATGAAAAAGTCCTCCCATTTTCAATCTTTCAACTTTATTAACCTGGCATTTATTACATTTGACCACATAGTCAAGGACGTGAAGGACGTCCTTATTCATTCCAGGCCAATAGAACTGCCTTTTAATAAGACTATAAGTCTTATTAACTCCTGGATGTCCTGCGCTAGGGGTATCATGACACTCAAAGAGTATCTGGCGCCTTATTTCTTTATCTTTCGGGACATATACCCTACCCTTGTAGAGTAAATAACCATTATCGATGGTAAAATTCTTCCACTTGAATCCAATTTGAGCAACCCCTGATGCTCCATTTCTTTGTTGAACATCCTCAGATATTCCTTCCTCAGTGGAGGCACTTTCATTTGGATCCCCATTTTTTATTGCTTCCCATATATTGGAATATGCCGGATCAACCTGGCATTTCCCTTTTAAAGATTCAAGTAAATCGGAAGTGAACTGAGTAAAACTCAATTCATTTATGATAGGCATTCTGCTGAGTGCATTAGCTACTATATTATACTTTCCCTTTCTATATCTCATCTCATAGTCGAACTCTTGGAGGAGTTCGGCCCATCTGACTTTATACCCTTGTAGATCCGGTTGGTCACTAAGCCACTTAATGCTTTCATGATCCGACAAGATCAAAAGTTTGGCACCGTACAAATAGTGCCTCCATTTTTTCATTGCATATACTATTACATAGAGCTCCCTCTCATAAACAGAATAATTTTGTTTTGTACGGTCTAATTTCTTGCTTTCAAAAGCAACTGGTCGACCTTCTTGTAATAAGACCGCGCCTATCGCTGGCATCGGCTTCAACCACAAATGGTTTATTGGGATCCACAATTAATAGTACTAGAGTTGTAGCAACAGCTACCTTAAGTTTTTGAAAACTTTCATTTTGGTCTGTTTCCCAATTAAAGCTATTTCCTTTCTCTTTAAGTTGGTCTGTCATTGAAACAGCTATTTTGGCATAATCTCGAATGAATCTACGATAAAATCCAGATAAACCTAGGAAGATCTGCAGCTCTTCCAGGTTCCTTGGAGATGGCCATTCAATAATTGCCCTTACTTTTTCTGGATCCATCTTGATTCCCTCTTTCGAGATAATATGCCCTAAATATTTGACCTCTTGTGCGAAGAATTCACATTTAGTTTTCTTCGCATAAAGGGAATGTGTTCTTAACAGTTGGAATACCAATTGTAAGTGTTCCAAATGTTCTTCTCTTGATTTACTAAAGATCAACATATCATCCAAGAAGACTACTACAAAATGCCCTAGATAGGGTCGTAACACACTATTCATCAGCTTCATAAAGGTAGCTGGTGCATTAGTGAGGCCAAAAGGCATCACCAAAAAATCATAATGCCCGTATCTAGTACAAAATGCTGTCTTAGAAACATCTTGTGCCTTATTTCTTACTTGGTGATAGCTTGATCTTAAATCTATCTTTGTGAAGAATTTTGCCCCTTATAATTGATCAAAAAGATCTTCCATTCTAGGCATAGGAAATTTATTCTTCACCGTTATTTTATTAAGTGCTCTATAATCAACACAAAGTCGCATAGAATCATCTTTTTTCTTTACTAATAAAATTGGTGAAGCCCAAGGTGAATTACTGGGTTGTATAAATCCTTTATCAAGATAATCCTTAATTTGTCTTTCAACTTCTTGGTGCTGTGTTTCACTTAATTTATACGGTGGTTTAGAAATAGGGTGTGTATCCTTATTTGTATCAATTGGGTGATTTATATCACCCCTATCTGGTGGAAGGCCACTTGGTAAATCAGAAGGAAACACATCTTTAAATTCATCTAACAAACTACTTAATTCATTATTTACATTAAAATCACAAACGTAAGAAAATTGTTGCTTTATATGTAAACGCCCCGAACAACGTAGTATGCTTAACAATTATGATATTCGCTTGTTTTCGAGATTTAATATAAAAGAGAATTAACACTTAAAGCTGAAAATGAAAATTACTCACAAAATTATAGCCATGAAAATGTAAAAGTAATGGAGACAAGATTGAGGGTTGAAGATGGGCGAACACCCCCCCCCCCCCTCCCCCGAAGGAATGTATTTCTGCTCAACCCAAGTCCCTTAGGGAAGAGCTCGGTTACAATCAACCTGAGAGTGAGGAGAAGTAATTCTCACTCTCACAAGATCATGCAAAGATGTACAAACACCCATACATTATCTTTTATCCAATAATAAGAATTGATTTCTTTACAGTATGAGAGAAGAAAGAGGGGAAATCAGTCTTTCTCCATCGTTGATCAGCACTACATGGATAGGGCTTGCTTCTTGTTGCTAAAATGGAAGAAAGAGCTCGAGAAAAAGGTGCTGTAATGAATTTACAGGCTTGCTGTCCTGTAAAATAGCAGTGATAGAAGATGGAATATGGAGGAATTTGATAATGGAGAAGTGGGAGATGATGATGGGGATGGATGGGGCCAGTTTCTGGCTATCTATGGGTGCCTGTAATGAATTTACAGGTTTTCTGTCCTGTAAAACAGCAGTCATAGAAGAGGGAATATGGAGGAATTTGATAATGGAGAAGTGGGGGATGATGATGGGGATGGATGGGGCCAGTTTCTGGCTATTTGTGGGTGCTGTACATGAGTTTACAGCAAAGAAAAATAATGCCGAATGAAGAAAAACGAGCTCTTATTTATAGGAGAGGGAAGAGCTAGTACAAAAGGGGAAAGTGGAGTAGCACAAGACAAGTGTCCAGCCACATGTCATGAGATGTGACAAGTGGTGGAACTCTTGGAAACTTGTGTGACAAGTGTCTTGACACTCGTCTCTTCTCTATGGCCTTCCTTTTTGGGCTGAATACTGTCAAGAATAGAAACAACCAAATTTAGTAAGCACAGTCAGAGTATAGAATTTACTATTTTTAGAATGACATCCCTATTTTTTAGGACTAGTTTTTTTAGGCTAATTCGAGGCTCCTAAAATTTAGGGACCCCCCAAATATGGGTGTCATATGAAAGCTTTTTCCGTGTACATCGCAAAAAGGGTATCAGAATCTTCATGCGACTTTCCTATGCAAAGAAATGTGCATTTCAAGCTTTCAGCCCACACATGCACATTGTACAAGCATTTCATGATCAAGCTATCTTGTTGATTGTAACTGTCTGTTCTGGCGGATCTAGCCCACACTTCAAGGCATCAATTCTTTCTGTGTGCGAGTCTAACCCTGATATGCGTGAGTTCTGGTCACAGGCGCCCAATCGGGCCATATAGGTGGAAGTGTGAACTATCTTTTCTCTAACCCACCGCGTGGGTCCACCATAACCTGTGACCACTCATTAGTGGCCAGCTCCAATGCACTTTTCTTTATATCTAAATAGTGCAAAGGAAACAAATTTAATAAATCATTATATAGACAAATTAATGAAAAAGGATACAAATTCTGTTTCTATAGAGTTGTGACAGCCCTCTGGCTTTTATTCAGCTGTCCTCAGTTGAAAAGCTTCTTGATATGGCTGAAGAATGTCTGGGTAATCCTTCATGAATTTTTCATCTACCCACTGTGCATCTGTTGTGAGTAGATTCTTGAATTTTAGTAAGAATTTTCGTGTCACAAGGCCACTTCTCGTGGTTCGATTATTGTGAAACAAAATCTGTTCAGGTTCCAAGAGTTGCTCTGTTTCTTCAACTTCTGGGGAATCTTCAGTAATGGGTTCCTTTGGTTCCGGTCCTATGTAAGGTTTTAGCAAACTTACATGAAAAGCATTGTGTATTTTCCAATGAGCAGGAAGCTCAAGTCGATAAGAAACTTTATTTATTTTCTCAATCACTTTGAAGGGTCCAAAGTATCTACTGGAGAGCTTTGGAAAAGATGAATTTTGACCGGAACCTTGTTTGAGCCTGCTTTTATCAAACTTTAGTAAGACATATTGACCTTTTTCAAAAGCCAAAGGTCTTCTTCGTTTATCTCCTTGCTTCTTTTGTTGCTCTTGGGCAACTTTGACAGTGGCTCGAATTTGATCCATTGCTGTTTTTAAATCTGAAGAAAACTCATCAGCAGCAAAAATCTTATCTTTAGTGCGAATAATTGGAGGAGGAATCACTATACCCTGTACTATTTTATTTGGAGCTTTCCCGGTGGATGAGTGCACTGTATTGTTGTAAGCAAACTTCAATAATGGAAGATATTTCTCCCATTGTGACTTATGTTCACTAACATAAGCTTTCAACATATCCAAAAGAGTGAGATTCATCACCTCTGTTTGGCCGTCAGTTTGAGGATGAAAAGCTGAGGAAATTTAAAGTGGTTCCCAAATTCTCAGATAAAGCACGCCAAAAGTTACTTGTGAATTTGGAGTCTCTATCTGAAATGATCTCAGAAGGCATACCATGTAATCTTAAGATATGTTGAATGAAAAGTCTTGCAGCTTGTGCGGATTTCAATGTTTTATGACATGGAATAAAATGTGATTGCTTGCTGAATCGATCAATTATGACCCAAATCATATCATGACCTTGAGGTGTTCTTGGAATACCTGAGATGAAATCCATTGTGATAGATTTCCATGGATCTTTGGGCACTGGAAGAGGTTGCAACAATCCTGGAGTCTTCTGCCTATCATACTTGGATTTTTTCAGCCTCAGTGAAGTTATGTGTATCTCTTCGTAATGTTGGCCAATAAAAGTAGCGCTCAATTGCACTTAAGAGTGGCTGCCCTCCCTCTATGCCTTGCATAAGGGGATTCATGACTTTCTTTAAGCACCTTTTGTCGAACAGGAAGGGTGACACAAAGGTGATTGTTCATGAGAAGGTAACCGTCTTTGATGGAATAATCTGGATGAGAACCTCCTTGCTGTAAATTTGTCCAAATTGCTGCAAAATCAGTATCTTGATCATAAGTATTCTTCATTGTTTGAAAATCTTCATGATGAGCCACTGTAATAGTTGCAATGCGAGGCACTCTAGAAAGTGCATCAGCAACTACATTTTGTTTCCCTGGAGTGTACATAATTTGAAAATGAAACATAGACAAGAAATTTTTCCATCTTGCATGTTTCTCCTGCAAATGCTTTTTGAGTCTTGAAATACTTCAAGCTCTGATGATCAATTTTAATAAGGAATTCATTGCCTAAAAGATAATGTTTCCATATCTTCAAAGCATGAACCATTGCTAAGAGCTCCTTTTCATAAATGTCATACCTTTTCTCCACATCATTTAGACGGCGGCTTCCAAAGGCTACCGCATGGCCTTCTTGATTTAGCACTGCACCAATACAATCACCGCAAGCATCTGCTTCCACCACAAATGGTTTTACCAAATCTGGAATGATAAGAACAGGTCCAGAAGTAAGAGCTGTTTTTAGCCTTGTGAAGGCTGCCTTCTCTTTTTCCTTCCATTGGAAAGAGATCTTCTTCTTTGTAAGGTCATGAAGTGGAGAAGCCATATGTGTAAAATGCTTGATGAAGCGGCAGTAATAAGAGCATAAGCCAAGAAACGATCGCACCTCATGTACATCATGAAGATGAGGCCATTCTTGGATTACCTTGATCTTTTCAAGATCCATCTAAATCCCTTCAGAAGAGATGGCATGCCCAAGGTATTTATTTTATGCATGAAAAATTCACTCTTTTTACCATTTATCAAGAGTTGATTTTGTTGAAGTAATTGTAGAACAATCTCCAAGTGCTGATGATGCTCCTCTTCATTCTTGCTAAAGACAAGAATATTATCAAAGAAAGTACCGACATATTGTCGATGCTCTCTAAAGATGCGCTCCATCATTCGATTAAAGGTGGCTGGTGCATTGGTTAATCCTAAAGGAACCACCAAGAATTCATAAAGACTGTATGAAGTGCGGAAAGCAGTTTTGTGTACATCTTGTGGTATTACCTAATTTGATGATAACCACTCTTTAGATCAATGCGGCTGAAAACCTTTGAGCCTCCTAGACGATTCAAAATGTCGTCAATTCTGGGAATAGGAAACCGATTCTTCACAGTGATTTTGTTGAGGGCTCGATAATCAATACACATCCTGAATGTGCTATCTTTCTTTTGAACAAGAAGAACCGGTGAACAAAATGGTGAGCTACTTGGCCTAATTAGCCCACGGTTGAGTAGGTCTTCGACTTGCTTTCTGATTTCTTCTTGTTGAGGATGGCTCACACGGTATGGTGCTATATTAGGAGGAGAGTTGCCCGGAATAATATCGATATGATAGTCTTTTGGTCTTTCTGGGGGAAGCTGATAAGGAAGATCTTTCGAAAAACAATCTTTATACTTTTCCAAGAGCTGAAGTCGCTCTTGGTTTTCAGCATTCATATTATCTTTTACATCAGTGACATAAAGCAAACAACATTGAACACAATCCTTAATTGCTCTAGAGACTTGCATATGGCTTACCATAGGTATGGTGTCTCCAGAAACTCCAGCTTGGATCTCGTACTTTTTGCCTTTGTTGGTGAGTTCTACCTTCTTTTTCTGAGAGAAGATGGTTGAATCTACTCTATGATTCCAGGGCATGCCAAGAATCACATCGCAACCATGAAGGTCTCCGATACAGAAGGTATCTTTGTCACTGTAGCCTTGAATTTGAAACTTGAGCTTGCCAATGTAGGGTGTCACAGTCGTCACTGTGTCACCTTCATCGGCATTTAAAGCTTGGCGAATTTCTGCCGGAGTGTCCATCTCTTCATTCTTTAATCCAAGCTATTTAGTAATTGCAAGGAAATGACATTTTCATTCGCCCCAAGATCTATCAAGAATAGTGCTTGCTTACCTTGCAATTGTCCCCAAGCTTTTAATAATTTGCGCATCTCTGGAGTGTGAGTTGTGTTTGCAACTACATCACTGATAGCATTGATTTTCACTGGCGACTTAGGCTTGTTGTCAAAAACCTTGCTTTGTCATTTGTTTGGACGTTGCTTCGCTATGTGGCCTGTTTGTCCACATTTAAAGCACTTCCCTTCTTTCATGAAGCGCTGCTTTTCTTCTTCGGAAAGTTGCTTTGCTTGTGGGTATAGATTGGAGCGAAATTGAGGAGCATTAGGAGGTGCATAGGGCTTCATCTTCTTTTGATTTGATGGCTGCTTTTGCCGCTGTTTTTGTCCTTCATTTGGGACTGAATACTCCTCATCATCAGCTACTCTCTTCTTATCATTCTTTTGGAATGATTTGTTGCCATTGTGCTCCATTTGCCATGTCTCAGCATGGTCAATGAGTTCCTTGAGACTAGAACAATGATAATGATTAAGAGCAGTACGAGGTTTAAAATGCAAACCTCCTTGAAACTTCCTAAGCTTTTCCGAACTGCTGATCTTCTTGAAATGTTGGACCTTCAAAAGTAGCTCCCAAAATCTCTTGGTATAGTCACCAAGTGACTCATTTTTTCTTTGCCAAAGCCGATCCCATTCCATTTTTACATCTCTTTTGAAATGAACAGGAAGAAATTGGCTTTGTATCATGCGAACAAAGGACCACCATGATTTTGGAGCAGCATGATCATATTCCAACCCCGTCCACCAAGTATGGGCTAAGCGGTCAAATGTAAAGCTGCAAACTTAATCTTTTCTTTTTCTTTATACTTGTCACGACCATACAAAATTTGAAATTGACGAATAAACTTCAGAAGAAGATCAAGATTTCAGGAACCATCATACATACTGAACTTGATCTTCTTTTTAAGTTGAGATAGTGACTTAGTCTTCTTCTTCTTCTTATGCATTCTTCCATGCCCGGATCTTGAGGTTGAAGATGATGAAGTGCTTGATGGGGATGAAGATGGAGACAAGGGTGAAGAATGTCGACGCCTTTGACGATGATGAGGTCTTCCACGAGAAGGGTGTGACTCTTCGTCACTAGAAGAGGGTCCATCAGAGTAGGCGCCGGTTGACTTTGAAGAAGAGGATGAGCTTCGACGCGATCTCTTTCTTTGTCTTAAAGTAGAATGGGACTGCCTCTTAGAAGCAGTTGGACTTCTTGATTGGCTCCTTTCATTGGTATGGCTTTGTCTCCTTGAAGCAGATGGGCTTCTTTCCTTGAATTCTTTGGGATTCTCAACTTTTTCTAGTTTGAGAAGTTGCTCACGAATTTGCTGATTCTCCTCTCTAAGACTTTGAATGGCTTGAAGGATAGCACTCGACTGATCCATTGAGACTCTAAGAAAAATATGCTCAAGCACTCAATGCAAGGGCTGAAAATAAACAAACTTATAATTGTAAGCACTACCAATGTTGGGGTGAGGACCAAGCCAAAGCTCTGATACCACTGTAAACGCCCCGAACAATGTAGTATGCTTAACAATTATGATATTCGCTTGTTTTCGAGATTTAATATAAAAGAGAATGAACACTTAAAGAAGCTGAAAATGAAAATTACTCACAAAATTACAGCCATGAAAATGTAAAAGTAATGGAGACAAGATTGAGGGTTGAAGATGGGCAACCCCCCTCCCCCCCCTGAAGGAATGTATTTCTGCTCAACCCAAGTCCCTTAGGGAAGAGCTCAGTTACAATCAACCTGAGAGTGAGAAGAAGTAATTCTCACTCTCACAAGATCATGCAAAGACGTACAAACACACATGCATTATCTATTATGCAATGATAAGAACTGATTTCTTTACAGTATGAGAGAAGAAAGAGGGAAAATCAGCCTTTCTCCATCGTTGATCAGCAGTACATAGATAGGGCTTGCTTCTTGTTGCTAAAATGGAAGAAAGAGCTCGAGAAGGAGGTGCTGTAATGAATTTACAGGCTTGCTGTCCTGTAAAACAGCAGTGATAGAAGAGGGAATATGGAGGAATTTGATAATGGAGATAATGATGGGGATGGATGGGGCTAGTTTCTGGCTATCTGTGGGTGCTGTACATGAGTTTACAGCAAAGAAAAATGATGCCGAATGAAGAAAAGGGAGCTCTTATTTATAGGAGAGGGAACAGCTAAAAAGGGGAAAGTGGAGTAGGATAAAACAAGTGTCCAGCCACATGTCATGAGATGTGACATGTGGTGGGACTCTTGGAAACTTGTGTGACAAGTGTCTTGACACTTGTCTCTTCTCTATGGCCTTCCTTTTTGGGTTGAATACTGTCAAGAATAGAAACAACCAAATTTAGTAAGCACAGTCAGAGTATAGAATTTACTATTTTTAGAATGACATCCCTATTTTTTAGGACTAGCATTTTTAGGCTAATTCGAGGCTCCTAAAATTTAGGGACCCCCCAATATGGGTGTCATATGAAAGCTTTTTCCGTGTACATCGCAAGGGTATCAGAATCTTCATGCGACTTTCCTATGCAAAAAAATATGCATTTCAAGCTTTCAGCCCATACATGCACATTGTACAAGCATTTCATGATCATGCTATCTTGTTGATTGTAACTGTCTGTTCTGGCGGATCTAGCCCACACTTCAAGGCATCAATCCTTTCTGTGTGCGAGTCTAACCCTGATATGCGTGAGTTCTGGTCACAGGCGCCCAATCAGGCCATATAGGTGGAAGTGTGAACTATCTTTTCTCTAATCCACTGCGTGGGTCCACCATAACCTGTGACCACTCATCAGTGGCCAGCTCCAATGCACTTTTCTTTATATCTAATTAGTGCAAAGGAAACAAATTTAATAAATCATTATATAGACAAATTAATGAAAAAGGATATAAATTCTATTTCTATAGAGTTGTGACATTATATTATAGAAAGTAAAAGTGTTTTGTACAAGAAGAGACCATAACATATATACCTCACAAGCTTCCTTCTTTATCAACTTCTGAACCTCAGTGGAACACAACAAAGGATTATCAGATATTTCATGTTCACCTTGAATTACAAAAGTCTTACCATCCCTTTCAAATTCCAGTGTATTATAATGATAACTACGTTTTAAGGATGGTTCCAATCCCCATAGCCACTCCCTCCCTAAAGCAATATCGGCTCTTTCCATATTCATAATTTGGAAATCAAGTTTATCTTTATATCCTTGGATCTCAATTTCCAAATTGGATACCATTGTATCCCATATTTTATTATCTTGACCTTGCATCATACGAACAACATATTGATGCCCACTCTTTTGTTGGGGAAGTTTCAATTTTTTGACAAGTGCATAATTTATGAAATTGTGGGTAGCAGAGTCATCAATCATGACTCTAACCCTCTTTCCAACTATCAACCCATGCACTCTAACTAAATCATGTGGCCCAAAGGTAGGCTGCCACATAGAAGTTGACATACAACACCTGTGTTGTACATCCTTGTGCAAGACTTCTAAAGATTTATACCTTTCATGCCCCTTTAATTCTAGAGTTTGCACTACATGGATTTGTTTTTCTTTTCCTTGGCAATTGAAACACAGCTTTTCTTTTTTGGCCTTATCAAAGTCATCTAGACTTAATTTTGGCCTTACATATTGTTTCTTTTCAAAAGGTTGTTTCTTGCCCTTAAAAAATGGCATTTTTCTTTTAAATTTGCCTACAAATTTTGAGGTTTCCAATTCCTTAGACTTGGGCTCCATATCAGTGAGACTAGTGAGTGTACTTGGACGCGTACTATCTTCATTAATTAATGCAAATTTAATTGCCTCTTCCAACGTCTTAGGTGAACTCCTTTTTACTTCCTTTTTACAGGCCTTATCTAGTCCCCTAATGAATCCTATTGTCTTTTGAAATTCATCTATTCCTTTCAATTTGAGGATTATCTCACAATATTCCTCCAAATATGTTAGTAGGGGTCTTCTCTTTTGTCTGACATAATCCCAATCTTCCCAATTTCTTTCCATTTCATTTTTAGAAAGGAATTCTTTCAAAAAGACGGATTCAAATTGAGCCCAAGTTTCAGGTATTTTATTTGCCTCCTTTAAAGCTCGCCACCATTTATACGCCTTTGGCCCCAAAGTTAAACTGGCCTCCAGCGCTTGGAGATGTGGTGGAGTATTTTTAAGTTTGTGTAAATCTTCCCATTTTTGGAGAAAATTAAAGATAGTGTCTTTATTTCTATCTTTTTCCTCCCCGTGAAACTGAGGGGGTTTCATATCTTTTAGAACTGGATTATCCCTCAACTTGTGGTGGGGTTCCTAGGATCTCGCATAGTCACATCTAAATCTTTCGATGAAGATGGGATATCCGAGGTTTCTATCTTATTTTTATCCATTTCTAATAATAAAGTTAATTGAGATTTTATTTCGGTGAATGTTTGAGTTAAAAATTCCATTTGAACCCCTTGTGCCTGCACACGAGCAGTTAGATCATCAAATTGTTCTCGTGTGGCAAAGAATTCTTCCCACTATTCTTCTTGCATCTCCGTTTCATGGGGATCTACCATAGGGTGGTCCCCAGAACTAGAACCTTCCATTACTCCCTCTTTCCCTTTGTCTGCCATAAATACACTGGAATTGGAAAGCAAAGATAAGAAATTTGCATACAAAGTAAAGTACTTCCCTGGTTATAATAACAGGGCAACTGTTGCTCGTGTTATTAATAAGCCCGAAGAGTGAGGGATAATTTTTATCTTCCCAAACGAAGCTGGTCATGCTCGAAATGAAGCTTATTGGCAGAAACGACTAGTAAGAAGGGGACTAAATATCCCCCTTCTGAATGGTCACGTGATCCTTCAGTATGTCTTCTATGTAGAGGACAGGTCTCACTGACTTCAGTCGGCTGGTGACGGATTTGACTCTTGGCTTCAGTCGGCTGGTGACGAATGTGACTACCGTTGCATTGCTGCTCTTCGAAGATAGTCGTGTATGACGTGTGGTATGTGGAGTACCGTCTCACGCTATACGTCTCCCTGCGGCCAGTGTAAACGGATGATGGGTGACGTGTTCGTGAAGTCGCTTGGCCCTCGCCTTAGTTGCCTAACCCTCACGCCTTAGTCGCCTGACCCTCACGCCTTAATCGCCGAAAAAAAAAAACTTCGTGAATAACTAACGGAATCATGACCCGCTGGCTGAAACAGGATCCAACGGCTCCAGTAGGATGCGATGGCGGCTCTAATACCAATGTTATATTCAAGATGACGATTCAATGAAGAGACTAGTATGATGAGGAGAACCGAAAAGTACTTAGTCCGATTCTCAATAGGGGCACAAGATTCCTTTTTTCCTCCCAGCCTTGCCTAGTTAATTGCTAGCAACTCCCATCGTGATCCGATTGCCAGCCGTCATTTCTTGGTGAGTCCTACTATTCCTGGACTTTCTTTAATTCTAGGCTCCCCTAAACCCCATTCGGGCGCCCAAGGCCCTTTGACGGTCATCCCTCGTGCTTGTTTCCCATAATTTACCTTATTAATATAACACTCAATCTCTAGGAACTGTGGGATATTCTTGACCTCTTTCACTGCCACCCGTACCTTTGGAACCCCTGTAGTTGTCACTGTATCCGCGAAGGACACGAGAAGGACAGTGCCGAAGAGCCGCCCAAAGTCTTCCACCAACTGGCGGTACTCAATCGCCAGGCCGGGGAAAAGAAGGGTGACCCGGTGCCGAAGAAACTTGTTGTAGAGTGCAAACACCTCCACAGTAAAGCCACTGTACCAAGGGACCATGTATATGACCCCCTTCGTGGATGCATATGGTGAACTGGCGAGTAGCTCACGGGCTTAGTCTGCCGAGCTGAGGCAGGCCATGAAGATCCCTTGGCCCAATAGGACCGCCTCCATGATCTGCGTTGTGCCGATGCGCAGCGTGGAGTGGAGCCAGTCCCGAAGCTGAGCCTTGGCTGGGGAATGTCCTACTACCTGACCATAAATCGCTATTTCCATTGGCTCCAGCTCTTTAGCTCGGACGGCTAAGAGCTGCTCCTCAGAGAGGACTATGCGCAAGGTGTTCGACTGGGGGATACTCGGTGAGTGCACTGGTGTCTGACCATAGGTTTGCATTGCGCGTCCCTTTTGGGAGAACCTACTTATCGCGCTGCTGTGCTACTGGATGGGGAGTTGCTGCAGGGGGAGGGAGCAACTGGAGGAGGAAGGGGGGGGGGGGGGTGTCGATGGCGAAGAGGGGGGGGGGTTTCTGTTTTCAATGGCGGTGGTGTTGCAGCCTGATAGCGGGCTAGGCCTCCCGGCAAGGTAGCACTTGGGGGGCGGGGAGTTGGGAGGGGGGAACAAAGATAGGCGGGGGGGAGGGGGGGGACAGGGTGGACACAAGTGGCGCGTAGGGAGTTGGCGACGGCGAGAGAGATGGGTGCTGGTGGCTGTCGATGGCGAGGGAGGGAGTCGATGGCGCTGGTGGCTGTCGATGGCGCTGGAGCACAACAAAGCGACAGGACAGGGGTGGGCCGGAGTGCAACGAACGGGCGGGCAGGGGCACGGCGAAAGGCGGGTGGGAGTATAGCGACGTAACAGGCAGGAGAGCTATTATCTCAAATTCTGTCTGCCAAGTATCCTATACTGAGAAGTAAGCAAGAGTGGGCTTCACAGCTAGCTCCATGAAGTTCCGACACTAGAGGAGAGAGATTAGACTACCATGGAGTCTACAGACCATATGAGGTTTCATGCGCTAAGTTCAACTTGATCTCAAGTATCGAACCCAAGAATTGTTAGTGAAGAGAGGCCCATTGTGTGTATGGAAAGCCTCCTCTAATTCCTTCTCTGCGAAGGGGGCTAGGAGGGAGCATTCCATCTCCTCTGTGAGGAGGGAGGGGATGTGATCCAAGACCTGCTATCTACATCTCTGTCCTCTAGTTGAGGTTCTCTCCTGCTGGAAGAGGCGCGTGTAGTAGTCGGTGGCAATTTCCATCACCTCGTCTAGGCTAGAACGAGTCCTCCCATACTGATCCCGAAGGCTGCGTATCTGCACTCCTGTGGTGTGAGGTTGGTGCACGTGGAAGAACTCCCTACACATCGTGTCCCCCTTCCGCGCCTAGAAGGCTGCTGAGGTTCGGAAAGAGAACTTTGAGTGCACCTCTTGCGTGTGGCGGGTGGGATCCCCAAGTGCCTCCTGTAACAATCTCTGCGTGGCTGCAAGGTCCCGCCGTATTGCTCTCTCCTCCTTCCAGCTTTGCTGCCTGGCGTGTATGGCTGCCTCTTGGCAGATTCTGCTCGGCTTGGCTCGGCTAGGACCTCTGCAACCTCCTCTACTATCTGGTCCCTCCCGCCCCACTCTCTCATCCAAATCTGCTTTATCTGTCTCGTCACCTCTTCCCTCTAGATTGAGTCAAGGATCCGGCAGGAGCGTGTGTCTAGGGCGGATGTTGGGGGATCAAGTGCCAGGAGGACTGGGCAATGATCGGACAACGTGGTGCTTGCCAACTGCTCAATCTGGCCTCCATGAGAGCCTCCCCACTCTCCCACATAGAACCTATCCAACCGCTCCAGCAAGACTCCTCCTAGCCACCTGTATCCCCAAGAGAAATCCAACGACCTCTCTCCCCTGTGAAAAGCAGGGTCTCTCCAAGCGTCACGTGCTCCTACTACCAACAGAAAGACCTCCCATGCCTCCTGCTCCTCCCCAGCCATGCCCTGGTAGTTTTTGCCTCTACCGTGCTTGTCCTCCAAAGCCTCTAGGTTGTTGAAGTCTCCTCCAACAATCCAGCAGTCCACCTCTGGGAGTCCATCCGTGATCTCCACCCAGAACCTTTTGTGTGCCCTAACCTTCGTAGGGGCATAGACATTGAGGACTCCAAGGCACGAGTCCCCAATATCCAATCTGATCCAAAGAACCCTCCCTGCCACTTGTTGGGCCTAAGTGGGAGTAAGCTCGTGCTCCTGTAGAAGTAAGATATCAATCCGTCAGGCAAGGGCAGAGTGCAGCTCCTGCCGAACAATCAAATTCCTAGAACCATGTGCCCCATTGTAGTGGAGACTATTTATATTCCAGGATGCAAGGTGTAAGCTCATGGGGAAACCTATGACTGACCAAACAAGCATCTGTTCGGTGTGGAGGCTGCTGATGAGGAGGAAAAACTATGGGACATGCAAGTACGCTTTGCCAGGTCTGGACGACGAACTCCAGTCCCCCATGGTGGCCCATAGGGGTGATAGATGCTCCAGGTGGTACTATCAATGCATCTATCAGCCATGCTGAGAGTCGTGACTCTGTACACTGGTAGAAACAGGCTGCCTGTGCCAGGGGCCACTTGATCACATCCTCGGAGCTCTCCACTATGGGGGGGAGGGGGGGCTCAAAAGATAATGCTCAAGTGTGGGACCTCGGCACCAGCCCACCAATTAATGTCCATCATGCAACCAAGCCATTGCTGTGCAAACAATGCTAGTCCTTCTCCTCCCATCCATTGGGAGATGTGGTCCTCCACCTGACTCTTCAACTCCTCCCCTACCTGTGTAGTCGTCCACTCCCCTGAGTGAGAAGACTAAAGAAAAAAGGCATAGTTTGGTCCATTCGGTGGTGCTAGTAGATGGAACCTGCCCCTCCTTGACTTATGAACCATGAAGATCCCCACCTCCAGCGGCAATGGAAACTCTCTGCGCTCTACAACTCTCAAGTAGGACCATGGGCCACTGCAGAAGAACTCCTATGGCAGCAGCTGTGCCTGTCTTGGGAAAGTGTGATGGGAGGTAGGGGCGGATGAGTTGGTAGCTGTATGGGAGGGGAAAGATTGCTGGTGCGAGGAGGATGTAGGCGTGTGTGGCTCATCAGCACTTGTGGGAGGAAGGGGAGTGGGTCTGGGGGGGATCACCTGAACTAGGTGCAGGTTAGGAGGAGTGCTCGGTAGGGGAGGTGGTGGGGGGGGGAGGAGGATCGAGTGATGGTGGGATAGATGGCGGTGTATGGCGGGTGTGGGGGGGGGGGGCTGGTGGCCCTGAAATGGGGGGGCTATGGGCCAGGGTCAGTGGAGGGGGGAGGAATGGGAAGTTGGGGTTGGAGGGGGGGAGGGGGGGGGGGGAGGGGGGGGAAGGGGTGGGTGGGGGGATGTGGGATCTCAAGCGAGGTAGTCTGTGGTGTGGATGGTGGATGTGGGGGGTTGCAGTCCTATTGGTTGGGGTGGGCAGGGGGGGGTGTGGAGTGCTCTGCCGAGGGGATGTCGCACGCCCACCTGCTCCCTGTTGCCGAGGTTGGGTCTGAGGGGCTGGCTGTGCCCCCCCTACCGTCTCCCTCTCTGACGTCTTTGGACCCGTGTGAAGCTATCAACGTCCACTTGCGGGCCTGTCGACGAAGTTGCCTTGGTACCGAAGCGCGTACAAACTGCTGCCTGATGCGGAAAGTCGTGACAGCGCAGGCGCTGCCCTGGTTGCCCAGTCACAATGAAATACTGCCTAAAGAAGTGCCTGCCCGCCTCAATCTCTAGGACCTATGGGATATTCTTGATCTCTTTCACCGCCACCCATACCTTTGGGACTCTTGCTGCTGTCATTGCATTCGCGAAAGATGCGGGAAGGACAGTGCCAAAGAGATGTCCAAAGTCTTCCACTAGCTGACGATACTCTTATCGCCAGGCCGAGGAAAAGAAGGGTGATAGGGTGCTGAAGAAACCTGTTATGGAGTGCAAATGCCTCCACAGTAAAGCCACTATACAAGGAGACCATGTATATGACCCCCTTTGTGGACGCGTATGGTGAACTGGCAAGTAACTCGCGAGCTGCGTCTGCCAAATTGAGCCGGATCATGAAAATCCCTTGGCCCATTAGGACTGCCTCTATGATCTGCACTGTGCCGATGCACAGCGCGGAGTGAAGCTAGTCCCGAAGCTGGGCCCTGGCAGGAGAATGTCCTACTACCTGACCATAAATCGTTGTTTCCTTTAGCTCCAGCTCCTTAGCTCGGACGGCTAAGAGCTGCTCCTCAGAGAGGACGACGCGCAAGGTGTTTGACTGGGGGGCACTCGCTGAGTGTGCCGGCGTCTAGCCAGAGGTTTCCATTGCGCGTTCCTTCTACGAGAACAACCAATCCCGTAATCACGTCGTGGTGCTACCTGGGGGGGAGGGGGGGGAGTTGCTGCAGATAGAGGGAATGACTGGAGGGTGGGGGGGATCAATGGTGAGAAGGGGGGGGGGGGGGGGAAGGGAAACTGCTGTCTTTTAGTGGGAAGGAGGCTTGGCAAGGGAGGCTTGGCGAAAGATCAATGGCAAGGGAGGCCTGACGCAGAGGAGGGGGGAGGGGGGAGGGAAGAGAGGGGGGAGCGAACTGTTGGGGCAGGGGGGCAATTGCAAAAGGCTAGGCGGAACGGACAGGTTGGGGGAAAATGGCCAGGCGGGGGGAAACGACAGACGGGGGAGGGCAGTTGCGAATCGTTGAGGCGCCCCGGGGGGGGGGGGGGGGGGGAGGGCTCAGCGTGACGAACCGCTGATGGCGCGCTTGGTCTGGGGGGGTGGCCGCGATTAGGCGGAGTGAGGGAGGGGTGATCAAACGGAGCAGGGGAGGGGGGGGGGCCCGCGATTGATCTGGGGGGTGGGCGCAATCTGATGGAGCGAGGGGGGAGAGCTTGCGACGTGACAGTTGCTGAGATCTACTATGGAATTATGATAATATGAATGGCCGGTTTGATGGAGTATACACCATTCTGATTGTGTGCTTCGTGATTTGATCTGTTCAAGCTGAGTTGGAAGAGCTTCTTCAATAAGTGCTAGATAGGCATACACAAAGCATTTGGCTGAAATTTCAGTATTAAGCTTGTTCGAATTGAAGAGAGAGATCTTCAATATATAAGTGTGGGGTATTGGATGGCTCAAAAGTGGAAAATTCGGGGCTACAAATGATAAGTGTTTGTTGAAAATGATAAATGTTTAGCAAAATAACAAGTGCAGTGGTACTTGTCACTTTCAAAATTATACTTGTCCTGTTGAAGATGCCGCATGAGTAAAAGGAGCTTCTAAACCTTCTACTCTAAAAATCTCTCAAAGGATTGAGAATTTGAGATAGCTACTGAAGATAAAATTGTTCTGTGTGAATTTGAAGCAAATAAAAATTCCATTTGACTCGTTTTCAAAAATAGTAATCTCCTAAATTCCAAGAGTTGTCAAATTTAGATTTTCGAGAGCTTATTTGTGTAGATTTACCAGTTTATGGTTTATTTTTTTATCATGAGCATCTAGTTTCACCTTCTGAAACTAATTTTATGGACTTCTAGGCAATGTGACCACCACAGTGAAAAAAGACTTAACCATTTGGGCTTTTTGATCAATCTAATTGCTCGACTAAAATTTTGATTCCTCTTGGACATCTTGTTAATGGAGACCCAAACATAATAACATGGCATTCCGGATATTAGCCAACCTTTAAAGGAAAATATAAAACATTTAACTACATTTTTGAAATACTCAAAGAAAATACAAATCACCTTTCAAGGTTTAGGAACATCAAATTAATTTGAATCATTGAGCCAATACATATTGATAATAAATTATGTACAAAAGGTTTGTTACATCCCTTCCTCTTGTCCTCAAGACATTGCTTAAAGGGATCCAACCCATCTTCATATACTCCCTAGCATGGACACATAGGGGTAGTGGCCTTTGTCCTAGGGTTCAATTTTGGGCACCTCAGCTATCGCCTTGTTTGCTGTTCTTCTTTATTGGTTTCCTCTATTCTTCCTACAAGTTCCTCTAGGGAGAGTACTTTTCTTTCTTGAATCACAATTATTTCCTTCATCATCAACTCCCTTTTCCCTAATTTTTCTTAGTTGGGGATTCTACTGTGCTTTTACTTGCTATAGATTTAACAATCGTACATGGGTGGAGAATGTCTCTTAGGACACCTTTTTGGAGCTAAGCAGGGGCATTGAGCATTATTATAACTCATTAGGTGTACTGACAAACATTAATTCCTAAATTTGGTCGCCATTTACAACCCCAAAATGGCTTCATTTTACATTTGGCATTTATGGTACATGGTAGGAAAATGCTTAAACTCTGCCCATAACTAGGGCACATGAAATTATTGTCTTTGACCCCCGCCTCATTCATTCTACACTCTGCCTATAAGTAGGGCACACCCACCACAAACTGTAAATAGGGCACACTCTGCCTATAAATGTGGCAGCCAGCAGGCCCAGGTAGACTCTGACGCCACTCATTAAGAGCAATCGCAACTATAAAAACCTTGGCTAGCCCTCGAGAAGAACCTTATATCAAGGTTTCAAGTGGAGTAGTCGACCAAGCATTATCTAAAGCAATAGACCATCTTGACAACATAGGCTCACCTTTGACACCGTTACGGTTCACCTCTAGCTTCCCTAATGCACAACATCTTTCCTCGAGGAGACTTATGGTCTAGAAAATTCCAAAGCACTCGATACAACTCTACTTGCAAGGAGGGTTGAAGTAATGGCTTGGGACATTTTTTGACCTTGATTCCAAAGCAATAGAGCAGCTGGCCTATCCCTAGCCAAGGGGCAGCTTCAACTTCTCTCAGGTATGTCTACAATGTCTCTCTTGCCAGCTCTCACACAAATCACAAGCACCCGGTCCCCAAACCTCCCCTGCCCCCTTTTTTCCCTTTCCTCCTCCTCCTCCTTTGATAATAATAATAAACAATGACATCATCTACAGAGCCATAGTGGATGCAGCTCAGGTGTAAATATCATTGCCAGAGAGCACTCTTAAGGTTCTTGGGTTTAACTTTGTTGTCCTGCATCCTATGCAATTTCTACTCACCCTTGCCTTCTCACCCTTCAACTCACCCGTCTCCCCTACCCTACCCTCACACCCTAGCCCCTTCACCTCATGTATTCACCATCCCTCTCTCAATCATCCTTCTCATGCTACCCCCCTTTTTTCCCTCCCACCTTTCACCTTTCACCTTTCACCTTGAACCTTAGTTGCTTGCCTCGCCCTCTTACCCCATGCACTCACCCCTACCTCACTCTCACCCTCACTCACCCTCGGTTTCTCATTGAAGTCTCTATGGTGGCCTCCTCCTGTTTGCACAATGTCTCCATCCATCCATCATACAACTTTGAGGATTTGGGTTTAAATATAAAGTCCTATCACAATGAGTGACAATTCTAATCCTCTGTTGAGAGTATCTCGTGAACTCTAACTGATCCAGATCCTCCCTCCTAACTAAGTTTGTCATCTACTCCTACTAAGAAAGGAAACACACAAACACACTCTGTTGATGGCTACCACTACAAGAAGAATCTCTCCTTTGATAAAGAGCCCAATCCATGTTGTACAATCTCTGTGGATTCCCTCCATTTTGGGCATACCACCTCCATGATGCTCTCTATTATAGCTCTAGCCCACCTTGATACCTCGAAGTCTCTATCTCTGTACATAAGCCAGCAACTCAAGAAAGGCAAACCACTCCCCCCACTATAGAAGCTACTGATGAAGAGACCCTCCCCCAATAGGAGGGTCCTCTCTCCAACAGTATGGTCTCTCTCTATCTTGAGTAGTTGGTTGAAGAGAAATGGCTGCCTCAACTTCTCTCCAATCATGGCTAGGTCAATTTGGTGAAGCCCTATGTATACTGATCTCCATGCGGTATTATAATAGATGTAGTAAATTTGACCTCAAATTTGTTCTCAATCCATGTAGGAGGGTCCTCTCTCCAATACTATGGTCTCTCTATCTTGAGTAGTAGGTTGAAGAGAAGTGGCTGCCTCAACTTCTCTCCAATCATGGCGAGCTCAATTTCATGAAGTCCTGTGTATACTGATCTCCATACTATATAATAGATGCAGCAAATTTGACCTCAAATTTGTTCCTAAGGCATGACATGGCTCGGATGTGCTGAAATATCCAATGTATGCTAGGCTGCCATGGTCTCCATGAGCAAGAGTGATGGTCTCTAATGCCCATAGTAGTAGCTTCTTACATGGCTCCTTGCTTGGAAGAAGTCCTCTCACAATGAACTTCACCATTGATGCTCTACTATGACTTTTTGGGTCAATAATTCCCAAACCCCCCCTAGATCTGGGTCGAATGATAACATCCCAAGCTACCTTGGCCCTTGTCACAGGGCTAGCATCTCTGTTGGACCAAATGAAATTTCTGATGAATTGCTTCACCTAGCTAATGCATGAGTTAGAGAAGGCCCAATAGGAAGTTATATACAACATAGTGCCAAAGAAAACCTTGTTTTCCAACTACCACCTTGCTTCCTATACATACTCTCATTGTCGTTGTGCTCGTAGCCCTATCTCTATCTCCATCTCTTCCCCTATCTTGCAGCTCACCTACTGTGCCACTCCCTCTCACTGCTCCTACAAGGCATGGGCACTCTCCCTTTCACCTTGAAAGACGTTTGGGTGAGGCCTACTAGTTTGTCTCCTCTGCTACATGGTAGGGAGGTGGCCTACCATCCTACAAGCAGAGCATTGTCTTGGGAGACCAGTGTAGTATACCATCTAAAGCTGTGCATTTGTGGAATCCTAATGGTTTGGGGAAGCGAGCATAATGCGAAATAGGAACCATAACTTTGACTGATGGGGGAGTTGAGGGTGTCCCTCCACCATCACATCTATAAAGATCTTCCACATGACACGCCCAAAAGCTCTACCAATCTGGGATATATGAGGCAACAAATACTCAATGAGGACAAGAAAATGTATTGTGATAGCTGTGCCATGTCTGAGCATGGGATAATCATTTTCCTCAATCCATCTATGGAAGAAAGCAAAAGATGACCCTCAATCCATCAATGAAAGAAGGCAAAACATTAATGGGCTAATGGCAAGCACTGTTATAAATTGCTTTGGTGTGCTAAAGTTGACCCTAAAGCACCCTTTCCCTAACGAGGTTACTTTTGTAACTCTTGCAAGGGTGCTTGTAAGAGCTTTCTGTATCATGTCTTTCAGTGTGCATATATCGGTGGTCTATCACATAGCAATTGCCATGCTAGAAACAATGCCCCCAAGGCTGCCACTCCATCTCTAATGTCAAGCTCTATGTCAAGTTTGAACCTAATTTGTGGGATAGTATTGGCCATAAAAGCTATGGAGGCTGCACAGGAGTCCCCGAAGGAAGAAGAGGGACCAGATATATAGTCTCATGGATCAAGTTTTCTTCTTCTGGCTGCTGTGTGGGATCTTGTGCTGCTGAATTTTTGGTGCTCTGCTGGTTCTATAGCAACTCTTGCAAGGACAGAATCAGTGACAAGGAAAGGGTGGAGATCATCGCATAGAACAATGCTGCTAGGGTGGAGGGAATAGAGGTCATTGATGGCAGCTATCGATGGCATCCGGGAGATGAGGGTGTGAGATGTTTCAACAGGTGGCTGAGGAAGGCAGAAGCAGGTGTCTGAGGAGAGCAAAGCAGGCTGAGGTGAGGAGGGCAGGCTGAGCTGAGAGGGGGTGCTTCAGTCAAGCAGGGAGGAAGCTTCCATGGTGTTTATTTGTGGACTTCTATTAGATTTTCCAACTTTACTAACCTTGTGTACTAGACATTCTCCCTGAGAGCTGGCAGTCTAGGAATTCTTTCTTTATGTTTCTTCAATTCAACATTAGGAATTCTTGCATGTATTTTACCTTCATGTGGTTGCTAAGATGGTCTTTAACGGAATTCTCCTTTTCAGGACAAATAGGAAATTCCTTTTTTTCCCCCCTGTTTGGCTTGGATCAAAGTCGTACTTATTGTAGGGATGCTCTTAGGATTTAGGTCCATCAATCCAGCATGGCTCTTGCCCAAAAATTGTGTAAGATGGGGTGCAAGAACACCTAGTGGATTGAGGATGTACCCTTTTCCTTTTGTTGGAAGGGCAAGGGAGCAAGCACATTTGGTTGTTAGCAGTGTCCAAATTAAGATTATTGAACCTAGTTATCAATAAGAACCAGGATGTTACTTCAAATTTAGACTCTAACAAATCAATCACCAAATGCCACAAGGATTATCAGGTTAATTTGTCATCTGAATTGTGTTTATAGAAACGTTCATGTTTTACAAATCACAAGCTAAGGCTGCAGTGCTCAACTGCTATGCTGAACCTTATGCATCTTCCCTCCACCGTAATAATGTATGAACTTAATCATAAAGTCATCAAGATGGTATCCACGCTTATATTCTTTGGACAGTGGATGCATTCTGCCAGACGTATCTGTGTGTTAAGTGTGTATAACATTTTGTCAAAGTGAAGAGGTGTGCTTGTATATGAAAGGCATGCCATTTATCCGAACAAAAAACTGCACCCACTTTTCCCTGATTCAAATTGATTGATGCATGGTTCAAACATTAATAGAAAGTGCAAATTAAACTTCCTCAGCCAACTTCAAATGCCCCAAAAGTCGAAAAGCTTCATCAAACAACTGTTTCTACAGAGCATTTAAGACCATGAACATCTATAGTTTTTGTTCCTTAATTTGGTTCAACATTAAAAAGTTGATTCAAATACCAATCATGTCTAATGCTGCCAATGCAATGGAAGTGGTTTAAGTAGCTCCAAGGATAGTTGACCAAAGACACAGAGTAATACTTCCAGTAGATCAATAGATTACCAATGTGAAATTGCAATATTTGCACACTATATTTCTCCTGTCAATTCTAGAAATTTTTAGAACTTGCCTTCGAGAACTTCTGCTGAAACAAACGTGAGCAATGATCCACTTATATACTGAGCAGCAGTATAAGGTATTGGTCCATCAAAAGAAATTACTAAGCCTAAACAGGTTGCAACCTCAGATGCAAAAAGTATTTGCCTGCCATAACAAAGAAAAAGTTAGCAAGGAGTATCTCACAAACAAAAGTTCAAAAATGTTAGCACCTCCATAATAACCCAGTGTAATGAAAATCAGAATTTCAGGGCAAGTTTTAGTCCAAAGAAACAATTTTCTTGACCTCAAGAAATCACAGCATTGAAACAGTCCTAGAATGGGGGCCAGAGCCACCATGGACCACTGAAATTGCCTTCCCCTACCCATGCATTTGGAAGGGTTGAAAATTCAACCTCTTGATGTGATAAAAAACTTCATCAACATTTTACCTAGGCTGCAAGAGATGCTCAGGCTATGCAGTAGGTCTGCATGGTGTGGATGGATTCCTCAGATTAGTATGCTTGCTCTACCATATAGCTGTTTCTGGAAATGCTACAGAAATGTCTTTGGAAATGTTACTAATCTTTCTAGAAAAGCGCTCCACTAAGTCTGAAAAGAAGAGTTGTTCTACAAAGAATTCTGTGTGTGTGTGTGTGTGTGTCTGTTTTTTTTTTTTTGGCAAGTAAAATGTGGCTGATTATATTACTCAAAAAAACAGATTACAACGGAGTGCTCCTAGTCAACAGACTAGTTGGAGCTGATGAAAGTCACAAATGCATCATATATACAAGCCTCTCAAGGTGGTTTGGGGGGGGATGGGGGCAATAATCCATGGATCATGAACGCCAGCTTCGCATTGTCCTAGAGACAATGAGGGCACACAAGCTTTATGCCAAAAAGAAGAAGTGTGCGTTCTTCAAACGACAGATTGAATATCTGGGATTCATTGTTTCAGCTGAAGGAATTTCAGTAGATCCGGGCAAAGTCAGAGACGTTCTGGAGTGGCCAATACCAACAACTGTCAAAGAAATACGTAGTTTTCTTGGATTGACACGATGGTACAGGGTCTTTATTAAAGACTATGCTTTGATTGCGGTGCCACTGACCGATCTACTGAAAAAGCAAACATCAATTGTATGGTCACCTGCTGAACGATCCAGCTTTGATAAATTAAAGCAAAGTTTGGTATCAGCACCTATCCTGAAACTTCCGGACCTTGTTAAGGAGTTTGAAGTGATAACTGATGCTAGCACACTTGCCTTAGGATGTGTGCTTATGCAAGAAGGTCATCTTGTAGCATACTCTTCAAGGAAATTGAAGAGCCATGAGAAGAATTATGCTACCCAGGATCTGGAGTTGTTGGCTGTCATCCATGCTCTCAAGCTTTGGAGACACTACCTGCTGGGTAACAAGTTTACCCTAGTGAGGGATCATAAAAGTCTTAAGTGGATCTTTACCCAGGATGAGCTCAACATGAGGCAACGTTGATGGATTGAAGTGTTGGAGGAATATGACTTTGAAATCAAATACCGGCCTGGAAAGAAGAATGTAGTTGCCGATGCACTCAGTCGCAAGGCATTTCTAAATTCTCTAATCTTACAAGATCCATCAACAGCTAGATCTCTAGCCACAAAGGTATCCATGCCAAACAACCCAATACTTGAGCTAGCCAGAGAAGAGGTATGCCATGATCCAACCTATCAAAAGATGCTAAGGGAGATCCCTATCAAGGATAAAGACCCAAAGCTACAGGCAAAGTATCAAGAATTCTCTATCAATAGTGGACTCGTCTACTATAGAACGAGATTATGTATACCGGTAAGCCAGTCACTCAAGCAAAAGATACTTTGGGAAGCTCATGACTCCCCTTATGCCAACACCCTCAATGCAGTCAGAAAGAGCTATTATTGGGAGAGGCTTAAAGGTGACATTCTCAAATATGTCACCGAATATTTGTCTTGTCAACGTATTAAGGCCGAACATGTCAAAATGCTAGGGAAGTTGCAACCACTTGACATTCTCCAAATGAAATGGGAATTCATTAGTATGGATTTTGTTGTTGGCCTACCCCAAGTTCAGGGAGGATACAACTCCATTATGGTTGTGGTTGATATGCTCACCAAGGTTGCACATCTTATCCCTGTCAAGACAAACTATAAAGCCTCGGACATCGCAAGATTATTTATCAAGGAGATATTCAAACTGCATGGGTTGCCCAGAAGAATTATTAGTGATCGTGACTCTCTTCACATCACACTTCTGGAGGGCTATCTTCGAAGCCATTGGGACTCAACTCTGTTTCAGTACAACTTACCATCCCCAAACCGATGGTCAAAAGGAGCGAGTCAACCAAGTCATTGAGGATATGCTAAGGGCACACTGTTGTCGCGAACCCAAAAAGTGGATTCAATACTTGCCACTGGTTGAGTTTGCCTACAATACTTCTTATCAACAAAGCATTCAGATGACCCCTTTTCAAGCATTGTATGGGTACGACTGTCGAAGTCCTTTAAACTTCTTGGATCCAACCTTGAGGGTTGGAGCTTCAAGACAAATGCTGGAAGATATGGATGACCAAATGAAGTCAATAAGACAAGATATCCAAGCTGCCAAGGATAGACAGAAGGCTTACGCGGACTTGAAACGTCAAGATGGATCCTTCGTTGAAGGAGATATGGTCTTCATTCGCGTACGCCCAAAGAAGAGTTCCCTATCCTTGGGAGAATGCAAGAAGCTAAGTCCAAGGTATTGTGGACCTTACAAGATCCTCAAGTTCCTAGGGCCTAATGCCTATAGACTGCAACTCCCTCAGAACCGAAAGGTTCATAATGTATTCCATATCAGCCTACTGAAGAAGTATGTACCTAACCCTAGCCACGTACTTGATGATCAACAAGTTGCAATGCCTAGCTAAGGAGTTCTTGAGCTACGGCCTGACAGGATCTTAGATGTTAGGGAGAGGCATTTGAGATCCAGAACCTTGAGAGAATACCACGTCCAGTGGAAAGATTACCCCGAAGAGGAAGCCACTTGGATGGATGAAGGTACTCTCAACCAACAATACCCCCAACTCTTCTCAAGATGAGGACATCTCGATTCCTCTAAGAGGGAGAGAATGTAATATTTCCACACGAGATATTAAAGAACTTTGATCACTACACACCCAGCGCAAAAGCTGTGCTAAGTCATCTCCCGCAACGGAAAAATGTTAGTCGCAAAGTCCCTACCCTGCGCGCACGATAATAATCCCCATCGTGTTGAGCAAATAAGGCCAAGGTTAAAACCCGCAAGCCGCACAAGAACACCCCTTACGGAAGGGCAAATGGATAAATGATTAAAGTAGTGTAAATTTTTTTATTAATTATCCCTCCCCTCAACCGATGCATGGCAGGGGGAGAGGGAGTGTGAGAGGAGTAGTGTTATGTGGAAAGCATGGGGGAGAGAGGGGGCATGCAAGACATCCATGTGTGTGGATCTCCTCCCCCCTTACACACTATAAGACCTCCCCCCTAGAGCTTGGAAGGGAGGCCACAAGGAGAGAAAAGAGGGAGGCCTGCTGTCTGAGGAGCGCCGCTACGCCCGGAAATTGCCACCACGCGCCGCCTACTGCCGCCCGTTTCAGCGCTACTGCCGCCTCCACTCTACCATCACCATCATCATTATCACCTCCATCTTCGTCATCAGCATCTTCTCCCATTAAACTACTTTCTTCTCTCTCCACGTAGCTTCTGCTCAAAAGCATAGAAGCTTCTTAGAAGCTTCTAAAAACAAGGCTTCTATAAGCCTTGTTCATCATCACCACTGCGGATTTAGCCAAAAAATCACATTCTGTAAGGGCCATGTCCCGCACAGAATAGAAAATCCAGGGCAGAAAGGAATTCGATACGCGAAAGAGTCAAAGAGGAGTTGCTGAACCAGAATTCAATGGCTCCCAAAAAAATGGCAAGAGGCGCACACGCGGGAGTTTCTTCCGCGAGCATACGCGTGGACATCCCTACGAGTCCTCAAGCCCAGGTTCTTAAGAGAATGATTCCGCATTAAAGCAATGCATTAGGCACGTTAAATTTTCATGGGAAGAATGCATTTACGCATGTTTCTAATTCACGTAGTCTAGTTAAAATACATTTGGAAATTATCTCCTTGAACGATTTACAAGAGTTAGTGCATGTCGCGCAATTGGTTTGCTTGCATTTCCAAGTTGCAAATCCCAAGCGCATATTGCTTAGGTTTAAAACATGAAATTGCTTAAATGCATCTTTGATTGGCCACGGAAAAGAAAAGCGCTTAAGGCATTTAGGTAGTAATTTTCTACTTGTGGATTCGTATGAGATAATCGTTGTCGATGTTGTCCAAGTAGTTGCATTTCTTGGAAATGAAACCATGAACTTGCTTGTTGCATGTGAAGATGCTTGCAATTTAAGACCGACTAAGTGCCGTAGAACGGATTAAGTCAACATTGGTCTTATGACATTCGTCATGCATGAACATCATTTATCGAAGTTGTATCTAGAAAAGGTTGCATGTCATATATTCGTCATGCATGAACTTCATTTATCGAAGTTGTATCTAGAAAAGGTTGCATGTCATATTAAAGCCTGAAATTCAATTGCATTAAACGAAAAGTTTGTAGGCAAAGTTCTTGACGTAAATCTATGTAGGTTTTATGCAAGTTATTTTCCAAATTGTCAATCATCATGATTTTTTTCAAGGAAAAGAAATGGTCTTTGCAAACCTTATAGTTGCATCAAACTAATAGCCTATGATTCGCATACTTGTATGGAATGTTGCATCTTGAATTTATTTATTTGCATCTCTTAGGAAAAGTATTTGCATATCTTCTAAGCAAAGATCATTCTTGTCGCAAGACAATTAGATCATTTTAGGTAGATCACTTGTAATGGTATAACCCTCAAGGGATTCGAAAAAGCATAACTAGTTGGCACGACGAACACTTCAAAGTGCTAGGTAGGATTTAGCACGCTAAAAAAATTCTGCCTAGCATCGCACTTGGGACACCAAGTCGAGACTTTCGAACCCAAAGGATCCTACCCATATTCACAGAATGTTGGGTTAGTTAGACGCCCATACAATAACGATCTAGGGTTTTACCCGAAGGATCGATCGACCTAGTACTAAACTTCCGATTAAGTTTAGAATCCCTAGGGCCAAACGTTATTGGCCTAGTAAGGTTAGGGATTGGGTTGGGCCAAGAGGACTCCCAAAACCCTACATCTTGACCAAACGTATTTCTTGACCAAGAAACGACGTTTGATGGGAGAAATGATCCCACGAGTTAGGTGCGACACTTGTGCAACAAGTTGCAACGTCGTATGGCTTTGTGATAGGTTTGCCACTCCTTGGAACAAGGTTGGCAGGTTCCAAGTACAAGCTTAAATTGCAAGAGGATGAGTAGTCATCCTGCTACTGAGTTGCCAAGTTAAGGTAACGATCAATTGACAAATCAAGTTAGGGCGATGGGGATTGCCCAGGATTTACTATCTCAATTTAAGTAACCTAAGGTGTTTGTTAATTGGGATAACAGAGTATAAACCCTAACCCAAGGATAAAAGGGTAAACAAACAAACCCTTGGGGATCTTGCCAAGTCGCAATTGATCTCGGATCGAATGCTGGATGCATTCAGAGAGAAGGATTCACACCTTAGCAATTGGCCAAATAAACGACCACTGGATTGTTTGTGTTTGTATAAGTTAGGAGCACTGTTTGTACTTTCTTTGCTCAAGGAACTAAAGATGGAAAGATAATTAATGCTTCAGGTTGAAGACCTGGAGGGAGAGGCAGCATCAGTTACCCCCGACTGTCTGCCTGACCCTAACCAAGGGGGTTGTTAGTCGCGCCGGGAACGTGGACCGAACCCGCCATGAGAGGTCTCTCCGTTGGGCGCTACTTAAAGCAGGAGGACGCTTGGGTTCTAGAGGGGGCTCTGGCCGTAAATCCCTTGCCTTCCGGGTCCTGCACAAGAGGCCGACGTGACTCGGGATTGGATCTCAAGGCCGGCATACTAGACTACGGTGAAAACTTGGATTAGTAATCCCTGAGGATTGCTGAATTGCCATCGGGCGGATTATGGATTGGCTTCAGGCGGATTATGGATTAGCCTACGGGCTGGATTATATGATGTATTCCAAAGATAAATAAGATCAATTGTTGAAAAGGAACTTGTTTGACACTGTTTTTCTATGTCAAGTGCTAAGATTACGTAAAGGAATCGGTGATTAATTGGCTAATTAAGGAAGCTGTTTTTGCGTGTCAAACTAAATGTGCTAGGTAATTAGACAACTAAAGCAACCCCGAGGAAAGTGCGGTGGATGTGGCCATGGGTCTGCCCTATGGATGGGTGGTCCCGGTTGGTCGGGAACTTTTCTCGAAGGAAATTGATAGCAAGGAACGTTGATCTAGAATCTAGGATGCTAGAGTTCCGATTTGTGCCGTTTTAGGGGAACGGAATAGGACTATGCCTTATGGGTAGAGAGGTCGAGATTTGCATCCCTCTCGTTTCCCATTCTCCTTGAACCAAGTGCAACATGAATCCGCTTCGACCCTGACGTTTCTGCGTAAAGTAGTTCGTTTGGGGTTCGCTGCTAGCTGCCGTTCTAGGAATTTGACCACTAGGAAAACCCCTGATCTAGGTCGGTCCTAAGTGGGAACGACCGGAAGGCTTCCGCTTCGTGGCAGACTCGAGAAGACCTAGATCGCAAACCCTGTGACATTCCGTGGGAGTGTCGGGCGGCGCTCGACTCTCTTCTCGATGGGCTGCTAAGACGTGTCCTGCAAGCGAACAAGTGGACACGTTAAAGTTGGTATCAGAGCCGAACCAACAAAGAATCTATCTTTTACAAGGAAACTTAATGAGGAAAAGTAGAGCAAATGTTGCTGTTAAGAACACTTCCTTACTTACTTATCAATGCTGACTTGTAAAAGTCGCGAAGCATGAAACAGATTCTTGGTGTTCCAGGTCATGTTTATGACCGCGATGCGTGCCTCGGATTATCGAGAGAGGATGGATATGATGAATATCCTAGACCGCATCTACAATCCTTCACCCCTGTACATGGAACGGAGATGGACGGGTGATTCAAGAATTTATTACATAGCTGCCCACTGATTTGTGTACCTTCAAACCAACCTAAAGAGAATCAAGTGGTTGGAGGACCTGAAGATCGTGAAGCTATTTATCTTTGTTGAGGCTCACGCAAACGCAACCCTACATGTCAGAGGTCGAAAGGTCAAGTAGAACACGTATGTGTACAAGGAAGTGACCCGAATAATCCCTGCCGACAGGATCAAGGTGTTGGGACATTACGAGAAGAACGGGTATCAAAGGAAAGGATACCCTAATCTTCCAATGACCTATCGATTCTTGAAAATCTATGACCCCAATCCATACTATTACTCAGTTCCCTAGCTGAATATAACACAATCTTATTCTCCTCAAATTAATGTATCAGCTTGCTCTACCATCCCAAGAATAATTGTACTCCGAAAAGGCTATGCCCATATGAATAAAATAAGACTTATTTTTATCAATGATTGTCTTGACTGTGGATATTGATAAAGAAGTTAAGTGAATAGGTCTATTGGCTGAAAGCTGAATTGGGCATGAAATATAATGTGAGAAACGTTTAGGGAGCTGTTAGCGTTAAGAATCTCAATGCCCAAGCACCTTGAAGACGGTCAAGAAGTTCATCTATTCTTGGAATAGGATATTTGTTCTTAATGGTTGATTGATTCAACCTTCTGTAATCAATACATAGCCGAATTCAGCTTCGACCAATTCAGCTTTCAGCAATTGAGATTCTTAACATTAACAGCTCGCTAAACGTTTCTCACATTACATTTCATGCCAAATTCAGCTTTCAGCCAAGAGACCTATTCACTTAACTTCTTTATCAATACCCACAGTCAAGACAATCATTGATAAAAAGAAGTCTTATTTTATTCATATGGGCATAGCCTTTTCGGAGTACAATTATTCTTAGGATGTTAGAGCAAGCTGATACATTAATTTGAGGGGAATAAGATTGTGTTACATTCAGCTACGGGAACTGAGTAATAGTATGGATTGGGGTCATGGATTTTCAGGAATCGATAGGTCATTAGAAGATTAGGGTATCCTTTTCTTTGATACCCGTTCTTCTCGTAACGTCCCAACACCTTGATCCTGTCGGCAGGGATTATTCGGGTCACTTCCTCGTACACATACGTGTTCTACTTGACCTTCCGACCTCCAACATGTAGGGTTGTGTTTGTGTGAGCCTAAACAAAGATGAACAGCTTCACGATCTTCAGGTCCTCCAACCACTTGATTCTCTTTAGGTTGGTTCGAAGGTACGCAAATCGATGGGCAGCTATGTAATAAATTCTTGAATCACCCGTCCATCTCTGTTCTACGTACAGGGGTGAAGGATTGTAGATGCAGTCTAGGATATTCATCATATCGATCCTCCTTCAATAATCCGAAGCACGCATCACGGTCATAAACATGACCTCGAACACCAAGAATCTGTTCCATGCTTCGCGACTCTGCAAGTCAGCATTGATAATTAAGGAAATGTTCTTAACAACAACATTTGCTCTACTTCTCCTCATTAAGTTTCCTTGTAAAAGACAGATTCTTCGTTGGTTCGGCTCTGATACTGTCACAAGACTGTGACAACTATTACCTTTTTGTTGATTTCTTTATTACATATTTTATTTGGTTTTTCTTTTTGGAAGGATCCCTCTTGAAATCTAAACGCTTGAGTTACATGGCCAGTTTGTGAAATGGACAGGAATGTCTAGTGAGTCAAGACTGGACAGTTAAGATCCAGTACAAGTCTGGAAGAGATTGATGGCACTGTAGATTGACAAGCTTGGAAGAGACTTGTAAAAGTGTATATGGACAAGTGTGTTGAAGAACTAGCCTGGAAGAGACTAGTTCAAAGTGAAGATGGACAAATCTGCAAGAGATTAGCCCATGTGGAATCATCCGTGGAAATTCACTTTCAGTTGAGCTACATTACAAATTTGGATGTAGCTATAGTCTGCAAAGATGGTCAGAAGACTAGTGGGATGCAATGGAAGCAACTTCTAAAATTTAGGGAGTTACTATTTTTGGACCTCAGAATCTGTTCGCGTCATTATCTTCATTTTTGTATGAGGATTAATCCTCTTGTCTGTACCGAGGTCAAATTTTGAACCGAGGATGGAGAATTTTAGACCGAAAGGTTTAAACAGGAAAATTGTTACATGTATGCCATGTGTCACAATTTGCGCATAAATTCCCAAAAGAGAGAGAGAGGGTAGCACAAAAACGAGTTTCAATGCATGGGGGGCTCATTATTGTGAAAGGAAGATGGATTGCTGCAGATGGAGAGCTCTTGAGAGCTGGTCTACCTTGTCTATGATGCACAGAGGCTTGAGCTTGCTTCCTACTCTCTCTCTTTCTCTCCCTAACAATATGGTAATGCTGTAGAATCAAGGGCCTTTCTTCTGCTTCAGGTACAGCTGTGTGGAATATGCTGTTTTTGCATGAGCCAAGAGCCTCCTTTCTCCAGAAACATGAGCAGTTGTTTGCAGTTCCCAGCAGGGACAGGTGAGGGTGGTAACCTCACCAAGCAAGTGCCTGAAACAGCACTAAAATAGAACTGATTCTGGACTGTTCAAAGGGTATTTCAGAGCCCAGCTGATGTCAGAATCAAGGAGCACTTGGCATAGATGATGCAGGACAGTGTAGGGAACAATATGAGCTGAAAACAGGTGTCAGAACAGGTCTGAACCAGTAATTACAGTGGGCTGAACAGTACAAGGAACAATATGAGTTGTAAACAGGTTTTAGAACAGGTCTGAACCAGTAAATACAGCAGGTTGAAATGGTCAATTCTGCACTCCAACCAGAAGATTCAGACTTGGGCAGAGTTTCCCCTCCTGGTCAACTTGATTTGGGTCAGTAATTGTACTGTTATGCTGCCAAATTTCACCCAGAGTAGGTGAAAGACAGCCCATTGTACTTTCTTTTTTAAAAAAAATAAAGAAATACCACAAGAGGCGCCTAACTTAGGGGCCAACAGGGTGTATGTGTTGCAACAAGAGCATTCTAGCTTCCTGTATGTCTTCTTGATTCTGTGCCTTTAAGTTCAGGTAAAGTGGGCGACTGTTAAATTGGGTGAAAGCATTTATATATTTTGGTTGTACACTACTGCCCTTCCCAGTGAACAGGCCGGTTACATGGTTCCATTGCCGGGATCGAATCACTTTTTCCCTAAAGAGTGAGCCAGGGTTTGTTTGGGTGTAAGACACAGAACTGTGCATTATGGCTGATAGAAAGGAAGACACTAGAGAGGAAGCGTCTGCATCACAGGAGATCCCTGTTGTTCATGAGGTGGGAGAGTCTTCTAGACCTCCACAGTTTGTTACTCCTCTTGTTATGGTTGAGCCACAAGTTCTTACCGCTTCTTCTATGGATGAAGACACTTTCAAGACTCAGTTAGTTGCTGCTGTAAGTATGTTTACTCAAGTGATGCAGAATCCAAGGTTTTTGGCATTTTTGCAGCCTTCCCTTCCTTTACAGCAAGTTGGGCAATCTGCAAAGATTTTGGATCCAGTAGAGGTCCAAGATAAGGGTAAGCATGCTGCAGATTCAGCGGAAACACCAAGGCAGCTTGCAAAGTCAATGGAGACTCCAAGATTGGTTCCGACTGTCCAGGAACAGGTGGCGGAAACGCTAGTTACACAGGCATTGCCAGTTCAGCTCGCCACTTTACAGCAGCCAAATGTTGGTTTAAATGGACAGGAAAACAGTTTTCAGGCTTTACCACAGGTTTTCCCACCGACCTCTGTACATCCTGGGTACTTTGGAGGTGGATCTGTATTTCAGAGTATGGCTGGTTATGCGCCTGGAAACCAGATTTATGTACCAGGAACAGTGTTTGGGGGTACAGAGGGTTTTATGCCAAACCCCATGTATGGTAATATAGACATGTAGCATGGATTTCAGGGAGTTCAGGGTAGCTTAGGCATGCCACAGGGCACTTTTGGTATGGCTGGTTATCAAAATCAGCAAGCAAGTATTGTGTCTACAAGCCCTGTAGTCACTGGTCCGGCAACTTCCATGCCATCTGTTAGTGTTCCTATGTTACAGGCATATCCTATGGATCCCTTGATGGCCCATGAGAAGCCAAAGCCATACAAGGAAGGTGGTGCAGCCGTACAGTTTGACATCTTTCGAGGATTTGAAGATAGGGCTAAGGCTCTTTCTTTCTTACAGCAGTTTGATGCCGCGTTCGTAGGAGGGAACTTTACAGAGCCTTCTAAGGTCCGGAAAGCTACCACTTTTCTTAAAGACAATGCTAGTCAGTGGTGGAGTACACTGTTGATGCAAGGACAAGCTCCTGCCACTTGGACTTACTTTAAGCAAGTATTTACTTCTGCTTGGTTGACCAATGAATTTGAGATCAATGTTATGTCAGCTTGGCACAATTTGGATGCATCTAAATGCAAGGATCTGGAAGACTATAACAAGAAGTTTTGGGAGGCTTTGCTTCCAGTCACTTCTTACAGGGTTGTGCCATTGACCGAGCAAATAGAGAAATATTGTTGTGGGTTGCCCAAGGAACTCCGGAATTATTGTACAAAGACAAAGGTCACCACTTTGACTCAGTTAATTGAGAATGCTACCACAGGAAATGCATTATTGTTGGGACAGTCAAGTGGTTTTGGGGGCAGCATTACAGGACAAATCTGAAAATTTTTTAGCAAAGAAGCCATTTGGTAAACAGGTTTCTCAAATTTCTCAAAGCACAGGTAAATCTTGGCAGTTCAAGAAGAAGCCAGCCAAGTTCTTTGGACAGCAGTTAAAGGACCAGAAGAAACCTTTTGTGCGCAAGTCTCTTGAAGAGAGAAAGGCTGTAATGGCTAAGAGGAAGTGCTTTATCTGTCAGACTGGTCATATAGCGTCTAACTGTCCGGACAAGAATAAGAGATCAGCTGATGATGATAAAGAGGACAGGAAAGGAAAGAAGCCCAAACCTTCAGCAGGTTTAGTGCCAGATATGTTGGGAGACAAGCCACACTTGGATACTAATGAGCTTTGCAGAGCTTGGGGTAAAGTTAGGGATCAACATGTACTTATTTTCTTTGATCCTGGAGCTAAGGCAAACTTTATCTCACCAGAGTTGGCTTCTACTTTGGGCATCAGAGCAGATGAGATGAGGCAGGGTTGGCATGTCCTGGCCACTCAGAGTCTGTGACACCCATTCTTGGAAAGCTGCGTCTTCATATACAGTCTTATGTTGATGCAGAAGAATTTTATATCATGCCACTTGAAGGCTGTGATGTCTTGTTAGGAATGCCATGGATATTTAGAAAGTATGGTGTATTGGATGCCTTTAACAAGACACTGACTTTGGAACATAGGGGAAAGACTCATGTGCTTGATGTGAAGCTTAAAGGAGAGTCTGTACCTGTTGTATCGGCTTCTGCCATTACATCTGTAATAAAGAATCATTTTTCTGCATACTTGATTTTTGCACGTGATGTCAAGGATAATGATGAGTCAAATTTTTCTATGTTAGATAGAGACAAGTCTGCTTTCTTGTCTCACTTCAGTGATTGTTTTTCTGACTCATTACCATCACAGTTGCCACCAGAGAGGTCTGAGGATCATGCAATAGATTTGGTGCCAGGCAGTAGCCCACCAAATAGACCTCCGTATAGGGTTAGTGCAGCCCAACAGAAAGAGATATTGAGCCAGGTGAATGAGCTGTTGGAAAAAGGGCTGATTCAACCAAGTTCATCTCCCTTTTGCTCACCAGTGCTCTTAGTGCAAAAGAAGGATGGCTCTTGGCGCATGTGTATAGATTATCGAGCATTGAACAAGAGTACCATCAAGAACACGTTCCCCATTCCAAGAATTGACGACATCCTTGACCGTTTGGAAGGAGCGTCAATTTTCAGCAGGATAGATTTGAAGAGTGGATACCATCAGATCAGGATTAAGGGAGAGGATGTGCATAAGACTACATTTAGGACCACGTTTGGTCTCTATGAGTTCTTGGTAATGCCATTTGGACTTACTAATGCTCCTGCTACGTTTAATCGAATGATGGACAGGATTTTCAAACATACAGGCAGTTTGTTGGTACATTCTTTGATGACATGATTGTCTTTTCAAAGAATGAGCAGGAGCATAGAGAACACTTGAAAGCAGTCTTTGATGAGCTTTGCAGTAATAGGTTGCTTATCAATGGCAAGAAGAGTGAGTTCTTCTTGGAAGAAATCTAGTTTCTGGGGCACATAGTATCAAAGGATGGTGTCCGAATGGATCCTGCTAAGGTTGCAGCAATTAGAACATGGCCAGATTTGAAGACTGTCCATGATGTTGAAAGCTTCTTGGGTTTGTGTTCCTACTACAGGAGGTTCATTTGCAATTTTGCAAAGATTGCTTCACCTTTACATGCTTTACAGAAGAAAGGAGTCTCTTTCCAGTGGACACAGAAAGAGATTTCAGCTTTTAACCTTTTTAAAGAAAAGATGACTTCTAGTCCAGTGATCATTCTGCCAGATCTTAGGAAGTCATTTGTTGTCCAGTGTGACGCCTATGGCAATAGCATTGGTGCAGTGTTAATGCAAGATGGCCGGGTAGTGGCTTATGAAAGCAGAATCTTGCGAGGGCCAGAGAAGACTATGCAGGTCTATGAGAAAGAATTGCTGGCTGTGATTCATGCACTTTCTTATTGGAAACACTACCTACTTGGGGCAGATTTTGTTGTCCAGACAGATCATCAGACATTGCATTATTTCTTAACTCAGACTAAGCTGTCAGAAAAGCATGTGTTGGGCAAACTTTTTGTCAATCTTCCATTTTCAGATTGTGCATGTGGAAGGCAAAAAGAATGTTGTGGCTGATGCTTTGTCAAGGAAGCCACAAATTTCAGCTGTGTCAATTCCTTATCATCATGAGCTTGATGATATGAAGGAACAGTATGCTGACGATGAAGATTTTGCAAGGATCTTTGATCAGCTTATCAATGGACAACATCATGAGCATTATCTTCTAAAGGGTGGTTTCATGTTGATGCATGGTAGACTATGTGTGACTATGCCATTGAGACGGAAAGTTATGACAGAGAGTCATTCTCCACCGTATGCAGGGCATCGTGGTATTGATGCAACAGTCAAAGCAGTAGAGACATTCTTTTATTGGCCTACTTTGAGAAGAGACGTGGATGCTTTTGTGCGGCAGTGTTTGAATTGCCAGAAGGTCAAGTTTGACAGGCAAAAAGCACCAGGGCTTTTACAGCCATTGCCTATTCCGGATAAACCATGGGAAAGCATAGCTATGGATTTTATCTTTGATCTTCCAAGGACACAGACAGGAAATGATGGGATATGGACTATTATTTGTAGGTTTAGCAGGCATATTTGAGAACATGGGCACAATGCTTAAGTTCTCATCGTCATTTCATCCACAGACTGATGGACAGTCAGAAGAGGCAAATTCTACTGTCTTGGATCTGCTTAAGTGCTATGTGTCAGAGCACAAGTCAAAGCGGGAGCAGTATTTGCCTTTGGTCGAGTATGCATACAATAATACTGTGCATTCGTCAACAGGCAAAGCCCCTTTTGAAATTGTTGAAGGTGGTAAAAAGATTCCTCCCATTTTGCATACAAAGGATAAGATCTTTCAGGCAGATCAGTATGTGCAGAGTATGGGGGAAATGTATCAGAAAGTTAAGCATGCCCTTAAAAGGACTCGGGCAAAGCAAAAGAAAGCTACTGATCATCACCGTCGTGAATTGATATTTTCACTTGGTGATTGGGTACTGTTGCGGTTTGAAAAGGCACGCGTAAAGAAGCGGAAAGGCAAGGAAAGTCTTTTCACTAAGCTTAGTATGCGATACTATGGGCCTTTTCAAGTAACAGAGAAAATTAGCGATGTCAGCTATAGGCTGAAATTGCCTGGCAATTGGAAGATTCATGATGCTTTCCATGTAAGTCTTCTTAGACCTTATGTGGGTGATGTGCCAGAAGATATGCCAACTGAGGAACAGCCCGAAGTTGAGGAACTTGATGAAATTCTTGTTCCAAAACAGGTATTGGTACACAAAGAAAGGAAAGTGAAAGGCAAGGTTGCTAGAAGGTATTTGGTTAAGTTCAAGAACTATCCAGCTATAGATGCTAAGTGGATGGACGAAGGTGAACTTGCAGAGTCACCTAATGTGTTGGAACTTTACCTTGAAGCATTTCGCTTGCAACCTACCTTGTCCCCTTGTATCTCTAAGCTGAAATAGATTGTCAAAGTGACAATTACTTAAGAAAGAAATTATGTACAGAAACAGATTTTGTACAGGTTAACACTTATTGTGTCCATATGGTTTTCTCAGTGCTAAAGAAGTAAGTATTGCTTGCAAGAATACAGTTTTTACTTCTATTGAATTGAATACATGTTGTAACAATGGTTACTCGATCGGGCATGTATTTTGTGAATTGACTCAGTGGGGATATCATTTTGATGTACCGGCCACTAGATCTTTAGTCAGGGTGATGTGGAGTCAACAAATGAGTTTCTGCCACTATGGGGATATCATTGTGGTGTACTGCCCACTATATCTGGAAATAGTGATGTGGAGTCACATGATGATAGTCTGCCATGTTTCACAGTTAGAACATACATGTGTTAACAGTGTGTTCAGTTCACAATGTTGACTGATAGCATGTATGTGTTGTACGTGTGCTGCCAAGTGTAAGTTCACTGGGTTAGCTGGAAACATGTATGACATTCATGCAAACGAGGACGTTTGCGATTTCGAGAGGGAGGTATGTCACAAGACTGTGACAACTATTGCCTCTTTGTTGATTTCTTTATTACATATTTTATTTGGTTTTTCTTTTTGGAAGGATCCCTCTTGAAATCTAAATGCCTGAGTTGCATGGCCAGTTTGTGAAATGGACACGAATGTCTAGTGAGTCTAGAATGGACGGTTAAGGTCCAGTACAAGTCTGGAAGAGACTAATGGCACTGTAGATTGACAAGCCTGGAAGAGACTTGTGAAAGTGTATATGGACAAGTGTGTTGAAGAACTAGCCTGGAAGAGACTAGTTCAAAGTGAAGATGGACAAATCTGCAAGAGATTACTCCATGTGGGATCATCAGTGGAAATTCACTTTCAGTTGAGCTACATTACAAATTTGGATGTAGCTATAGTCTGCAAAGATGGTCAGAAGACTAGTGGGATGCAATGGAAGCAACTCCTAAAATTTAGGGAGTTACTATTTTTGGACCTCACAATCTGTTCGCGTCATTATCTTCGTTTTTGTACGAGGATTAATCCTCTGGTCTGTGCCGAGGTCAAATTTTGAACCGAGGATTGAGAGTTTTAGACCGAAAGGTTTAAACAGGAAAATTGTTACATATATGCCATGTGTCACAATTTGGGCATAAATTCCCAAAAGGGAGAGAGAGGGTAGCACAAAAACGAGTTTCAATGCAGGGGGGGCTCATTTCTGTGAAAGGAAGATGGATTGCTGCAGATGGAGAGCTCTTGAGAGCTGGTCTACCTTGTCTATGATGCACAAAGGCTTAAGCTTGCTTCCTACTCTCTCTCTTTCTCTCCCTCACAGTATGGTTATGCTGCAAAATCAAGGGCCTTTCTTCTGATTCAGGTACAACTGTGTGGAATATGCTGCTTTTGCATGAGGCAATAGCCTCCTTTCTCCAGGAACAGGAGCAGTTGTTTGCAGTTCCCAGTAGGGACAGGTGAGGGTGGTAACCTCACCAAGCAAGTGCCTGAAACAACACTAAACCAGAACTGATTCTGGACTGTTCAGAGGGTATTTCAGAGCCCAACTAATGTCAGAATCAAGGGGCACTTGGCATAGATGATGCAGGACAGTGCAGGGAACAATATGAGCTGAAAACAGGTGTCAGAACAGGTTTGAACCAGTAATTACAGTGGGCTGAACAGTACAGGGAACAATATGAGTTGTAAACAGGTTTCAGAACGGGTCTAAACTAGTAAATACAGCAGGTTGAAATGGTCAATTCTGCACTCCAACCAGAAGATTCAGACTTGGGCAGAGTTTCCCCTCCTGGTCAACTTGATTTGGGTCAGTAATTGTACTGTTATGCTGTCAAATTTCACCCAGAATAGGTGAAAGACAGCCCACTGTACTTTCTTTTTTTAAAAAATCAAGAAATACCGCAAGGGGCGACTAACTTAGGGGCCAACAGGGTGTATGTGTTGCAACAGGAGCATTCTAGCTTCCTGTATGTCTTCTTGATTCTGTGTCTTTAAGTTCAGGTAAAGTGGGCCACTGTTAAATTGGGTGAAAGCATTTATATATTTTGGTTGTACACTACCGCCCTTCCCAGTGAACAGGCCGGTTACAGATACCAACTATAATGTGTCCACCTATTTGCTTGCAAGACACGTCTTAGCAGCCTATCGGGAAGAGAGTCCAAAAAGCGCCGCCCGGCACTCCCACGGAATGTCACGGGGTTTGTGATCTAGGTCTTCTCGAGTCTGCCACAAAGCGGAAGCATTCCGGTCGTTCCCACTTAGGACGGACCTAGATCAGGGGTTTTCCTAGTGGTCAAATTCCTAGAACAGCAGCTAGCATCAAACCCGAGACGAACTACTTTACGCAAAAACGTCAGGGGTGAAGCGGATTCATGCTGCACTTGGTTCAAGGAGAATGGGAAACGAGAGGGATGCAAAGATCGACCTCTCTGCCCATAAGGCATAGTCCCATTCCGTTCCCCTAAAACAGCACAAATCAGGACTCTAGCATCCTAGATTCTAGATCCACGTTTCTTGCTGTCAATTTCCTTCGAGAAAAGTTTCCGGCCAACCGGGACCACCCATCCGTAGGACGGACCCATGGGCACATCCATCACACTTTCCTCGGGGTTGCTTTAGTTGTCTAATTACCTACCACATTTAGTTTGACACGCAAAAACAGCTTGCTTAATTAGCCAATTAATCACCGATTCCTTCACGTAATCTTGGCACTTGACATAGAAAAACGGTGTCAAACAAGTTCCTTTTCAACAATTGTTGATATTTATCTTTGGAATATATCATATAATCCAGCCCGTAGGCTAATCCATAATCCGCCCGAAGACAATCCAGCAATCCTCAATGATTACTAATCCAAGTTTCCGCCCGTAGACTAGTTTGCGGGCCTCGAGATCCAATCCCAAGTCACGTCGGCCTCTTGTGCAGGACCCAGAAGGCAAGGGATTTACGGATAGAGCCCCTCCTGGCACCCAAGCGTCCTCCTGCTCCAAGTAGCGCCCAACGGAGAGACCTCTCGCGGCGGGTTCGGTCCACGTTCCTGGCACAGCTAACAACCCCCTTGGTTAGGGTCAGGCAGACAGTCGGGGGTAACTGATGCTGCCCCTCCCTCCAGGCCTTCAACTTGAAGCATTAATTATCTTTCCATCTTTAGTTCCTTGAGCAAAGAAAGTACAAATAGTGCTCCTAACTTATACAAACACAAACAATCCAGTGGTCGTTTATTTGGCCAACTGCTAAGGTGTGAATCCTTCTCTCTGAATGTATCCAGCATTCGATCTGGGATCAATTGCGACTTGGCAAGATCCCAAGGGTTTGTTTGTTTACCCTTTTATCCTTGGGTTAGGGTTTATACTCTGTTATTCCAATTAACAAACACCTTGGGTTCCTTAAATTGAGACAGTAAATCCTGGGCAATCCCTGTCGCCCTAACTTGATTTGTCAATTGCTCGTTACCTTAACTTGGCAACTCAATAGAGCAGGATGGCTACTCATCCTCTTGCAATTTAAGCTTGTACTTGGAACCTTCCAATCTTGTTCCAAGGAGTGGAAAACCTATCACAAAGCCATGCAACGTTGCAACTTGTTGCACAAGTGTCGCACCTAACTCGTGGGATCATTTCTCCCATCAAATGGCGTTTCTTGGTCAAGAAATACGTTTGGTCAAGATGTAGGGTTTTAGGAGTCCTCTTGACCCAATCCAATCCCTAACCTTACTAGGCCAATAACGTTTGGCCCTAGGGATTCAAAACTTAATCGGAAGTTTAGTACTAGGTCGATCGATCCTTAGGGTAAAACCCTGGATCGTTATTGTTGTGAGATCAGAGGATCGAGGTACAGTTGGGATTCAGTAGACAGTGTGAGAGTGAGAGACAGAGTTGAAGCACGACACCCAAGAGAATAGACTGAATGAGTGTAACCAGAAAGTACAAAGTACAACCCTTAAACCTTAGGGTTGTAGGGGGTGTTCACACCCGACAAACACTAAGTGCCCAAATGTGTGTAACATAAGCACATAAGTACATACGACAATAAGACCATAAGTCTGGGGGAAAAAACCTCTCCTACCGAGAGTAAAAAGTGCCCCAGTGTCCTACTGATCATCGACACTCCCATATGAGAGTAGGCGTAAGTAAGGCGTGAGTCAAATACCTAACAAACCCCCCTGGAGTGAAGAGTGATCAAGAGTACAAGGATCATCCGCCACCAAAGGATATCAAATTTAAAGCATCTCGAAATGCTTCAAATTTGTCACGAGGAAGAGCTTTGGTGAAGATGTCTGCCACATTACTGGTGATAGGACAATAGACAAGGCTGATATCACCTGCATGTAGCCTCTCTCTGACAAAGTGATAGTGAATCTAAATGTGTTTTGTGCGAGCATGAAACACTGCGTTCCGTGCCACTGCAATGGCACTCTGACTGTCAGTGAACAAAGGAGTAGGCTCAGTAACAGATACATCCAAATCAGCTAGCAAGCGTCTAAGCCATACGCATTCAACTGTGGAAGTGAAAGCTGCCTTGTATTCAGCTTCACATGACGATGTGGCAACAGTGGATTGTTTCTTGCTAAGCCAAGAAATGCAAGAAGAGCCAAGAAAGAAACAATTGCCACTAGTAGAGTGACGTGTATCATAATCACCAGCCCAATCAGAATCACTGTAAGCATGTAACTGCAGTGGTCCCCCCTTGGCATAAAGCAACCCAAGAGAACGAGTATCTTGCAAGTAGCGAAAAACACGCTTGACAGCTTGCCAATGTGACATGTGGTTGATGCATATACCTGCTCAAAGCTGAAACTGCAAACTGTATGTCCGGCCTAGTATTGCCTAGATAGATAAGACATCCAACCGCAGGAGCATATGTATGTATATCAAACAAATCACTGTCATCATGTAATGACAGTTTTAGTCTAGGTTCCATGGGAGTACAAACTAGCTTGCAATCTTGTAAGCCAAACTTCTCAAGAAGCTGCCCAATATACCTTGACTGTGATAACCCAATACCTCGAGCATTATGTATGAACTGGATGCCCAAGTAGTAATGCAAAACTCCCAAGTCAGACATGTCAAAAGTTTGCTGCAAATTTTGTTTGAATACTGAAATCTGATCAGCATGTGTTCCAGTGAGCAAAAGGTCATCAACATAAAGACATAAAATCACCATAGATCCCCCTTCTTTACATACGTAAAGGATAGACTCAGATGAGCTGTTTAGAAACCCTTGACCAAGCAAGAAAGCATCTATTTTTTCATACCAAGCTCTAGGAGCTTGTTTCAAACCATATAGTGCCTTTTTGAGCTTGCATATCAAATGTTCTGAGCCTTCAACTACAAAACCAATGGGCTGTTGTACATAAACTTCCTCCTGAAGTTCCCCATGTAAAAATGCAGTCTTGATATCTAGTTGATGTACTGTCCAACCGTAATGTGCAGCCAAAGCAATCATAGACCTGATGGTCATCATACGGAAAGTAGGAGCAAATGTCTCCTCATAATCAATGCCCTTTTTCTGTGCGTAGCCTTTAGCTACCAGCCGTGCCTTGTATTTATCAATGGATCCATCTGCTTTTCTTTTCAATTTGTAGACCCATTTCGTTCCAATGGCTTTCTTCCCAAATGGCAAGGACACCAAATCCCAAGTTTGATTCTTAGTAATAGAATCTAATTCAGCTTGCATGGCTGCCATCCAATGCACACTGTGTTGTGCATCCTCATAACATTCAGGCTCTTCATTATCAAAAGTACTTGCTGCCATAATAAACTCCATGGTATGTGCTGAATCATGCAAGCGAGTTTGCCGTCTAGTACGACCAGCCATGGATGCATCCAAAGGACTATCTTGAAAAGTCTGCAAATACCATCTAGGTAGCTGTCTAGCATCCTGGCTGTGTGCAAGTTCTTGCTGAATTTCTGTTTCAGTATGATGCTGAATATTCCGATCAGCCAATGGCTGAATTTCTGCACTTTCCATAGGAGCAACTGGCTGAACATTAGGTTCATTTTGTAAACCTCCAGCTGAATCACCAAAAGTAATGGGCAGCAGCCCTTCAAAAACATCACGGGCAGCCTAATATGTATCCAAACCAGCCAAGGATAATTCTGATTTTTCATCAAAAACAACATCCCTGCTGACAAAAACCTTCTTCGTAACGGGATCATAGAGTCTGTAGCCTTTGCTCTCATTGCTATATCCCATAAAAATGCACTTAATAGCCTTGTTGTCCAATTTTTTTCTAAGTACCTGTGGAATACGGGCATAGGCAAGACACCGAAAGGTACGAAAGTGACCAACAGAAGGTTTACGGCTGTTCCAAGCCTCAAATGGTGTGATGGTCTCCAAGGCTTTGGCAGGGCATCTGTTCAAAATATGGCAAGCACACATGAGTGCTTCCATCCAAAAACTATGAGGCAAGCTCTTTGCCTTCAGCATACATCTGGCCATCTCCATGAGTGACCAATTTTTCCTCTCTGCTACCCCATTCTGCTGTGGAGTATAAGCTGTAGTATACTGATGGACTATGCCCTTCTGTTGCAAAAAGGAATTCAGCATAGAGGACATGTATTCCCCCCCTCGGTCCGAACGGAGAGTCTTAATCTTGCATCCAGATTGGTTTTCAACAAGTGCACTGAAAGCCAAAAATGCATCATACACTTCTGACTTCTTTTTCAAACAGTAGACCCAGCAAAAACGTGTAAAGTCATCAATGAATGTCACAAAATAATAACAACCACCCAATGACATGGTCTGCATAGGCCCACAAACATCTGAATGCACCAACTGCAATCTGGTTGTTGCTCTGAAAGCAACATCACGAGGAAATGAGAACCGATGTATTTTCCCCAAAATGCATCCCTCGCATAAGTGCTCAGGAGGTCTCTCCAAGAGAGGTAAGCCATCCAGCATCTGAGTACGCTGCAAAAGCATCAAGCTGCCAAAGTTGACATGCCCCAAACGAGCATGCCATAACTCCGCCTATATCATAGCAGGAGTAAGAGTGGATGTCAAGTATGCTGACTCATCTACTGAAAGAGCATCCAACTCATATAAACCATGACACAAAGATCCTGTCAAGACCAAAGTCATGCATTCTTTTTCTCTAACCATGCAACGGTCATCATGAAAGGTGACCTACAAACCACAACGTGCCAAAGAAGAAATAGAAAGCAAATTCTTCTTGATTCCACGCACAAATAAAGCATCCTGCAGGCGGAGAATAGAGCCATCAATGGGGCTATGAGCTGAATCTCCCCAATACCACTGCAAGCAAACCAATTGCGCGACATGCACTAACTCTTGTAAATCGTTCAAGGAGATAATTTCCAAATGTATTTTAACTAGACTACGTGAATTAGAAACATGCGTAAATGCATTCTTCCCATGAAAATTTAATGTGCCTAATGCATTGCTTTAATGCGGAATCATTCTCTTAAGAACCTGGGCTTGAGGACTCGTAGGGATGTCCACGCGTATGCTCGCGGAAGAAACTCCCGCGTGTGCGCCTCTTGCCATTTTTTTGGGAGCCATTGAATTCTGGTTCAGCAACTCCTCTTTGACTCTTTCGCGTATCGAATTCCTTTCTGCCCTGGATTTTCTATTCTGCGCGGGACACGGCCCTTACAGAATGTGATTTTTGGCTAAATCCGCAGTGGTGAGGATGAGCAAGGCTTATAGAAGCCTTGTTTTTAGAAGCTTCTATGCTTATGAGCAGAAGCTACGTGGAGAGAGAAGAAAGTAGTTTAGTGGGAGAAGATGCTAATGACGAAGATGGAGGTGATAATGATGATGGTGATGGTAGAGTGGAGGCGGTAGCAGTGCTGAAACGGGCGGCAGTTTCCGAGCGTGTGTGGCAGCGCTCCTCAGACAGCACGGCCTCCCTCTTTTCTCTCCTCGTACCCTCCCCCCCAAGCTCTAGGGGGGAGGTCTTATAGTGTGTGTGTGTGGGGGGGGGGGGGGGGGGGGGGGGGGGGGTGTTTGGGAGGGAGATCCACACGCGTGGATGTCTTGCATGCCCCCCCTCTCTCCCATGCTTTCCACATAACACTACTCCTCTCACACTCCCTCTCCCCCTGCCATGCATCGGCTAAGGGGAGGGGTAATTAATAAAAAAATTTGCACTACTTCAATCATTTATCCATTTTCCCTTCCATAAGGGGTGTTCTTGTGCGGCTTGCAGGTTTTAACCTCGGCCTTATTTGCTCAACACGGATGGGGATTATTATCGTGCGCGCGGGGTAGGGACTTTGCGACTAACATTATTCCGTTGCGGGAGATAACTTAGAATAGCTTTTGCGCGGGGTGTGCAGTGATCAAAGTTCTTTAATATTTCGTGTAGAAATATTACATTCTCTCCCCCTTAGAGGAATCGAGATGCCCTCATCTCGAGAAGAGCTGGGGGTATTGTTGGTTGAGAATACCTTCATCCATCCAAGTGGCTTCCTCTTCGGGGTAATCTTTCCACTAGACGAGGTATTCTCTCAAGGTTCTGGATCTGAAATGCCTCTCCATAACATCTAAGATCCTGTCAGGCCATAGCTCAAGGACTCCTTGGCTAGACATTACAACTTGTTGATCATCAAGTACGTGGCTAGGGTTAGGTACATACTTCTTCAGTAGGCTGATATGGAATACATTATGAACCTTTAGGTTCTCAGGGAGTTGCAGTCTATAGACATTAGGTCCTAGGCACTTGAGGATCTTGTAAGGTCCACAATACCTTGGACTTAGCTTCTTGCATTCTCCCAAGGATAGGGAACTCTTCTTTGGGCGTACGCGAATGAAGACCATATCTCCTTCAGCGAAGGATCCATCTTGATATTTCAAGTCCGCGTAAGCCTTCTGTCTGTCCTTGGCAGCTTGGATATCCTGTCTTATTGACTTCATTTGGTCATCCATATCTTCCAGCATTTGTCTTGAAGCTTCAACCCTCAAGGTTGGATCCGAGAAGTTTAAAGGACTTCGACAGTCGTGCCCATACAATGCTTGAAAAGGGGTCATCTGAATGTTTTGTTGATAAGAAGTATTGTAGGCAAACTCAACCAGTGGCAAGTATTGAATCCACTTTTTGGGTTCGCGACAACAGTGTACCCTTAGCATATCCTCAATGACTTGATTGACTCGCTCCGTTTGACCATCGGTTTGGGGATGGTAAGCTGTACTGAAACAGAGTTGAGTCCCAATGGCTTCGAAGATAGCCCTCCAGAAGTGTGATGTGAAGAGAGAGTCACGATCACTAATAATTCTTCTGGGCAACCCATGCAGTTTGAATATCTCCTTGATAAATAATCTTGCGATGTCCGAGGCTTTATAGTTTGTCTTGACAGGGATAAGATGTGCAACCTTAGTGAGCATATCAACCACAACCATAATGGAGTCGTATCCTCCTTGAACTTGGGGTGAGCCAACAACAAAATCCATACTAATGAATTTCCATTTCATTTGGGGAATGTCAAGTAGTTGCAACTTCCCTGGCATTTTGACATATTTGGCCTTAATACGTTGACAAGACAAACATTCGGTGACATATTTGAGAATGTCACCTTTAAGCCTCTCCCAATAATAGCTCTTTCTGACTGCATTGAGGGTGTTGGCATAAGGGGAGTCATGAGCTTCCCAAAGTATCTTTTGCTTGAGTGACTGGCTTGCCGGTATACATAATCTCGTTCTATAGTAGACGAGTCCACTATTGATAGAGAATTCTTGATACTTTGCCTGTAGCTTCGGGTCTTTATCCTTGATAGGGATGTCCCTTAGCATCTTCTGATAGGTTGGGGATCATGGCATGCCTCTTCTCTGGCTAGCTCAAGTATTGGGTTGTTTGGCATGGATACCTTTGTGGCTAGAGATCTAGCTGTTGATGGATCTTGCAAGATTAGAGAATTTAGAAATACCTTGCGACTGAGTGTATCGGCAACTACATTCTCCTTTCCAGGCCGGTATTTGATTTCAAAGTCATATTCTTCCAGCACTTCAATCCATCAACATTGCCTCATGTTGAGCTCATCCTGGGTAAAGATCCACTTAAGACTTTTATGATCCATCACTAGGGTAAACTTGTTACCCAGCAGGTAGTGTCTCCAAAGCTTCAGAGCATGGATGACAGCTAACAACTCCAGATCGTGGGTAGCATAATTCTTCTCATGGCTCTTCAATTTCCTTGAAGAGTATGCTACAGGATGACCTTCTTGCATAAGCACACATCTTAAGGCAAGTGTGCTAGCATCACTTCAAACTCCTTACCAAGGTTCGGAAGTTTCAGGATAGGTATTGATACCAAACTTTGCTTTAATTTATCAAAGCTGGATTGTTCAACAGGTGACCATACAATTGATGTTTGCTTTTTCAAAAGATCGGTCAATGGCGCCGCAATCAAAGCATAGTCTTTGATAAAGACCCTGTACCATCCTGTCAATCCAAGAAAACTACGTATTTCTTTGACAGTTGTTGGTATTGGTCACTCCAGAACGTCTCTGACTTTGGCCGGATCTACTGAAATTCCTTCAGCTGAAATAATGAATCCCAGATATTCAATCTATCATTTGAAGAACGCACACTTCTTCTTTTTGGCATAAAGCTTGTGTGCCCTCATTGTCTCTAGGACAATGCGAAGCTTGGGTTCATGATCTTCTTCCTGTTTGGAGTAGACTAAGGTATCGTCAAAGAAGACGAGTACGAAGTCATCAAGATATGGCCTAAAGATATCTTGATTAGCCTGTTGAAGGTGGCAGATGCATTCGTCAGCCCGAATGACATGACCAGGAACTCAAAATGCCCATATCTTGTGCTGAATGCCATCTTTGGGATATCCTCTTCCTTGATCCTTATCTGATAGTATCCAGACCTGAGATCAATCTTGGAGAAGATCTTCGCACCTTGAAGACGGTCAAGAAGTTCATCTATTCTTGGAATAGGATATTTGTTCTTAATGATTGATTGATTCAACCCTCTGTAATCGATACATAGCCGAAGCATTCCATCCTTCTTCTTCTGGAACAGCATTGGAGCTCCCCATGGCGAACTGCTAGGACGAATGTAGCCTTGGTCTAACAGTTGCTTGAGTTGCTCCTTCAACTCAATCGCTTCCGGAATGGACATTCTATATGGTCTCTTTGCAATTGGTATAGCTCCTGGCACTAGCTTGATTTCATGATCAACTTTCCTTTGAGACGGAAGTCCCGTCAACTCTTCAGGAAATACATCTGCGTACTCCTTTAGCCATAAAGGTTCTTCCCTAGACTCCTGATTCTGATCTAGCTTATTAAGCTTAATCAAATAGACAGATAGTCCTTTTCTAACTCCTTTTATTATCCGAGATGCTTTGGCTAGTTGAATTTTTGGCTTCCCAGCCTCTCCTTGAGCTGTGACCAATTCCCCTTCAGAATTTTGAAAGGAAACTTGGCCCTTTCCACAGTGAATGTGGGCATCATTAGGTTTAAGCCAATCCATTCCGATCAAACACTCATGGATATCTAAGTTCATAATCCTGAATCTGACTGAAGTCGATTTTTCTCCCAGTAGGAATTCCACCTTAGCAGTTTGCCTGGTACAAGTGACCTCACGACCATTTTCTAATTCCACAAGCAAGGTAAGTGCATCTTTTGTGGCTATTCCTAATCTTCTTGCACAAGCTGGTGAAATAAAGGAATGCGTACTGCCACAATCAATCAAGGTTTTGAAGCCTTTACCTTGATAATCCGATGGTGTCTGAATCACCGAAAATTGGCGATTCGGGCCTTTCTTGTGAAGAGCAGCATGAACTGTTGCCCTCTCAAAGTCTGCTTCTATGGTCGGATCTTCTTCATCCTACATCTCCCTGTTGGCAACACAGGCAGTTCTTCCTCTGGCCCGGGTGGCGGCTCCTTGGCCATAGATGGTTCCTTGGGATGGTCCTTGACGTTGTCCTCCGCCAAGCTTGGGACATTGCCTTTTGAAATGACCAGGCTCGTTGCAATGGAAGCAACGGAGATTGCGGCCATTACCTTGGGTAGGAACGAAATTATTGACATTGTTGGTTCTAGCTTTCTTCCTTTGTCCTTGTTCTTTGTCCCTAGCTTAAGGATAGCAGCCTAGGAGCGTTGGGAGGGAAGAGAGGCTTGGACCAACCACTTAGTGGAGTTAGAGCGTCTCATCGAGACTCGACTCTTAGCCACCCACGCTTTGATTTGTGAGAAGGCACGAAGAAAGATGTGGTTTGACAAACATGTCAAACAGCGCAACTTTGATCAGGGGGACCTCGTTCTACTATACTCTGTGAAGGGTCACAAACATAAAATGAAATTTCGAGGACTAGGACCTTTCCGAGTACGTACAATTAGTAGAACAGGCAATGTTGAATCAGAGACACTCGAAGGTGAAGGAATAGGCTTTTTCAATGGCAGTCGCATGAAAAAGTACTATCCTCCTTCCCATCCGTTGCACGAGCCACCTATGCTTGAAGCCCCTATCAACGTCTGCGTGGCCACTATTACCGAACTGACAGATCAAGATGAAGAAGCAGTGACACCCGCCTACCTACGAATCACGGTCACTGCAGAACGGACGTATTTTTTTAATACCTTGATCGACGAAGGTGCCGACTATAATATCTTGACCCATGACCATTGGACACGCATTGGTCAACCTAAATTAGAGCCCACAAACGCTAAACTCAGCCCATTTGGGGGCAACACTTACTCACTCTTAGGAAAATGCAAAGTGGCTGTCTCTATCGAGTCTGAAAGTATACCAGTCTTCTTTTATGTGTTGCTAAACACTAAAGGGGCCAGTAATAAGTCACTACTAGGTCGCACTTTTAAAAAGCAAACGAACTGCAATGTGGACTATAACCTAGATTGCATCCATCTCGCTATAGGCAATGTGCACATAGTGACTACTTTCAGCAAGGGTTATCTTGATCCTTCTACAATTGCAAAGCCACCGATAGAGACCCCTACGACCATGCCTATGACCAAGCCTAAGGAGAAGGGCTGTGATATCTCATCCCACGCTCAAACTGCTAGAACCAAGCCCACCAAGGCCATTTACAAGGCCAAGGAGTCCACGCTCATATGGGTGTCCAAAAAGGGATGTATATACCATGATGGGAGTCAAAAAAGATGACGTACACACAGTGGATGGAATCAGTTTGGCTGATATTCCAGACCCCGCAACAAAGATGCAAGCTAAAATGGTCCACGCCCTTTTCTCAGGACAAAGATACAACGCTTTAATGAACAGAATCGGGGTGCCATTACTAGAGAGCATCGTTGCAGGAGTTCCAAAGGAAGCGGATTGGAACGGTTTTGTGTAGAAAACTATCAAGAGTTCAGCCGCGCTCCTGGCTCCAGCCGCCGCAGTACTAGCTGCAGGGAAGTCTCCTGCTTCTACTGCACGATCCGCAAGGAAAAAGCCTGCCTCGAAAGCCTCCACAATCAGATATGGCGGTGTCCTGATGGCAATCATCCATGAGGCTATCAAGGATGCTGGTGTAGATGAAGAGCAAGCTGTGCATCAAAGCTCACCTCACCGCGAGGAAGAAGGCTCGAGTGAAAGGACAATAAGTGACAAAAGGAAAATCGGAGGTACCACCTACTCAAGAAGCTAAACCACAGGAGCAAAAGAAGAGTGACAAGAGCCAGAAGGAGAAGAAAGAAAGACTGAGCAAAGAAGAGCGAGTCGAGATGAAGAGGGCTCAAAGAGAGTCAAGAAGGGTGAAAGAGGAACGAAGGAAAAAAGAAGAGGAAGAACTCGAAAAAAGTAGAGAAGAATCAAAGAGGGAAGAAGAAGAGAGGCAAAGAAGGGCAGAGAAGGAAGCCGAAGAACTAAGAATGAAAGAACTTGCTGAGTTGGCAGAGGCCACTCGTAGATCTGTCGAAGAAACCCATGGGGGAGGAGAGATCGATCCTTTGATTCCCCGCCATGAAGCTGAAGCAAGTGGCAGTGTGGAAACGGCCCCAGTAGTTGTAGGCAAGGGCAAGTCCCTGCTGCACCCCCTGGCTTCCTCCTTTGTGCCAGTACCAACCGACACCACGACCACAACCACCCCCCAATCCACGCCCTCTCTAGACACGGCCCAATTGATGAACATGATGCAGCTACTTGTCAGTAAAGTGGCTGAAATTGTACCAGAAGCTGGAGCAAAAAGGCCCGCTGCCGCAGATACCGAGTCTAGGCAAGATCCAAAACGACAGAAGCTAGAGGCATCAACCACTACAGCCCCTACTCCCATGCCATCTGGTGCCGAATATGGCGCTTATGTGGCTGAGCTTCTAGCACAATTGGACAAGGCAAAAGAAGAAAATAAGATAGCCCTGGTGGAGTTAGAGAAAGAAAAGGAAACTTCGGCAGCCTTAAAGCTGGAAGTTTCAAAGCAAGGAGCCGACCGAAGAAGGGAAGTGAAAACTCTACAAGATCAGCTGGAAGCAGAGACCAAGGAAGCCCAGGACAATGAGAGCCGTCTAAGACAAAGGCTGGAAGATGAAGAGCAAAACCTGGTGGCAGAACAGCGAAGCTTGAAGTTACTAGTGCAGCAGTATGCTGACTTGCAACAGAGAACTGCCAAACTAAAAAGGTATAGACAGATAGAAGCTTAGGAGCACGAGCCAACTGAGCAACAAGAAGATGCCATAGCTTTCCGGCTATGGTATGAACTTGAAGAACAAGACAGATTGGAGAGAAAAATACAGTTCCTAGAACAGGAAAGGCCAAGAGTGCCCGCAACAGAAGCACAAAGGCTGCAGAATGAGGCACAATGACTGCAAGATGCATTGGAGATTACCAAGGGAGACATAGAGACCCTCATGGCCATGGCCTTCACCCAAAGAACATTGCACTTCGCAGAGATCCAAAGTCACGAGCAGCTTGTGCAAGAAAAGTCAAAGCTATTTGCTGAGGCAGAAAAAAGATTCAGCATTACAAATCAGGCAAAAGAAATTGCTGAAGAACAGCTGGCTCAAAAATCTAGGGAAAGGAACCAACTCTGGTTCTTAACGAATGAGCAGCAACAAGTTGTGACAACCTTGGCAAGTGAGCTGAAGGAGGGAAGAAAGAATATGAACGAGAGAGCCAGTGAGTGGAAAAGAAACAATTTTGAAAGAGTTAGGGATTTAACAGAATGCTTGGCGATGGCTGAGTGCAAGAGAGTGCTTGCCAAGTCCAGGGCAGAAGCTGCTGATGTATGTGCCAACACACAAAGGCAAGCCTTCCTCAGCACAGTACTACACGTCACCCAAGCGGAGGGCGATGATTCAGGGGAGGAGGTAAGAAGGAAGCTAGAACTGACCACCCAAGCACTAAAGTATGGTCTTCAAGAATGGGAGCTTCCAACAGGCACAGGAATCACAAAAGAGCAGCAATTTCACTACCTACGCTGTGCTAGCCTCTCCACTGTTGAGCTTAAGGAAATGGGTTTGAAGAGCATGAGAAGCCACCACCACCACCACAAGCGGTACCGTGCTTTGCCTCTAGGTATTCTAGCCAAGATCAAGGATCTGGCTAATGATCTTGCAAACAGGTGGATAGAGGAAAGAAGTCTCATAATAACCAGATGGAAGCAAGAGCCTGAAGACTACTGGCAAGACAAGGTAAATAGGGTTCCCAAAACTATCCAAGGCTACGAGACACAGCCGAAGTGGCGGAGGAGGATTTGGGATACCAATTTTGACGCCTGGACCGCCTTCTGCAGCTCACTCCTTGAAGAATGCAATGACCCCATCTACATGCCCTACCCCCGTAGGCATGGAGTTGACTATGATCGAAATATTCATGGGGATTTTGACTTTCCTAAGATATATAATGTTAATGTCCGAAGCCTCGAGGAATGCCTAGTCTTTAGGTTAGAGGATCTTCTCCCATCTATCAACCGCTTCCTCGCAGATTTTTCTTCTTGCCCAGATCTAGCCTTCTTAACTACTTGTAATTATCTTAGGCTTATCAAGTTCCTACTAATGCAGAGACCCATAGTCGAGGAAGCCCACCTCCCTCCACTCTTTTTTGACATCAACCTAGGGATAGATAGTAGAGCCATGACTAGACTAATGATGAGGGCAACCCTGCTTCCCTCCTTTTGCCTAGAAATATTAGAGGATATGAGTGATACCCGCTTTACGAGGTGCAATCATCCTTTCTTGTCATCCACACCTCTGAAGGCCCGGGCCGGTATTAAAGAATATCTACAAAGTCGTGCATTCCTATCCCAATGCTTGCGACCGCCTCGTAATCCAGCTGAAGGTGATAGGCATTAGCCAGGACATCTTCCTTGTATGCAATTCTTCAAAAAAAAAAAAAAAAAGCACGAGGGCTCACTTCACTCACTACACCTAGGGTTTACACCTAGCCCCTCCCCCACTTCACGCTTAGGGCACATCAAGGGCAAGACTTCCAGACCTGTCACCCTAAGTTTTGCACTGCATCTCCAACAACACACGAACTGGGTCCTCAAGTGTGGGGCATTACCAAGGGCCTACCCAAGGTTAGACCCATCTCCCAGTACACATGCACTTACACCACACCGTGAGACAGACACACCCCTTAGGGAGTGCACAACTTTCTCTTACAGGCTATGATCGTGACTCAGTGAATGGCTACCCAGCTAAAGAAGATCATCCATGACATCCGCTAATGACCAGGAATTTTTCCCTGAGTCGGACAGGACACCACTACAGCAGCTTCAGAAGCTTTTGTATACTCCGATGGTTGGATGGACCAACATGCTTGATGTAGCCGACCATCTGCCTGTTGATGGCTACCATGACTGAACCAAATCAAGCAGAAGGAAAACTCAGTGATAGACCCACCATTGGCATAGATTTTGGAACCTCATATTCTCCAAATGATTAGAGATGCCCATGCAAAACATTTATCAGCCGTCGTAGAATGGGAGCTACAACTGTGTGAGAAATGCCGAGCATCTTCATGAAGTCTAAAACACGCCGGAATCTCTCCCAGTCATCGTTAATCAAACTCCATCACCTCTCATTCACAATAGCACCTTTTGATTGTGGTCATCTACCCACCAGTTCCACTTAGCAACAACCACAACTACCCCACTACTCCCCACCACAGCGCCATGGGACTGGCACTCGTCTAGGAGGGGGGTAATGTTAACCATCAGACGAACAAGGTGAAAAATCGGGAAAAGCTAAAGCAGAAGACAAAGGCCAAGGCAAAGTGAAACGGAAGACGAAGGCGCGCCAAGAAAAATCTAGAAACACAAGAAGCGCATAAAAGTCCTAAATAAGAGAAAAGGCGCACAAGGAAAAGCGCAAGTCAATACTTTTGTAAAAGAGCACAAGCGCATCGTGATTTAATTTAAGGAGTGTCGGGCTCTCACCCATGCAATTTGTAAATATAGACGGGCGGTGGAAAGGAAGCTAGGAAGATAGAAGGGCAATGGGAAAAAGGGCCTAGGCCATGTCCAGCCATGTAAAAAAGGGGATAAGGGGATGACCACCCAAAAGGGATTTAGGGTTTTGTATATAAAGTTGAAAAGTGAATGAGAAGCTCATTCTTGTGTGTGGCCAAAGCTTCTTCTTCTTCTTCTCTTGTTTCTTGCCTTTTTGCTTGTGCTTGAGTGAGGGATTGAGGGAGTGTGAGGGAGTGAGGGATCGTGGAGAAGAAGCTCCCCATCTTCTCTCTTCATCTTCTCTTCTTCTCTTCTCTTCTCTTTTCTCGCGCGGCTATGGAGGATGGAGCTTGACGGAGAGGGCTTGAGGTTGCTTGAACTTGCCACAAGGATCGTGGAGCTACCGGAGTGCAAGAGAGAGGAGGGAACTCGATCGAGCATCAAGGTAAACTCACTACACCCGTAAGGTAGGCATTGCACGTCAGCTATGTGAAAGATAGCCATGGCCACTCGGCTTGAAATGCTTGATCAATAAGTGGTCCGTAGGTCTCATGGTAGAGCTTCGTAGCTCCCCTTTACTTACAAACTTTGATCTCTTTTGCAGGGCTTTGTATTTTAGTATAGAGCTAACATACACGCCTATAATAGTCCTTCCTAAGCTGGAGACAGGAGTTATGCACCATTCTTTTCATGGTTCCATCGACTTGGAGTTTTGCTCTTCTACCAGCATGGAGGCTTCCCCTCCCACAACAGATCGTGTAGCATCTCTCTTGATGCTATCATGTCGGTGTCTTCCATCCTTTCTCTTCCAGTAGGGATGCTTCATGATAGATGACAGAGAGTCAGATTCACAAAAACGATGAAAAGCACGAGTCCTCCTCCCAACCACGCCTAGATAAGTGCTGGCCCTCTACCCGGATTCCTTTGCCAGCCGTCAACTTCCTGAAGTCCTACTATTCCTGGACTCCCTTACTCTCTAGGCTCCCCTTAACCCCGTTCGGGCGCCCAAGAGCCCGGACGGTCATTCTCGTGCATGTTCCCCTAGATTTACCTTAATGTGACATTAAATGTCACTTTTAATGTCACATTCCATATTTATGACCTTAATGTGACATTAAATATCACTTTTAATGTCACATTAATGTCACATTTCCTTTCCCTTAAGAATCGGTTTCGTCCTCGAAAACGATACTTGGAAGGTCTAACTGTAAATCGGGAAACCTTTTCTTTAAAGTACTTACTCGCTCCCATGTTGAGCTTTCTTCTGAACAATCTTTCCACTTAACCAAACATTCTTGATAAATAGTATTCCTCGTTCGCCTATTACGAACATTTAATATTTTTTCTGGTTTATGTGGATTAGATTGGTCATAGAATAATTTCTCAATATCATCATTTAAGATTAGATTATCCAAATCACCCAGCTTCTTCCTTAATTTGCTTAAATGAAAAACTGAATGTATTTTACTACCAGTAGGTAGTTGGAGCTTGTAAGCCAATTCTCCCACCCTTTTAAGTATTATGAAAGGACCACAATACCTTGGTGAAAGCTTTGGACAATGTCCCTTTTTCATAGTTTTGGTTTGTTCAGGTACCTTAAGATAGACCAATTCTCCTTCTTTAAAGGAGATGTCTCTTCGGTGAGGATCTGCATATGTTCTAGCTCGATTTTGAGCTTTTTTAATATTTTCTTGAGCAAATTTTAACATACTATTCATATCCTCCAAAAAGTCTTTACCTGCCTGAACCTTTTCCTTATGCAGTCCTACTGCAAAAGGAGCTCTGGGCTGAAACCCATACATTAACATAAATGGACTATATCCAGTGGAAGAGTGCTTGACACTGTTATATGCAAACTCTGCTAACGGTAAATACTCTTCCCAATTAGTTTGCCTTTTACTTACATATGCCCTAAGCATATCTTCAAGAATTTGGTTAACCCTTTCAGTTTGCCCATCTGTTTGCGGGTGATCCGCCGTACTCATGCTAAGTTTAGTATTCAATTTCCTAAATACCGCACGCCAAAAATGGCTATCAAATTTTCTATCCCGATCAGAAACTATATTTGCCGGAACGCCATACAATCGGTATATGTTCTCTACGAACAATCTAGCCAATTCTGGTGTTTTAACATCAGTTGAAGTTGGAAAAAAAATAGCCATTTTGGTTAACCTATCCACAATCACCCACACAGAGTCGTGCCCCCTCTGTGTTCTAGGTAGAGCAACAATAAAGTCCATGGAGATACTCTCCCATTTTCCCGAAGGAATTTCTAATGGATGGAGAAGTCCTCCCATTTTTAATTTTTCAGCTTTATTAACCTGGCATTTATTACATTTGACCACATAGTCAAGGACGTCCTTATTCATTCCAGGCCAATAGAACTGTCTTTTAATAAGACTATAAGTCTTATTAACTCCTGGATGTCCCGCACTAGGGGTATCATGACACTCAGAGTATCTGGCGCCTTATTTCTATATCTTTCGGGACACATACCCTACCCTTGTAGAGTAAATAACCATTATCAATGGTAAAATTCTTCCACTTGAATCCAGTTTGAGCAGCCCCTAATGCTCCATTTCCATGTTGAACATCCTCAGATATTCCTTCCTCAGTAGAAGCACTTTCAGTTGGATCCCCATTTTTTATTGCTTCCCATATGTTGGAATATGCCGGATTAACCTGGCATTTCCCTTTTAAAGATTCAAGCAAGTTGGAAGTGAACTGAGTAAAACTCAATTCATTAATGATGGGCATTCTGCTGAGTGCATCAACTACTATATTATACTTTCCTTTTCTATATCTAATCTCATAGTCGAACTCTTGGAGGAGTTCGGCCCATCTGGCTTTACGCCCGTGTAAATCTGGTTGATCATTAAGCCACTTAATGCTTTCATGATCCGATAAAATCAAAAGTTTGGCACCATACAAATAGTGCCTCCATTTCTTCATTGCATGTACTATTGCATACAGCTCCCTCTCATAAACAGAATAATTATGTTTTGCACGATCTAATTTCTTGCTTTCAAAAGCAACTGGTCGACCTTCTTGTAATAAGACCGCGCCTATTGCCTTATCACTGGCATCAGCTTCAACCACAAATGGTTTATTGGGATCCACTATTAATAATACTGGAGCTGTAGCAATAGCTACCTTAAGTTTTTGAAAACTTTCATTTTGATCTGTTCCCCAATTAAAACTTTTCCCTTTTCCTTTAAGTTGGTCTGTCATTGGAACAGCTATTTTGGCATAATCTCGAATGAATCTACGATAAAATCCAGATAAACCTAGGAAGATCTGCAGCTCTTCCAGGTTCCTTGGAGGTGGCCATTCAATAATTGTCCTTAATTTTTCTGGATCCATGTTGATTCCCTCTTTCGAGATAATATGCCCTAGATATTTGACCTCTTGTGCAAAGAATTCACATTTAGTTTTCTTCGCATAAAGGGAATGTGTTCTTAACAGTTGGAATACTAATTGTAAGTGTTCCAAATGTTCTTCTCTTGATTTACTAAAGATCAAGATATCATCCAAAAAGACTACTACAAAATATTCTAGATAGGGCCGTAAAACACTATTCATCAGCTTCATAAAGGTAGCTGGTGCATTAGTGAGGCCAAAAGGCATCACCAAAAAATCATAATGCCCGTATCTAGTACGAAATGCCGTCTTGGAAAAATCTTGTGCCTTAATTCTTACTTGGTGATAGCCTGATCTTAAATCTATCTTTGTGAAGAATTTTGCCCCTTGCAATTGATCAAAAAGATCTTCCATTCTGGGCATAGGAAATTTATTCTTCACCGTTATTTTACTAAGTGCTCTATAGTCAACACAAAGTCGCATAGAACCATCTTTTTTCTTTACCAATAAAATTGGTGAAGCCCAAGGTGAATTACTTGGTTGAATAAACCCTTTATCCAGGTAATCCTTAATTTGTCTTTCAACTTCTTGATGCTGTGTTTCACTTAACCTATACGGTGGTTTTGAAATTGGGTGTGTATCCTTATTTATGTCAATTGGGTGATTTATTTCACCCCTATCTGGTGGAAGACCACTTGGTAAATCAGAAGGAAACACATCTTTAAAATCATTTAACAAACTATTCAATTCATTATTAACATTCAACTCACAAACATAAGAAAATTGTTGCTTTATATTACAGAAAGTAAAAATATTCTGTACAGGAAGAGACCATAACATATATACCTCACAAATTTCCTTCTTTATCAGCTTCTGAACTTCAGTAGAACAAAGCAAAGGATTATCAGATACTTCATGTTCACCTTGAATGACAAAAGTCTTACCATCCCTTTCAAATTCCAGTGTATTATGGTGATAGCTACGTTTTAAGGATGGTTCCAATCCCCATAGCCACTCCCTCCCTAGAGCAATATCAGCTCTTTCCATGTTCATTATTTGGAAATCAAGCTTATCTTTATATCCTTGAATCTCGATTTCCAAATTGGATACCATTGTATCCCATATTTTATTGTCTTGGCCTTGCATCATACGAACAACATATTGATGCTCACTGTTTTGTTGGGGAAGTTTCAATTTTTTGACAAGTGCATAATTTATAAAATTATGTGTGGCAGAGTCATCAATCATGACTCTAACCCGTTTCCCAGCTATCAATCCATGTACTCTAAGTAAATCATGTGGCCCAAAAGTAGGCTGCCACATAGAAGTTGACATACAACACTTATGTTGTACATCCATATGCAAGACCTCTAAAGATTTATACTTTTCATGGCCCTTTAATTCTAAGGTCTGCACTACATGGATTTGTTTTTCTTTTTCCTTGCCCTTGTCCTTATCATTTCCTTTGTCTTCCCCCTTTTTCTTTTGAGGGCAATTCCAAGCAGCATGGTTAGGGGATAGGCAATTAAAACACAATTTTTCTTTTTTGGCCTTATCAAAGTCATCAGGACTTAACTTTGGCCTCATATATGGTTTCTTTTCAAAAGGTTGTTTTTTACCCTTGAAAATTTGCATTTTCCTTTTAAATTTGCCCACAAATTTTGAGGTTTCCAATTCCTTAGACTTGGGCTCCGTATCAGTGAGACTAGTGAGTGTACCTGGACGCGTACTATCTTCATAAATTAATGCAAATTTAATTGCCTCTTCGAGCGTCTTAGGTAAACTCCGTTTTACTTCATTTTTACAGGCTTTATCCAGTCCCCTAATGAATCCTCTTGTTTTTTGGAATTCATCAATTCCTTCTAGTTTGAGGATTATCTCACGATATTCCTCCAAATATGTCAGTAGGGGTCGTCCCTTTTGTCTGACATAATCCCAATCTTCCCAATTTCTTTCCATTTCATTTTCAGGAAGAAATTCTTTCAAAAAGACGGATTCAAATTGAGCCCAAGTTTCAGGTATTTTATTCGCCTCCTTTAAAGTTCGCCACCACTTATATGCTTTGGGTCCCAAAGTTAAACTAGTCTCCAGTGCTTGGAGATGTGGTGGGGTATTTTTTAATTTATGTAAATCTTCCCATTTTTGGAGGAAATTAAAGATTGTGTCTTTATTCCTATCTTTTTCCTCCCCGTAAAATTGAGGTGGTTTCATATCCTTTAAAACTGGATTATCCCTCAATTTATGGTAAGTTTGGGGTTCTTTAGGATCTCGCATAGTCACATCTAAATCTTTCGATGACGATGGGACATCCGAGGTTTCTATCTTATTTTTATCTCTTTCCAACAATAAAGTTAATTGAGATTTTATTTCAGTAAGTGTTTGGGTTAAAAATTCCATTTGAACCCCCTGAGTTTGCACACGAGCAGTAAGATCATCGAATTGCTCTCGCGTGGCAAAAAATCCTTCCCATTGTTCTTCTTGTATGTCTGGTTCATGGGGATCTACCATACGTTGATCCCCAGAACTAGAACTTTTCATTATCCTTTCTTTCCCTTTTTCTGCCATTAATACACTGGAATTGGAAAGCAAAAATAAGAAATTTGCATACAAGTAAAGTACTTCCCTGATTTTTAATGGCAGATAGTGGCTATTGATTCGGAAAGAAACTCGAAGAGTAAGAAACAGATTGTATCTTCCCGGATTAGAACAGTGAAGTAATCATGCTGGAAATTCAATTTCCTGACTTCAGTCGTATATGACATTCTTCTGTCCCTCTCACAGCAGTCACAGTCATATCCGTCTCAGGAGCAGTCGCAGTTACCCGTCAACAGCAGTCGTGACAGAGTCACGTTTTCTCATGACCCCACGTCTGATACTGGCGACTCCACGCCTGGTCTGGTCCCACGCCTAGTCTGGTCCTCGCGACCCACGCTTTTCTTTTTCTTTTCTCTGCCCGTAACGTAACGGGTCACATTAATGTGACGTGGCGCTGCGCTTCTCCGTTTCGTTTTTCTTCACGGCGCCTGATAGACGTGGCGCTGCGCTTCTCCGTTTCGTTTTTCTTCACGGCGCCTGGTACTCACGCGATGTGACGTGGCGTTTATTACCTTTATTTTTCTTCACGGCCCGTCGCCTGGTACTCACGCGACTTCACAAAAGACTAACGGCCTGACTGGCGACTGACAACCTGACGGATTTCTGACAGTTTGATGAACGATTAACGATCTGAGACATTGAACCATAGGCTCTGATACCAATGATAGATGACAGAGAGTCAGATCCACAAAAACGATGAAAAGCACGAGTCCTTCTCCTCCCAACCACGCCTAGATAAGTGTTGGCCCTCTACCCGGATTCCTTTGCCAGCCGTCAACTTCCTGAAGTCCTACTATTCCTGGACTCCCTTACTCTCTAGGCTCCCCTTAACCCCGTTCGGACGCCCAAGAGCCCGGACGGTCATTCTCGTGCATGTTCCCCTAGATTTACCTTAATGTGACATTAAATGTCACTTTTAATGTCACATTCCATATTTATGACCTTAATGTGACATTAAATATCACTTTTAATGTCACATTAATGTCACACTTCATCATTTTCATCCACATGGTTCTTGGCACCACAAGAAGACCGATATTCTCAGGCTCCTCTTTCTTCTTTGACATCCACACCCAGGTTCAGAGGGGGTTCCTACCCTTCTTGGTATTCTACAAGTTTCAGCACTTGTCTTCAACATCAGCCTTTCCCTCTTGTTGTACCTTTCCCTATGCATTGCATGATTTCATCATCTTTATACTAGGACGCTTGGGCAAGTGAACAATTTTTCTACAAGAAACACTGTCCAAGTGACACCTGCTGCATGAGCATTTCTCCATGTAGTATACTATACATCATTATGTAGAGCACCACTAGACGGATCCTAAGATGTTTCCATCGGTGGATTACACTACCATCCTTCTTCCCATAATACTTCATCACCTTTCTCTCATCATAGATATTCTTGAGTGGTTGGGTAAGCTTGTACTACTTTGTGATGTGTTGGGTGTACCATCCCTACTCCTGTCTTTTGGGTCGCTGTTACTTAATCAGCTACCACCCCTAAAATTAACTTTCCAAAAAAAAAAATCAATGTGGTTCCATCTGCCTTAGTAGAGCTTGGTAAGCCACTGGACAGTCGATGAGCACCCTTTGTCCGATGCCTTGTCCTCTTTGGGGTGACTACTTAGACACCCTTAGTAAGATAACCATCACCTCTATAGTCTTGGTAGGCCAATAGATAGCCGACGTACACCCTTTGTCCAATGCCCTAACTGCTTTGGCATGGGACGCCTTGAGATAAACATTGCAAGCCTTCTCTTTTAGGCTTAGTTTTGGGCCTAAGAGGGGGTGTCAAGATAAAACATGCTTTACAGTTGATCAATATTTTTAAACAGCCCCAAAACACACTTAATTAATGCAAAACGCAAATCTTGTGCATGGTTTGAGAGAGTTTTAGTGGTCTCCAAAACCCTAATTTTTTGGGGCACCCTTCAGCATTCTATAAATAGAGGGGGCTACCCACCATTCAATCTTATCCTTTTGTGCAAGTTTCTCACCCTACCGTGCAAAGTTCAGCCATCATCCATCTACCATTTGCTATCCAGCCATCATGGATTGTAGCCCATCACTATGTAGCCCTAGGCAACCTATTTTCAGCCATCACCCTATGGTTTGGAGATCTCCGTCTACTATATCATCATAGCAGCTGATCAGCCTGCATTTTCATCATTTGGTGCCAAGCAACAAGCTGCTACCATCTCTCCCGCCCGACGACTATTGCAGTACATGTGTTTTTGATGTCCACGAGGCTGTCCACATTAGTAAACACCTCTCCTATTGTCATCTGATAGTTCTCTGCCTCGGGTGATCAGTTTTCAGGTTTGCTTTGGTGGGCTGGGGTCTCTCACTCTACCATGCAAATTTCAGCCATCATCCATCTACCATTTGCTATCCAGCCATCATCAACTGTAGCCCATCACTATGTAGCCCTAGGCAGCCTATTTTCAGCCATCGCCCTATTGTTTGGATATCTCCATCTGATGCATCATCATAGTAGCTGATCAGCCTGCGTTTTCAATAGTTGGTGCCAAGCAACAGGTTGCTACTGTCTCTCCCTGTTATATTTATAAGGTAAATTAAGGGAAACATGCACGAGGCATGACCGTCCGGGGTCTTGGGCGCCCGAACGGGGTTTAGGGGAGCCTAGAATTAAAGAGAGTCCAAGAATAGTAGGACTCACCAAGGTTTGACGGCTAGCAATCGGATCACGATGAGTGTGGCCAGCAATTAACTAGGCAAGGCTGGGAGGTGAAAGGCATCTCGTGCTCATTCTGTATCGGATTGCTTTCCTCTTGTCTTCTTCATTTTCTGAGCCGCCTGACATTGATATTAGAGCCGCCATCGCATCTTGTTGGAGCCTTGTTTAAGGTCGTTGCCCCCCGTCATCCGTCAATCGTTGAAGATCACCACACGAAGCTGTAACTCGTGGTTGTGCCACGTCACGTAAGTGTAACACGTAGCAGGCAGGTGAAAGGCGTGAGGCGAAGCATAAGACAACTGCTGTAGTAGCTGTGACGAAAAGCGTCAGAGGCATGAGGCGAAATGTGAAACGACTGCTGTAGTCGTGACGAAAAGCGCCAGATAGTATTCAGGTCATACACGTCACAGCTGTCTTCAAGGAGCAGTTTGGTAGTAGCATCGTCTCCTCCCGACTGAAGCCAGCACTTAAATCGCCACCAGCTGACTGAAATCAATTAGATTCATCATACATATAAAAGACATATTCGTGGTTCACGTGATAGTCCTGTTTTCTGCCGAAGAACTTCATTTCTAGCGTGATTGGTCTAGTCCGGGAAGACAAAAATTGTTCCTTACTCTTCGGACTTATTCATAAAACCAGCAACAGTAGCCCGGCCATTAAAACCACGGAAGTACTTTACTTTGTATGCAAATTTCTTATCTTTGCTTTCAATTCCAGTGTATTAATGGCAGAAAAAGGGAAAGAGGGAGTAATGGAAGGTTCTAGTTCTGGGGACCACCCTATGGTAGATCCCCATGAATCGGAGATGCAAGAAGAACAGTGGGAAGAATTCTTTGCTACACGAGAACAATTTGATGATCTTACTGCTCGTGTGCAGGCTCAGGGGGTTCAAATGGAATTTTTAACTCAAACACTCACTCAAATAAAATCTCAATTAACTTTATTGTTAGAAAGGGATAAAAATAAGATAGAAACCTCGGATGTCCCATCTTCATCGAAAGATTTAGATGTGACTATGCAAGATCCTAAGGAACCCCACCACAAGTTGAGGGATAATCCAGTTCTAAAAGATATGAAACCCCCTCAGTTTCACGGGGAGGAAAAAGATAGAAATAAAGATACAATCTTTAATTTTCTCCAAAAATGGGAAGATTTACATAAACTTAAAAATACTCCACCACATCTCCAAGCACTGGAGGCTAGTTTAACTTTGGGGCCCAAAGCGTATAAATGGTGGCGAACTTTAAAGGAGGCAAATAAAATACCTGAAACTTGGGCTCAATTTGAATCCATCTTTTTTAAAGAATTCATTCCTGAAAATGAAATGGAAAGAAATTGGGAAGATCGGAATTATGTCAGACAAAAGGGAAGACCCCTGCTGACATATCTAGAGGAATATCGTGAGATAATCCTCAAATTGAAAGGAATAGATGAATTTCAAAAGACAAGAGGATTCATTAGGGGACTAGATAAAGCCTGTAAAAAGGAAGTAAAAAGGAGTTCACCTAAGACTTTGGAAGAGGCAATTAAATTTGCATTAATCAATGAAGATAGTATACGTCCAAGTACACTCACTAGTCTCACTGATATGGAGCCCAAGTCTAAGGAATTGGAAACCTCAAAATTTGTGGGCAAATTTAAAAGAAAAATGTCATTTTTTAAAGGTAAAAAACAACCTTTTGAAAAGAAACAATATGTGAGGCCAAAGTTAAGTCCTGATGACTTTGATAAGGACAAAAAAGAAAAGCTGTGTTTCAATTGCCTATCCCCTAACCATGCTGCTTGGAATTGCCCTCAAAAGAAAAAGGGGAAAGACAAAGGAAAGGATAAGGACAAGGGCAAGGGAAAAGAAAAACAAATCCATGTAGTGCAGACCTTAGAATGGGGCATGAAAGGTATAAATCTTTAAAGGTCTTGCACATGGATGTACAACACAAGTGTTGTATGTCAACTTCTATGTGGCAGCCTACCTTTGGCCCACATGATTTAGCTAGAGTGCATGGATTGATAGCTGGAAAGAGGGTTAGAGTCATGATTGATGACTCTGCTACACATAATTTTATAAATTATGCACTTGTCAAAAAATTGCAACTTTCCCAACAAAAGAGTGGGCATCAATATGTTGTTCGTATGATGCAAGGTCAAGATAATAAAATATGGGATACAATGGTATCCAATTTGGAAATTGAGATTCAAGGATATAAAGATAAACTTGATTTCCAAATTATGAACATGGAAAGAGCTGATATTGCTCTAGGGAGGGAGTGGCTATGGAGATTGGAACCATCCTTAAGACGTAGTTACCATCATAATACACTGGAATTTGAAAGGGATGGTAAGACTTTTGTTATTCAAGGTGAACATGAAATATCTGATAATCCTTTGCTGTGTTCTACTGAGATTCAGAAGCTGATAAAGAAGAAAGTTTGTGAGGTATACATGTTATGGTCTCTTCCTGTACAAAACACTTTTACTTTCTGTAATATAAAGCAATAATTTTTTTATGTTTGTGAGTTGAATATAAATAATGAATTAAGTAGTTTGTTAGATGAATTTAAAGATGTGTTTCCTTCTGATTTACCAAGCGGCCTTCCACCAGATAGGGGTGATATAAATCACCCAATTGACACAAATAAGGATACTCACCCTATTTCTAAACCACCTTATAAGTTAAGTGAAACGCAACACCAAGAAGTTGAAAGACAAATTAAGGATTACCTTGATAAAGGGTTTATTCAACCTAGTAATTCACCTTGGGCTTCACCAATTTTATTAGTAAAGAAAAAAGATGGTTCTATGCGACTTTGTGTTGACTATAGAGCACTTAATAAAATAACGGTGAAGAATAAATTTCCTATGCCCAGAATTGAAGATCTTTTTGATCAATTACAAGGGGCAAAATTCTTCACAAAGATAGATTTAAGATCAGGCTATCACCAACTAAGAATTAAGACACAAGATGTTCCCAAGACAGCATTTCGTACTAGATATGGGCATTATGATTTTTTGGTGATGCCTTTTAGCCTCACTAATGTACTAGCTACCTTTATGAAGCTGATGAATAGTGTTTTACGGCCCTATCTAGGACATTTTGTAGTAGTCTTCTTGGATGATATCTTGATCTTTAGTACATTTGAAACATTTACAATTAGTATTCCAACTGTTAAGAACACATTCCCTTTATGCGAAGAAAACTAAATGTGAATTCTTTGCACAAGAGGTCAAATATTTAGGGCATATTATCTCGAAAGAGGGAATCAAGATGGATCCAGAAAAAGTTAGGGCAATTATTGAAAGGCCATCTCCAAGGAACCTGGAAGAGCTGCAAATCTTCCTAGGTTTATCTGGATTTTATCGTAGATTCATTCAAGATTATGCCAAAATAGCTGTTCCAATGACAGACCAACTTAAAGGGAAAGGAAAGAGCTTTAATTGGGGAATAGACCAAAATGAAAGTTTTCAAAAAATTAAAGTAGCTATTGCTACAGCTCCAGTATACTTAATAGTGGATCCCAATAAACCATTTGTGGTTGAAACTGATGCCAGTGATAAGGCGATGGGCGCGGTCTTATTACAAGAAGGTCGACCAGTTGCTTTTGAAAGCAAGAAATTAGACCGTGCAAAACAGAATTATTCTATTTATGAGAGGGAGCTATATGCAATAGTACATGCAATGAAGAAATGGAGGCACTATCTGTACGGTGCTAAACTTTTGATTTTATCGGATCATGAAAGCATTAAGTGGCTTAATGATCAACCGGATCTACACGGGCGTAAAGCCAGATGGGCCAAACTTCTCCAAGAGTTCGACTATGAGATAAGATATAGAAAAGGAAAGTATAATATAGTAGCTAATGCACTCAACAAAATGCCCATCATTAATGAATTGAGTTTTACTCAGTTCACTTCCAACTTGCTTGAATCTTTAAAAGGGAAATGCCAGGTTGATCCTGCATATTCCAACATATGGGAAGCAATAAAAAATGGGGATCCAAATGAAAGTGCTTTTTCTGAGGAAGGAATATCTGAGGATGTTCAACAAGGAAATGGAGCATTAGGGGTTGCTCAAACCAGATTCAAGTGGAAGAATTTTACCATTGATAATGGTTATTTACTCTGCAAGGGTAGGATACGTGTCCCGAAAGATACAGAAATAAGGCGCCAGATACTCTTTGAGTGTCATGATACCCCTAGCGCGGGACATCCAGGAGTTAATAAGAATTATAGTCTTATTAAAAGGCAGTTCTATTAGCCTGGAATGAATAAGGACGTCCTTGACTATGTGGTCAAATGTGATAAATGCCAGGTTAATAAAACTGAAAGATTGAAAATGGGAGGACTTCTCCATCCAGTAGAGATTCCTTCAGGAAAATGGGAAAGTATCTCCATGGATTTTATTGTTGCTTTACCCAGAACACAGAGGGGGCACGACTCTGTGTGGGTGATAGTGGATAGGTTAACCAACATGGCTAGATTCATTCCAACTTCAACTGATGTTAAAACACCAGAATTGGCTAGATTGTTCATAGAGAACATATACCGATTGTATGGCCTTCCGGCAAATATAGTTTCTGATCGGGATAGAAAATTTAATAGTCAATTTTGGCGTACGGTATTTAGGAAGTTGGATACTAAACTTAGCATGAGTACGGCGGATCACCCGCAAACTGATGGGCAAACTAAAAGGGTTAACCAAATCCTTGAAGATATGCTTAGGGCATATGTAAGTAAAAGGGAAACTAATTGGGAAGAGTATCTACCGATAGCAGAGTTTGCATATAATAGTGCCAAGCACTCTTCCATTGGATATAGTCCATTTATGTTAATGTATGGGTTTCAGCCCAGAGCTCCTTTTGCAGTAGGACTGTATAAGGAAAAGGTTCAGGCAGCTAAGGATTTGTTGGAGGATATGAATAGTATGTTAAAATTGGCTCAAGAAAATATTTAAAAAGCTCAAAATCGAGCCAGAGCATATGCAGATCCTCACCGAAGAGACATCTCCTTTAAAGAAGGAGAATTGGTTTATCTTAAGGTGCCTGAACAAACTAAAACCATGAAAACGGGACAATGTCCAAAGCTTTCACCCAGGTATTGTGGTCCTTTCACAATACTTAAAAAGGTGGGAGAACTGCCTTACAAGCTCCAACTACCTGCTGGTAGTAAAATACATCCAGTTTTTCATGTAAGTAACTTAAGGAAGAAGCTGGGTGATTTGGATCATTTAGTTTTAAATGATAATATTCAGGAGCTATTAAATGACCAATCTAATCCACATGAACCAGAAAGAATATTAAATGTTTGTAATAGACGAACAAGGAATACTATTTATCAAGAATGTTTGGTTAAGTGGAAAGATTGTTTAGAAGAAAGCTCAACATGGGAGCGAGTAAGTACTTTAAAAAAAAGGTTTCCTAATTTACAGTTAGACCTTCCAAGTATCGTTTTCGAGGACGAAACCGATTCCTAAGGGGAAGGAAATGTTATATTTATAAGAAAAATTAAGGGAAACATACACGAGGCATGACTGTCCGGGGTCTTGGGCGCCTGAACGGGGTTTAGGGGAGCCTAGAATTAAAGAGAGTCCAAGAATAGTAGGACTCACCAAGGTTTGACGGCTGGCAATCGGATCACGATGAGTGTGGCCAGCAATTAACTAGGCAAGGCTGGGAGGTGAAAGGCATATCGTGCTCATTTTGTATCGGATTGCTTTCCTCTTGTCTTCTTCATCTTCTAAGCCGCCTGACACTCCCATTGGACGACTATTTATCAAATTCAGTTGCAAGCATCAAGAAAGAACTAATGGATATGATTTTATAGAACTACAGACATTGAAGGTGTAGGAGGTGGAAGAGATGTGATGCAATCAAACACATGGTGCAAAAAGTGCCATCAAGCGAGAAATTTAGCTACTGAATATACCTGTAAACCAACTATCCTTGGAGCCTTCTGTTTATACTTTTTGAGAAAGAACCACACAGATGATATGGTCTCTCTGAAGGAGATGCATGAAAGAAGGAAGAAATATGAGGAAGTAAGATTCAACTTATTGAAATCCAAGATAACAACCTAAGATATTGGACCAAAGCCTAGAGAGTTTTGTAATAGATTATCATGATTGGTAAGTACATTAGAGGAAACAAGAAAGGTTGTATCATGCTTTAGGTGGCTGAAATCGCCATCATTCACGTCTTTTGTCTTCACACTTTGTGAGCTATCTTCGGTAGCCATGGGTGTATTGCTGATGGGGTGCAACCAAAGGTGAAAGTAGGTTCTTCATCCGTTTCAACACCTCTCCTATTGTCGTCTAATAGTTTTCTGACTCAGGTGATCAGGTTTCAGGTTTGCTCTGGAGGTACATTGATGCATTTACTAGATTTCAGTCTCCGAATGTTGTGTTTTGGTGACCAGCTTGCTGCCCTTCATTATTCAGCACTCTCTCATCTCCAATTGGTGGTTACTGCACTTGGGATCCATCTCTGGTTGACGTCACTCTCCGACACTGACGTCACACCACATTGCTTTGCCCTTGGGCATTCTATACACTCTTACATTCATTTGCAACATTCATTCACTTTAGAGTTTCTTCTCTTTGTATTTGTCTCTGTGTTTGAGTTTTGTATTTTGTGTTTTGCCCTTCACGTTTAGGGTTTGAGTTTTGCTTGTCTTTGTCAGAGTCTTTGTGTTTCAGTCTTCGTTGTATATGCTCTGTTTCATCAGTGCAAACCCTAGCATAGCTTCACATCATTGAGGTAGGCTCTTGTTTTGTGATCAGCTTGGATGCATTGCCCAGCCACTAGGTTTTGGAGCGCACAATGTCACACTGAGAGGTTTGGGATATCCTTGGGAGCCTCACTAGTTGGAAGGCACTACTAGATGATATTCAATGGCCAGAGCTTCTCAATATACATGACCTTGACAGAGCTCTATACATCCGATATCTGGCCACTTCATGGCTATCAGGACCAGCTGTGCAAAAGCGAGTCTTGAGCCTTTCAAGAGCTCTAACAACAGTTAATGCACACCTGGGATAGCCAAGGCCTTTTTTACATGACGCAGGGAGTGACCCTAGGTGGTGACACATTCTCCCTCCAGGGCTTCTTTCCCCCACACCACCAGCAGACTGCTTTGAGGGGCTTGTATGTATGATTCTTTTGTGGTTTTGAGACAGATCCAGCTAGACTGACAACATGTACTTCATTGTAGAATTCTTTTAAGTTATATAATCAGCCACATTTTTTATCACAGAAAAGAGGCACAATGGTAGTTATTGCATAGATATTGGTAGGACATTCGTAATACTAATCAAAAGTATAGTGGCTATCAAACTCTATCTCAATGTGAGATTTCAAATTAAAGAAAATTGGGTACATGTCATACTTAAAGTCCTTGTATAACTCCAAATGTTTACTTGGAAGACACAAACCCCTTCTACAATTACTTCACATTATCATGTGATAGTAAACATTAGCTTCAAAATTCCATGGCCATGACTCACCTCTCTTCAAAGATGTTGCTAGTGTACTTGCCTATGAGAAAGTTAACTGGCAATACTGTCAGTCCAAGGACAGCAAGAAATAAGGCTACAGCCCGTGTTGTCCATCCAAAATAATAACTTGTGATTACACTAGACTCGGAAATCACTATTTCCATTGCATATTTAAGCATGAAGTAGATCAACAGTTGCACCTGTAACCAAGGGAGAAACACCAGAATACTGTTTTACTATCTTGCCTTTAGAACCCCAAGGTTTGCTTGTATATAGTAGCACCCACCTTGATTGGTGTTGTGAGAAGCTTATATGCTTCCACAATGGAGTTTGCTGGCTTGTCTGAAGCATCTGACTCTTCACTATCCTTTTCATCATCATCATAATCCTCGACTTCATCTCCATTGTCTAGCAATGGCTGCAGTAATTCAGCTTCTGGCTGCAGGTTTTGGGCAACGGCAGGATTTCCATCTAACAAAACATTATGCAGTCAGAACAGTTTCAGGAAGTGCAATATTGACAATTTAGTAAGAGAAGACAAGGTTAACCTATCATTCACTTTACAAGGGAAAGAATAACACAAATCTACAGATACTGTCAATATTCAAAACACAAGCTCTATTTTTTTTTAAATCGGGGGAAATATGACCTAAATAAAGAGAGGAAATAAGAAAGAAAGAAACCAAAGAAATAAGAAAGAAACTAATTAAAACAGGTCTATCTAACTGCCGACTTCTCACTCACATAGACGACCTTTTTCTTTAACAAGATATGCTCCTCCTGTTGAATCCTTTAAAAGTTGGAAACTCAAGGAGCTTCCCAAACAATCTCTCATGGAATCTCAAGAAACAAATGATGTCCAGTGATATTGGAAAAGTGATCCTCAGAGTTCTACTGCTCAATCCACTGTCTATATCTCACTTTTCACATCTGCCAGGCCAGTGCAGCATTGGCTATAAAGTATATAATTAATGACTCAACCCTAATCCAGATTTCTTGCAGACGGAGTGGCAAACTGGATGTAAAGATGAGAGATCAATAGTATAGCAACTTGATATGTCTAGAAGATTATGCAGGCAAAAGATATGTGGTCAAGTAATAGCTCAAGTTCCGAAGATCCAATCAATACATTCCTAGTAAGTACATTCCGGAGACTTGATCTTATTGCTTTTAGTCTCACTGTGTTGTTATCCAGTGACATAATAGATGCAATAAATCTAACAAGATATAAATCACATTTTTGTAAAAAATCCTGTCTACTTGTGGTGCACACAAAGTTAAAACCTGTTAAACTAACTAGCTCTTCAATGTCCATTCCAAACAAACAAAATTACCCCAGAATGCACACATAAGGCAGTGCATATGCCATATAGACCAATCAAATGGTGTTGAAAGCAAAGAAGATCGATAATTGTTGGTGGTACAAAATCCTAGTTCTGTGTCTACTTTCCTTAATCATCACATAACTTCATAGCAGAATCAAAATACGAAGAAAGCACCAGGAATCATTTAACCATACCTTCACTTGCTACAGGTGGAGGTTGAAGATCTTTTTCTAACTCCTCCTGAACAGGTTCCGTTAAACCAACCCAAAGTAGGATGGAATAAACTAACCAGCATACAGCCATAAACCATCCAGGTAAGGTATTTGCATTAAGTGACATTCCAAATACAGACTTGTGGACTTCAAATAGACCTGCCAATGCAGGTCCTGCAGCCATACCCAAAGCGCTTGCAGTAACAAAAGCAGCTGAAGCCTCCAAACGCTTCTTAGTTGGCACCCAGTCACTAATGTATCTTCTATTCACAGCTCTGGCTGATCCTAAACTGACATGGCAAAACAAATTCAACGCATTTTGTCACATGAGACGGATTTCTGATTTTCCAAAATTGCAGTTAAGAAAGGCCTACCCACAAAGAATTCGTCCGATGATGAGAACAGTTAGAGATTTCCAATCATATGCCACAGCATAGAGAATGTTCCCCAGGAATAAGACGACACTGCTGACAAAAAGAGGTCTAAAATATGACTTATTTGACCACGCACTGAGGTATATGGATGAGAGCAGTTGAGAAACTGCCATAGATCCTATGATCACTCCGCATAAAGTCGGTGCTGCACCAAGACTTTGGGCATATTTATCTGCTGTTGGTACAATAATGTAAGTGTTCACCATATACAGAAATGTGTTTATCAAGTTTAGAAGCAGGGATAAAACGTGGTATTGCTCTTCAATGATATTTTCTTGAAGACTGGAAATGTCATCGGCCCTACTGATCAGGGCATGCTTTGCTATGTATTGAAGGAAACTAGTTGAGTTTGTTAATCGCTGTTGAGCAGCCTTTATAGATTGAATAATTGGGTCCTACGTAGAGAGAATATTTGGTTACTGCACTGCATTTGACAATATTCAAGCATTAGGAGAAACTACCAGCCATTGAACAGTCAATTACCTCAAGATGAATTCCAGCCGGTTCATCATATATAGATTTTGTCGGATTTCTCAACTCTGCAATGCTCCGTGTAAGAGATCCAACCATGGCTTCTATGCCCTTGGACAAAACAAATCAGCACCATACTTTCCTAGTAACTCCAGATATATTTTATCAATTAAATATTAAAAATATAAGACCGGTCAGAATGGTTGTTTATCAAAATCTTTTATTCATATCTGAGAACCTGACAGAGAGGTGTGGAGGGCATGACAAAAGCAATGACACATTCAGATGAAAACAAAAACGCACTCATACTGCTTTGTGATCAAATGAGACAGTTGCATTATAGCGGTACTGCAATACATTCAGTTGTGGAGCTGGCCTCATACCCGATGAAGCCAATCTATATCACAAACTGTTTAACTTCTGAGGAAGGCAACTTTTATTGAAGTACCAATTCAATGTAATAGACCGTAACTATTTTTGCATGTCAGAATAAATGGAAAAAGTTGTCAAACTAACCAATTCAATGTAATAGACCGTAACTATTTTTGCATATCAAAATAAACGGAAAAAGCTGTCGAACTAACCACATTCCTGAATACTTGCTGCAGCTGTGAATAAGGATGGTTTGAGCGGCTTGCTACATAATAATCAGTAAGATGTCCGACTCTTTTGTCGAATTTTTTAAGAATCTTTCTCAGCCCAGTTGCATTTATTTCAATGAAGTGCAGCAGTCTGAGAAGTTTCATTCCAACAGCCCGATAAGCATCAACACATTCTAGCAGATGAGACAAGCTGCCACTGTCTTTAGCCGCTGCTCGCTCTTCACTTAGTACAGCTAATCGTGCAGCAAGATAACCTTGTTGCTCTAGTACAAATAAGACAGTTTTTTCGATCTGCTCCACACACCCAAAACAGAAAATTTGCATGTCAGTAAAAAAGCATGTCTCGCCCATTATGAAGAAGTCTTCATTAACTTGATTCCTATTCCCTACCCATATGATCTGGCATTATAGACCTCCCGACTGGTTATTCGTTATAGACCTCCAGACTGGCTTGCCAATAGACTTCCCCTTGTTACTTATTTTCTTTCTGATATGGACATTCCTTATAAGGTTGCTTTGTACTCGGAATTTTGCCTTGGGATACTTTGTTCCAACTCCATGCACATTATGCACGAAGTCACCTTTTGTCCCCTTTTGCATTCAGTGGTCTAATGCTCTTTTCTAAGAAGCGATCCAGAATGTAACATTAAAGATCTCATTCTTTGTAGGGAAGGGCCATACCCACCATACCTACCACAGTAGTTCACAACAAGTATTTCGACAGACTTCCGATTCTTCTGCCTTAGATAACTAGCCATGTAAAATAATTTCAAATTTTCATACCTATAGATGAATCACTGACCTAGAAAGCCAATATACTTTGCTCTATGCTTGATGGACGTCTTATGAAGATTGCCCTATACCATTGAGATGAGGCTGTCTGCCTAGGTCACTCTCATTTGAGAGAACCTTAACTGCTATGAATGTCTCTGATTTGTCCATTGGAAGGGTGACCAAATCAAAATCACCTATCTAAGTGAATACTTTCCTTTATCCCTCAACTATATCCGAAAGTACTTGTAGTTGTGATGGTGTAAACTATGGATATCTCGGGAAATATTATGCAATGGCTTAGCGTTCCTGCTGCTTCCTCTCACTACTTTGCTTCCTACTAATATGCTCACTAAGATGTCTCTAACAACCAAGGTAGCTGTCTTCTCACTGCTTTGCTTCTAGTATTTAGCACGCTAAGGAGATACCTATAATAGACTTATCTCAGAAAAAGGGATGGTCACAGATGGAAGTTGATTGCCAGCATTATATCTTGGTACGGACAATGAGATACAATCATGCAATCAAACTAGACGATATTTCTATCAAATAGGTTTTGTTTTGGATCTGGATGGAGATTATCTAGTCTCTTAAAGGCAAGTGGGAGCAAAATAGAGCACAGCAGAAGATAACAACGAACACAAGTACAAGAGAGAATAGGAGAGTGTAAGAAAATATTTCTCTCTTTCACCAAACTGATACAACTAATGACTGAAGGCTTTCTCCACCCATGCACTCCTACAAGCTTCGATGGTGATCTACAAAGATGCTTAATGGAGGACAATGAGTGTTGGAGGTATATTACAAATCTGAATATGCTCAATAGCTATGTTGTATTTATATACACAACCACCTCATAAAGAGGTCAACATGGTAGGTGAGAGAGAGGCGGATCAATATGTAGCCTTGGCCATTGACACATTGACCATTTGGTCACTAGGTATGAATACATCCTACAAGCTAGGATGGCTAAGGGGTATATGTGGGCAACTATGTCAATGACAGTGCTTAAAAACAAAAAAGTTATTTTTGCTGCACAAATTATGGGGGTTCAGTTGTGCCACATCTTTTGCAAGATCCACTCTTGGAATCTAGATCCTAGGCAGCTCTAGCCACACATTGGGATTGTTTGGGATGATGGTATGGGACACCAATCCTTGAAATGGGACTAATCCCAAGGTGTTCATCTCTACAGCTGGGAGGTGAGTTTGAAATCCATCTCTTTACATTTCTTTCTATGCTTGTATGACTTAGATTGGGAATCTGTTAGGACTTGACATTTGGCATTATGATCAAAACCATTGCTCGTGGGACCATGACAGTCCACGCTCAATGGGTCTACTCCACTCCCAAAATGTGTGGTATGGGATGTTACTAGTGAGAGAAGCAAGCATAAGAAGCATATGCAAGCAGGAATTTTGTTGTTTACTAGATACTTAGGCATGGAGCTCATGCTTGCTGTTACCTTCCTGAATACTCGGTTGGATGGGTGTATTCCTCTTCTTTTTCTTACCTAAGTTGTGCGAGGAGCTATCGCTCCAAAGCTATGGCCAATACTTCATTCACAAGGTGGAGAAGGAAATATTGAGGCTGTAAAGATGAGGGACAATAGCCTACATAACACACTCACATTGGACATTTTTGTATGTATTGAGCTGGACATAATCAATTGTGCCTCCATATTTTAATTGCTGATATGAAGTAAAACTAACTGTTTGAAGAGTTTCTCACAAATAAAAGACTTCTATATTTGCTGTCATGTTCTATTTGTTTAACTTGAACAACACACCAAAATCACTAGATAGCTGAAAAGCCTGTAGCTTGCATCTCATGATCTATAGGTTGGGCTCTCTTTTTTTGCAAGTAAAATGTAGCTGATTATATTACTAAAAAAAAAAACCGATTACAACGGAGTGCTCATGCTCAACAGACTAGCTGGAGCTGATGCAAAGTCACAAATACATCATGTATACAAGCCTCTCAAGGTGGTCTAGGGGGGATGGGGGCAAGAAGCCATGCAGGGGGGGTGTATCACCATCTGGGGCTGCTTGCCTGTATCACAAAAAACAGATCTTGACCGCCCCAAGTGCGCATGAAATGACAACAGGGCTCCTGACGAGCCCTGGACTCGCCCTGCACCTGATCCCATCGGCCGTGGAGGGAGTGGATGATGGAGGTCCAGAGCTCTGCTAAGGTCGCTTGTACTGAAAGTCTCTCTCCGCCAAAAGTCTCCTAACACCACGCCTTCCAGATATGCCATCCAGTAAGACTCCCTATGATCTCCCATACCTCCAAGCGGTCTGCTGTGGGCTCCAGCACCTGGCGGATGGGTAGAGCCTTCAAACCGACCACTGCGCACAACCCTACCTCGATAATGAATATTGTCCTGCATCCTGGCCTCATACAAGAGGTGACGATCGTGGCTAACTGCGTGCCAGTAGAAAGCTCCCCATGAGATCCATCCAACGTCACCAAAGGCAGTGCTTTGGGTTTCCAAAGGGTGCTCTGTGCAGCGCATACAACCTCCCTCTTATATCTGGGCAAGCCAACTTCCCACCACCAAGCCTCCATGTGCCACTAGCCATAAGAAATACGATACCCTCCTCGACCTCCAGCTATCCCATAGGCGACGCCAGAAGGTCCGTCCGGAAAGGCTCCATGATGCTGTGCTCTGCCCAGTGCCTACTACGTGACGCCACCCAATCCATATCCTCTTGCATCAGTACGTGTCTACCAATCCTGGCAGTGTATTGCAGGAACCTCGGTGGCTTCTTGGCGACCGCAGTGGCCGCCGGCCATAGCCACTCTCCTGGATCCCACTCCAGCTCATCAAGTGGTCTGCCCTCCCAGATCCAAAGGCGCCATTCCCTGAGCTCCTTCCAGGAAACATAGGGGTCCAGTCGCCATGTCTTCCCCTGAAGGCCCACCATCCAAATCCTCCTTCATGAAAGGGCAGCTATCCCCTCATCCTGCTGCCCTTTGTCAAGGGCCAGACGCCCCCCCTCCTGAACCGTGAAGAAAGTTCCCTGCGGACCGCCACCAACTCTACCTGCCACCTGTAGGGGGATGCCTGCTGCTGAAACCCTAGCGGCCCATACCTCCCCGCGCTCTATCGGCTCTCGTATCGGAAGAGCAAGCCACTCCAGAGGTATTGCTGCATCTATCTCCCTTCTCCTCAACTCTACTCCTCTCTGGCACCCTGATACTTGCTGCAGCACCTCCTCATCCTCCATCCCGTACACCTCCCGCCATGTCTTGATGGTACAAGCTGGGCCAGCCTCCCAACCAGCCCACTGGATGTGGGGGCGCTCGCCAATCTATGCCCCTTTCTAATCTTTGACCTAGGGTTCCAGATGACTGTCTAACAGTCTCCCAACCAGCCCATTGGATGTGGGGGCGCTCACCAATCTGTGCCCCTTCCTAATCTTTGACCTAGGGGTTCTAGATGACTATCTAACGGTCTATCTTCTCCTGGCAGCCTTGGGGGACTTTGGATTAGGGCCTTACAGAGGCCCTACCACACGCAGAGTAAGCTGCATAGGAAAGGTGATTTTGAGGTTGGGGGGGGGAGGGGGGGATCTGGGCTGACGTAAAGATCCATCTAAGGAACAACGTCCACTCACCGCCAAGCCTCCGTCTACAATTCTAAAGACCCTCCTACAATAAGACCTTCCAGGTTTGCTCGCCCGGTGTGAGGCCACGGACAACTAGCTTGCCCAAGAGGGCCATACTCTGATACTCTAGGTCTATGATCCCAAGCCCTCCCTTTGACCAATGCCGTATGATGGTCGTCCATGCCACGTTGGCTCTGGAATCCCTGGAGCCATCTGGCCCTGACCAAAGGAAGTTCCACACTAGGCGGCAAAGCTACACTACACAAGATGAGGAGAAGCACCAACACAAGGCGATGTTCCAGGCCGTCGCTAGGAGGACCTGGTTAACCACCGGGGCTCGGCCAGCTAGTGAGAGGCGAGCCGTGCTCCAGTAGGTCAGTTTCCTCCCAATAGAATCAAGGACAGGAAGAAACTGTTGGGCAGGAGTGATGTCGAGTCCCACCTGGAACCCTAGGTACCGGACGGTCTGCCCTCTGCTCAGCCAACCTCACTCTCTCCAGCATCAACTCATCATCCTCTACGTAGAGTGTTGTATCATCTGCACACTCTGAGTCTAACAACTCAGTCTCCTCTCTCACTGGAAGTCGAAGGCCGTGTAGTCCGCTCACATGTGACCTGAGAAAGTGAGACATCGGCTCTGCAAAGAGTAGAAATAGGTATGGAGCCAGGGGGCAGCCCTGTCGGACCAATCTCTCCAGCAGAAACTCCTCCCCTCTCCTTCCACCTATGAGAACCCTGCTGGTGACCGATCTGTAAAGTGCGGAGACCCTGTGAATCCAAACCTAGGGTAAACCCAACCTCACCATGGTGCCCTCTAGGAAATCCTATGTCATAAGCTTTCTCAAAATCCAAGAGTAGTACGGCCAGTCTCTTCCCACTGTGCTGAGCCCACTTTGTCGCCTCAAAGAAGGTAAATACATTGATCGGTCTCCACTAGGAAAGCTCCAACAAGTCTCCCCCTTTGGGGAGAAGATTGATAAGGCTTGGCGAAAGACTCCCTGGCATCTGTCCTAAAGTGGAAATCTCTTGGAAGGCCATCAGTAGGGGGTCCTTCACCACTTCCCAGTAGGTAGTGAAGAAGGCCTTAGAGAGACCATCCTCCCCCGGGCATTTCTGCCCATCATGTGTATGGAAGGCCTCCTCTAGTTTCTTCTCTGTGTAGGGGGCTAGGAGGGACCGTCCCATCTCCTCTGTGACGAGGGACAGGATGTGATTCCAGACCTACTGTCTACATCTCTGTCCTCTAGCTGAGGCTATGTCCTACTGGAAAAGGCACGTGTAGTAGTCGGTGGCAATCTCCATTACCTTGTCTAGTCCTCCCATATATTGATCCCAAAGGCTACGTATCTACTCTCCTGCGGTGCAAGGCTGGTGCACCTGGAAGAACTCCCTACACATCGTGTTCCCCTTCCGCACCCAAAAGGCTGCTGAGGTACGGAAAGAGAACTTCGAGCGCCTATCCTCTAAGCCAGCAATGGCTACTCAAGCGCGCACCTCCTGTGTGTGGAGGGTGGGATCCCTTGGTACCTCCTGTAATAATCTCTGCGTGGCTGCAAGGTCCCGCCGGAGAGCTCTCTCCTCCTCCCAGCTCTGCTGCTGCCTGGTCTATATGGCTACCTCTTGGCAAATTCTGCTCAACTCGGCTAGGACCTCTGCAACCTCCTTTGCTATTTGGTCCCTCGCCCCACTCTCTGGTCCAAATCTGCTCTATCTGTCTCGTCACCTCCTCCCTCCTATAGATCGAGTCAGGGATCCGGCAGGATCGTGTGTCTAGGGCAGATACTAGGGATCAGGTGTCAGGAGAACTGGGCGATGATCGGACAACATGGTGCCCGCCAACTACTCAATCTGGCCTCCATGAGAGCCTCCCCACTCTCCCACATAAAACCTGTCCAACCGCTTCAGTAGGACTCCACCTAGCCGCCTATATCCCCAAGAGAAGTCCAACGACCTCTCCTTCCTATGGAAGCCAGGGTCTCTCCAGGCAAGCATCGCATGCTCCTACTTCCAACAGAAAGACCTCCCATGCCTCTTGCTCCTCCCTAGCCATGCCCCGGTAGTTTCTGCCTCTGCCCTACTGGTCCTCCAAAGCCTCCAAGTTGTTGAAGTCTCCTCCGACGATCTAGGAGTCCACCTCTAGGAGTCCATCCGCAATCTCCACCTAGAACCTGCTATGTGCCCTAACCTCCATAGGGGCATAGACATTGAGGACTCCAAGGCACGAGTCCCCAATATCCAATCTAATCCATAGAACCCGCCCTGCCACTATCGTCCCATGGTCTCGTACATAGGCGGTGAGACTCGGGCCAATAGAGGCGCATATGCCTCCACTCTTGCCGTGGGAACCTATGGCATGTTCCCAGTAAGTGTACGAGCTGCCTGGGAGTACCTTCAATACCGAGTGGGCTTGGGTGGGGATGAGCTTGTGCTCCTTTAGAAGTAAGATGTCAATCCCTCCCACAAGGACAGGCTGTAGCTCCTACCGAACAATCAACTTCCTAGAACCACGTGCCCCACTATAGTGGAGACTATTCACATTGCAGGATCCAAGGTGTAAGCTCATGGGGAAACCTGTGACTGATCGAACAGGCATTTGTTCAGTGTGGAGGCTGCTAATAAGGAGAAAAAACTATAAGGCATGCAAGTATGCTTTGCCACCAGTCTAGATGGTGAACTCCAGTCCCCCATGGTGGCCCTTGGGGCCGGACCATAGGGGTGATAGATGCTCCAGGTGGTACTATCAATGCATCTATCAACCATGCTGAGAGTCATGACTCCGTACACTAGTAGAAATGGGCTGCCTGTGCCAAGGGCCACTCGTTCACATCCCTTGGAGCTCTCCACTGTGGAGGGGCTCGAAAGATAATGCTCAAGTGTGGGACCTCGGGACCAGCCCACTAGTTAAATGTCCATCATGCAACCAGGCCACTGTTGTGCAAACAGTACTAGTCCTTCTCCTTCCATCCACTGGGAGATGTGGTCCGCCACCTGACTCCAACTCCTCCTCTATCTGTGTAGTCATCCAATCCCCTGAGTGAGAGAACTGAAGAAAAAAAGCGTAGTTTGGTCCATCCGGTCGTGCTAGTAGATGGACCTTGCCCCTCCTTGACTTGTGAACCACGAAGATCCCCACCTCTAGAGGAAGTGGAAATTCTTCATGCTCCGCAACTCTCAGGTAGAACCATGGGCCACTGCGGAAAAACTCCTATGGCAACAGCTGTGCCTATCTCGGAAAAGTGTAACGGGCGGCAGAGGCGGATGAGCTGGTGGCTATGTGGGAGGGGGAAGACTACTTGTGCAAGGAGGACGTAGGCGTGTGTGGCTCATCACCTCCTGTGTGGGAGGAGGGGGGGTGGTTTTGGGGGGGATCACCTGAACCAAGTGCGGATTAGGGGGGGTGCTCGGTAGGGGAGATGGTAGGGGGGAAGAGGATTGAGGGATGGTGGATGGACGGAGGTGCGTGGCGGGTGTGAGGGAGTGACTGGTGGCCCTAGGAAGGGGGGGCTGTGGACCAGGGTCAGTTGGGGAGGGAGGGGAGGGGGGGGAGGGAGGGAGGGGAGGGAGGCATGGGATGTGGGGGTGGGTGGGTGTGGGGACTATGGGATTAGGAAGGGGGGGTTGTGGACCAGGGTCAGTTGGGGAGGGAGGGAGGGGGGGGGGGGGGGGGGGGGGGGAGATGGGGGGGGGGGGGGAGATAGGGGGGGGGGGGGAGGGAGGGAGGGTAGGGGGGCATGGGATGTGGGGGTGGGTGGGTGTGGGGACTATGGGATCTCAGGTGAGGTAGTTTGTGGTGCTAGTGGTGGATGTGAGGGGTTGCGGTCCTGCCGGTTGGGGCGGGCAGGGGGGGACTGTGGAGTGCTCTGCCGAGGGGGCGTCGCTTGCCCACCTGCTCCCTAGTGTCGAGGCTGGGTCCAAGGAGCTGGCTGCACCCCCCCTGCCGTCTCCCTCTCTATTGTCCTTGGACCCGTGTGAAGCTGTCCGCATCCACCTGCGGCGGAGCCGCCTTGGCTCCAAAATGCATACAAACTGCTCCCTGATGCCCAAAGTCGTGGTAGCGCAGGCACTGCCCTGGTTAACCAATCACAATGACCTGTTGCCTAAAGGAGTAACCTCCTACCTTAATCTCCAAGAACTTTTGTATACTCTTTGTGTCTTTCACGGCCACTCGTACCTTTGGGACTCCTGTAGCTGTCACTGCATCTACGAAGGAGGCTGGAAGAACTGTGCCAAAGAGCTGTTCAAAGTCCTCCACTAACTAGCGGTACTCTATTGCCAGTCCGAGGAAAGTAAGGTGACTCGATGTCTGAGAAATCTATTATATGGAGCGCAAATGTCTCCACTGTGAAGCAGCTATACCAGGGAATCATGTGAATGACCCCCTTCATGGAGGCATAGGGTGCGCTCTCCACTAGCTCATGAGCTGCATTCGCAGAGGTGAGTCGAACCATGAAGATCCCTTGGCCCATGAGGACTGCCTCCGCGATCTATTCTGTGCCAATGCGCAACATGGAGTGGATCTAGTCCCGCAGTTCGGCCCTCCATGGGGAGTGTCCAACGTTCTGACCCAAGATCGTAGTTTATTTGAACTCCAACTCTGTGGCACGGACAGCTACAAGCTGTTCCTCAGAGAGGATGATGTACAAGGTGTTTGACTGGGAGGCACTAGTAGAATGCGCTGGCGTCTGACCAGAGGTTTCCATTTCCCGTCCCTACTGAGAACCTACCTATCATGCTGCAATTCTACCGAAGGGGGGGAGGGAGCAACTGAGGGGGGGGGATTGCTGGGTTTTTTTTTTTAATACTTTTTTTTTTTCAAAGGCGGAGGTGACAGGCAGGGGATGGGGGGGTGACTGGCACAAGCGGGGATGATGGCCAGGGGGCAAGGGTGCGCACTGGCGGGAGATGACGGCCAGGGGGCGCGGGCACAGGCAGATGCGGATCAGGGGGTAGGGGCGGGGGCGGAGGCCAAAGGCGGGGGGACAGGCGGGATGATGGCCAGGGGGCGGCGCACCAGGCATGGTGGGCGATAGGCAGGGTGGGGCGAGGTGACGGGTAGGGCAGGGCGACGGGCCACAGGCGGAAGCCCAAGCAGGGGCCACAGGCGGGGAAGGTGGGGGCACCAGCGAAGGCGACGAGCAGGGCGGGCACGAGCATGAGGGAATAGTCGGGAGGCGGAGGTAGCAGGTGACACGACGGCAGGGAGTCGTTCCTATAGGTTAGGCTTGAACATCATATCAAAATCATTAGATAGCTTAAAAGCAAGGCACATACACCACAACATCTCACGTATTATAAAACTCGTACAAGGTAGCAAACAAGAGAACTAACTAGAGTGCAGTGTAAAAGAGTAGCGATAGATGGCAAGGAAAAACCAAACAAGAATTTTCAATTACCACGCACCTCCCAGTCTAATAATCTTGCAAACTCTTTGCGCATTGATGCTAGTTCTACTTCAGTCCCCTTTTGCATACGCATATAAACTCTCAATTTCTTCTTCATCATCTTGTAATTTATGTAATACCTGAGATATGTTTTGACACACTTTCACTTATCTTATGTAGCATCATAAGAAACCAACAACAATTCAAATTTTTAATGAATTCACTTTGTATTACAAGTCAGTTTTAGCACCACCTCTAACATCTCACACTACATGTACTTACGGTTTCCACTCTGGGATTTGTAAATCCCGCATTTGTTTTCCAAATCCCACCATCCTTGAATCTAATCACACAAAAAGAAATCATATTTATGTCACTAATAATCATGTCAAATCCTGTATTGATACATCCAAAAACTAAAAGTGCAAGATAATAAGTACAAACTATGGCATACAACTGCCAAGCTCAGCCAGAATAGGCAGCTAACAACTACCGAAGAATGCACTCCCCATCAAAGTCAAAAGAATCATATCTAAAAGCATCCAAGACCTAGCTAATTATGATTGTTTTAACAGGTATTTTTGTGCCCATGAAATGCTTACAAACCTATGTAAGCAGATGATCTGATCAAACAGCACCAAAATTATTTCAATGTTCTTTAATCAATGTCATTTAATCACCAGACCTGCTTGCATCTTAAACGTTTGTTTAACATCACATCCATTTCTCAGAAATAATGGGCTGTCAATGTTCTTTAACCACCAGTCCTGTCGGTCATCTTCAAAGTCTGTGTAGCATCCCTTTCTGAGCAGTACACATTATACTTTTTTCATGAATACCTTACATTAAAGAGAGCAAGAGTTTGTACCCAATAGCAAGGTACAAGTTTCCCCTGCTTGAATGGTGCAGGATTGTCCTAAAACCCTACTTCACAGAGAGTTTTGATGCATTCTATTTGTTGATTTCCTTGAATTGTTTCTATCATATCTCATTCTATCCAACCGATCGACTTAGCTTTTGGGATGATAACACAATATACATTCCCTTAAAAGAAAACTTATTATCTTATTACTATGAGAGAGAGAGAGAGAAAGAGAGAGAGAGAGAGAGAGAGAGAGAGGAGAAAGAAAGAAATATATATATATTAACACCTATGTAAGACCTTGTGGCCTAAGAGAGAAAATCGAGAGTGCATCCATGTCTAATGTCATCTCATCAGTAAGGTAAATATAACACTAAAATAAGTAAATGGCCTATGAAACAATGTTGACAATACCTGTACAATGGGAGTATGCTAGAATAGAACAATGTCTAGTGTCATCCCATCAGTAGAAAGAAAACAAAAACCTAACCTGATAGAACTATTTTACAGAAACTGTGATGGAAACTATAAGCTATAGCTGATCTCAAGATCTGCACATGATCTCAACAATGATGTAGTCCCCAAAAGCTCCACTGATATGCTTGGTGGTAAGTCTTCAAGGTCTCATGATAATGGCTCTGATCTGGCTATGGTGTAGCCTCCTCGAATATGGTCTTGGTAGATGAGGTCATTGTGCTCAACGAAGTGAAATGACTCTATCCAATGTGACTCCATGGTGTGAAATGGAAGGTTTTTGGTGGGGTGGCTCTATCTGTGCGAAGCTAGTAGTGTCAGTGGGATCCGATCTTTGAAAAGAGTTTGTCATTGCTCTTTGTGTGCAGCCCTCTAGATGAACCGTCTTGTAGTAGTGTTGTGCGTCACCTCTAGAGCTCCATGAGGAAAAGACCTAGGCATCTTTGGTCCTCATACTCTATAACATGATGAAGAGGTCCAAAACCATCGTAGAAGCAGCAATGTATTGTCCTTGTATGTCATAGTATACTATACATCTACATATGTAGTGCTCCTCTGTCTCACGCTCTTAGCAACAAAGCTAGCAAGTCCTATCCTCTCGTGGAGTATCTGTCCATCTACGTGTCTCCATCTATAGCCTATGAGAGAAGGTGCAAATCTGTCCAATAGCAACCTATATGTTGTGGAAGAGATGAGTGCCCATGTATGTAGACCAAATAGTGAATCTATCATCAGAGAGAGACAAGAAGTCACTTTGGTAGAACTCCATCCTCGATCCTAGAGGGAGTGGTGGGTGAATCTATGTCCTCATAGTCTCAATCCTCAAGATATTAGCTCTAATGACTTGGTTCCAGCTCTAATTGGGTGAGAGAAACTCCATCCTCAATCCTAGAGGGAGTAGTGGGTGATTGGCCAAGAGAAAGTGTAGGACAGCCAAGGCTGTAATCAAAAGGTGGAAGGCAGTCGATATCCAAACCATGTAGGCTCATCCAAATGCTCCTCTATGAAAACCAACAGTTCTTCTTGCCCTCTGTTGCTAGTTCTCTAGATGAAGTTAGTGCCAATTTGAGTATCTATGATATGGGAGGTCTCATAATCTATGCCAAAAATTCATTGCCCTGAACAATGCCTCTACAACTATAGGTGCTACCCCCAGCTTTGCTCTAACAATGGGATGTAGGGTGGAGGGCTCACTCCTAATCATACATGCTATCATCATGATCAATGGCCTTTCTATGCTATCCCAACCATCATAATAATCTCTCTCTGTTTTGATCGAATCATTGAGTGGGCTAAGATGCATGTGACATAAGTTGTGGCCCCATACTTCTGCTCCATATAGTAGTGTAGGTGTGATTAGGATGTCAAATAACCATAGTTTGGTGCAGGCTCTTGGAAATACATGCGAGTCCATTAACTCTTGAGTGCCCACAAAGAGAGAGAGAGAGAGAGAGAGAGAGAGAGAGAGAGAGAGAGAGAGATTAATGTCTACATAAGGCCAATATGGCCTGTGAGACAAAATCCAACGTACACCCACATCTAAAATTTTACTAGCCAATGTGGCCTATGAGACAAAATTCAAAGTACACCCATGTCTAATGTCATCTCATCACTAAGGTGAGATAACATTAAAATAAGTAACTGGTCTATGAAACAATGCTAAGAATAACTTTATGATGGGACTAGGCTAGAGTAGGACCATGTCTAGTGTTATCCCATTAGTAGAAAGAAAAGGAGACCCAAATTTGACAAAACTATGTACAAAAAGATGTGGTAGAGACTATAGACTATAGCTGATCTCAAGGTTTGCAAATGATCTCAACTATGATGTGACCCCTAACTACTCCATTGATATGCCTAACGATGAATCTTCAGTGTATTGTGACAATGGCTCTAATTTGATTGTGGTGTGGCCTCCTTGGACATGGTCTTGGTAGACAAGGTTGTCCTACTTGACAAAGTGAAATGGCTCTATCCAATGTGACTCCACAGCATGGAATGGAGAGTGACTAGCGGGGTGACTGTGCCTCTACAAGGCTAGTAGTGTCAGTAGGGTCGGATCTATGAACAAAGTTTGTCTCACTACTCTCTCCGTGGGTCCCTCTGGGTAAGCTTGCCTCCTGTCTCATAGTACTACTATGCGGCACCTCTGGAGCTCCAAGAGGAAAACACCTAGGCATCTCTGGTCCTCGTACTCCGTGACATGATGAAGAGGTCCAAAACCACCACGGAAGAGGCAGTGGTACCATCCTCGTATGTCATAGTATATTGTACATATGGATATGTAATGCTCCTGAATCTATCCAATACCAACCCGTATGCTGTGGGAGAGATGAGTGTCCATATATGTTGGCTGAATAGTGAATCCATCATCAGGGAGACATGAGAAGTGACTCCCATAGAACTCCATCCTCGATTCTAGAGGGAGTGATGGGTGGATGAGACAAAATCATGTACAATAATGATCATCACTAGAAATTAAATGTGACGTGCTGAAAGATGGTGAGTGATATATTGTAAAATAATCCAAGACAATGTACAAGGCAAAATAGTGTCTGTATAGAGATACAATGGGAGAATGAGATAGTACATGTCTAGCTATGTGGCTGAATGATACTCATATATCTAGTTCCAACCCAATTAGGATTGGTGGGTAGAGTATGTCATACATTCCAAATGAAATAGTACAAGGGTAGCATTTGGACTGAGCCCTCAACTTTGTTAGTTGTTGTTTGTGTCGCTAGCAGATCTTTCTCATCTCTCTCTAATGTAGCATCAATGTCTCCGGCCATTATATCCACAAACTACATGTTGCTTTGATCTCCTTAGTTCTTTGGATTGTCACCCCTCTCCATGTAGATGCCATGTGTATGGCCACTATGTGGAAGAAATTAGTAAGTTGTGACTGAAGCCCCCTCTTTGTGTAGTGCTAGTCTGTAGTAGTGATGCGTTGAGTGACAGGCCTCTGAATCTCAACTAGGAACTAGCCCAAGTGGCATTGGTGTGGGGACTCCATAACCAATTTGAGCAAGGTGTCTCCCCCAAATAGTGTGGGGTACCTAGCTAGGATTGTGGTGTATACATCTAGGTATCCAAGTCACTCAATGAAGCCATCCATGGTAGTCTTCATGAACTCTATAGTAAGACATCTTCAGGGGAAGGGGCCATCTAGGTGATAGGCATGTATGTTGTATGTATAACTGGTAAAGATCCTATCACATGACCAAGTTCCTCTGTGTAGGAGAGATATATGAAGGGGGAGTCAAGATCATACTAAAGGAGGGGAAGATGGTCCATGTCAATCCCCATATCATGCAAGCCATTGCTCGACTTGTGCATACCATGAAGTCTCTTGTCTTGCTTGAGCTAGCTACCTAGAGGCTAGAGGCCTCGAAGGCCCTCCTAGGTAGTCTATCAAGATGCATGTCATGTACTTTGTATATGAAGCAAATGATTTGAAAAAGGGCCTCTATCTTCATGGGGGTTGTAGCAAACTCGGATCTAATAATCTCACGTGGTAGTGATGGTTTGCTATGGATCATCTATGAGAGGATAATGATCTGTGGTCTCCCGATTTGTGTCCATAGGTATGTAGCCAAGCACAAGGTCCAAATAGGTGCACCATACATCATGGCTGGTGTGACTAGTGTCTCAAATAGCCATCTTCATGTGTGAAGCTCTTGGAAGTGTGACTAATGGCACTATCTCTCCCTCATGGGGTCAATGTTACATACTCTCATGTGAGTCCCTGTCTTTGGCTGCCTGTGCCATGGTGAATCTCCTAGGAGATGTAGTGAAAGTGATCCCTAAGTAGACATATGAGTCCACAACCTCCACCTATCTGGCTCCTAGAGTGATGATGTGTGGAAGATCAAGATCTTGGTTTTCCCAAGATCAACCATTAATCCACACTGTGTGCAAAATTCATGTCACGCTTGGTGACGAAAGAAAAAATACCTTAAAAAGACGTGGAGATGTTGCTGTAGACCCTCGTGTGATTCAGAGAAGAGAACAATATCATCAACATAAAGTATAATGGAGACAAGTATACCCAGTATCTCCAACCCATTGCCACCTCCTCATACAATGTGATCTTCTATCTTGTCGATATAGAGACCAAAGAGTGTAGGGAGAGAGGATATCCCTCCTTCACTCCAATGGTGCTAGAGGTCATGTTTGAAAGTCCTCATGGGCATCTCACTTGGCCTACCACTCTCCCATATAGTGCATAGATGCCCCAAATCATGTTTGATGGAATCCCCAGCATTTGCAGCCTCTATAATAGTCTATCTTGTGAGACTATATCAAAGGATTTCCAGAAATCCACAAAGCAACAATGAAGTCTCTTTTTTCTCATTTTCACTTGCTCAATCATGCTCCTCAAGGTGAAGATGTGGTCAAGTGTAGAGAAGCCCTGTCAAAAACCAACCTATCCTATTGCTCTCAATCTCCCTCTTTGCATATGCACTGAGCTTTGCCTCTATCACTGCTCCATATATCTTTGCCAATGTGTGGCCCACCATGATGGTTCTATGGCTACTTGGATCTAGGGGGTCTCCAGCCTTGTGGATGGGCACAATGATATGCATGGTCCACCCATCTGGGAAGCCCTTTGCTAGTTCCCTATTGAATATAAAAGCAAGGAGAGGAGCCAAAATGTCCATTGCATAAATGAAGTGCTCACCTTGTATGCCTATGTGGTCCATCCATTGTCCATGCTGTAAACGCTCGGCCGCTCTCCTCACCATATCATGTGTGAAGAAGGTGGAGGTGGTAGGGTAGGGCTCTAGTGGGTGGGGAATTGGTGGTTGGTGTGGTACATCTTATAGTCCCTTTGCATAGGAGTACCATGTCTCTAGGCCACTGATAGGTGCAGGGCAATGTGGCTCCCACAATCTGTGCCATGCTATGACTATATCTCTGCTCACGAATAAATGGTATAGATCCAATAGTGTGTCTTCTCATATGCCCATCATTTATGATAAGTTAAGGTCCTCATTTTCTTGTGGGCTTCTTTCTCTGCAATGTCCCCTAATCCTTTCTGATTCCGAACCTGTCTGTATAGCTCTCTGCACTCAACACTGCACCATCTATTTTGAGGCATGGTGCCCAATTGGGTGGATCTGTTGGTGTGTGTGAAGTGTGGAAAGTTTCGGAGAGAAGTTGAGTGAAGAATGAAGGTGAGTTGAAAGGTGAGTGTCCCTAGGGTGCATTATGCTAAAAGAGTGTGAGCCCATCATATGTATGATGGCTATATATGTCTGCTATCTCATCTCTGAAATAGAAAGTGGTGGGCAAGATATGGGCAGTGGATGGAATATGTGGGTGTGGTGAGGAGGATAGGTGAGGGATAGGTAGGTATGATCTATTCTGATTGGATAGGGATGATGGTGAAGGATTAAAATAGTTCCATTGTCTCGATGGAGTCTAGTACATAGTCTACTATGCTAGACCTAGTGGGCTGGAAGAAAGTCAATGCTCTTGATCTAGGCCATTTCTCATCCCCTTGCAAATGCGAGATGGTGTCATGACCCTAGCTCTAGCAAGTAGTGGCCGTAGCAAGTACTATAGTCTATCTCCTCTAGTATCAGCGGATATCTTGCATGTGCCTGGCTCCTCTATATCCATCTCCTGTAGCCTCCTTGGATCCTCAAAATCATGTGTGTCACACTGTCTGCTTTGCGTCTAGACATTAAAATCTCCTACTTAGAGAATCTCTCCCTATCTCTGGAATAGTATACGATCTCATTTGATGACAGGGAAAGAGGAAAAATCTCTCCTTGTCATCAGAACATCAAAGGTATTGTAATATTTCCGCAACGAAATATTAACGACTCTTGATCCCGCGCAAAAGCAATTTCGAGTGATCTTCCGCAACAACGAAATTCTGGCCTAAGAACTCCAGCCTCGTGCATTAACAATACCATACCCGCATGGTGCATATGAATCCGTGGCTCAAAACCGCAAGCCACCGTAGGAACACCCCTTCACGGGAAAAGAAAGGGTATAATTTTTGCAAATTTTTTTATGAATTAACTCCCTCCCCTTCAGCCGTTGCATGGCGGGGAGAGGGAGTATGTGTGGAGCTTGAGTAGTGGAGGGGCATGGGGAGGAGGCATGCAACCCGCCACTTGTGTGGCTACCCCCACCCCCCTTCAACCTGTATGAACCCCCCTCCCAAGCTTCAGGGGAGAGGAGGAAGGGATCATCATCAAGCTGCTGCCCGCCGTGAAGCTGTTGCCCCCCGTGAAACTGCCGCCGCCTGGTGCCGCCGCCTTTGCCACGCCGCCTGGCTGTTGCCGCCCCCTGCCGTCATCATCATCATCATCATCATCATTATCATCATCGTCATCACCTCCCTCATCGTCATCTTCACAATCATCTCCCCATCCACGTCATCTCCTTGTGTTACAAAAGCTTGGAAGCTTCTATTGAAGCTTCCCTAGGCCTAGTTCACCCCGTGCCTTCAGGTTTTTTAAAATCGTGTCTTACAAGGCCTGTGTCCTGTGCGGAAGAGATCTCGGACAGAGTGACTTCGAGACGCGTAAGTGAACCAAGGAAGCATTCGCCGAGTCGAAATCTACTGTATCAATGGCTCCTAAGCAAAAGGCGAGAGGAGCACACGCGGGAGCTTCCACCAAAAGTACGAGAGCGGACAACGCCCCGATATTGAATGCCCAGGTTCCAAAAGTTATTTCCACATGGAAAGAATGCATCAAACATGTTTTAAATGCTCGTAGGGAAGTTTAAATGCATTGGGAAATGTATATACTCATTCGATCTACAAAGTTTAGTTGCATGACGAGTATTTGCAATTGCTTGCACTTACGTGATCAAGGGTAGTTGCAATTCTGAACGTATGATGCATAAGTAAAAAGACAGAATTGTGGCAAGGCATCCTTGTTGCATCGCGCAAAGGACAGAGCATATAACACATAATGCACTTATATAATAATTCCCTAGTTGTGAATCGTGTATAAGATAACCGTAGACACCCATTAAATAATGTCCAAATAGTCGCAATGCATGGAAAGGATTTATGAACTTTGCAAATTGCATGCGATGATAGTTACATTTTAGGTTGGGTTAAGTGCTAAAGTAAGGATTAAATCAATGATGGACTCATGGCATTCGCTCATGCATGGAGTTCCTTTATCAAAATTTCAATGCATCTTCATTTAAAATATTAAAGCTTTGATTTCGATGCATCAACGTAGGGTTTATAAAAGTTAGCTCTGAATGTCAATCATTATAAGGTAAGGAAAAGAAAGATCACTGTAGATCCTTTAGTCGCATAAAGGCAAAAAGGTCTATGGTCTTGAAATTGCATGGAATGATGCATCTCACTCATCTTGCAGTCACTTACATCCTTCAGGAAAAGTACTTGCAAGTTTAGAAGAAAGTATTTGCATCTTTAAAGGGAAGATCATCGTTAATCATAGGTTGGCTAGATCAACTAAGTAATTCGCATATAATTAAGTAGCTTACATGAGAAATCATAAAGATATGATTAGTTAGCATATGACGATCACCTCAATATGCTAGGTAGGGTTAAGCTATGATAAAATTCTACCTAGTATCGCACTTGGGATGCCGATTTAATACTTCCAATCTTAAAGGTTCTACCCACATCCACGAAATTTTAGGATTATTTAATCGCCGTGCAAGAATGATCTAGGGTTCTCACCCTAAGGATCAGTTGGCCAAATGCTAGACTCTCGCAACGAATTTAGGGACCCTAGGGCCAAGACGATTATCAGCCTAGTAGGGTCAAGTTTTTGGAATTGGGTCAAGAGGACTCCCAAGCCCTTATCTTGATCAAGGTGTTCTTGATCAAGAAAGACCATACGAAGAAAGATATAATCCCACAAGTCAGATACCGACACCTATCTCATGCTACAAGCTACAACGTTGTATGATCTTGTGTCTAAATCACAAAATAGTATTGCTACTCCTGAGACCAAGGTTGGCGAGTTCAAATTGCAAGTTAAATCTCCTAGGAATTGAGTAGTCGTCCTGCTTTAACACTCTTCCTTGAAGACTGATTTGTGGAGCCAGGGTAATAATGAATTGCCAAGAAAGCAATTGACCAATCAAGTTAGGGCGACAAGGTTGCCCAGGATTTATTGACTATAATTTAAGAAAACCTAAGGTAGAGACAATTTGGGTCAACAGGGTATAAACCCTAACCCAAGGAAAAAAGGTAATCAAGCAACTTAGCTTACGAAACCCTTGGGATCTTGCCAAGTTGCGATTGATCCAGGATCAAATGCCGGATGCATTCCGGGAGAAGGAATCACACCTTAGCAGTTGGCCATACAAACGACCACTGAAATGCTCATGATTGTACACTTAGGTGCACTGTTTGCACTTCTTTGCTCAAGGAACTAATTCAGGAAAAACATCTAATGCTTCAGGTTAAAAGCTTGGAGGGAGAGGTAGTATCATTTACCTCCGACTGTCTGCTTGACCCTATCCAAGGGGATTGTTAGCCGCTCCAGGTACGTGGAGCGAACCCGCCGCGAGAGGTCTCTCCGTGGGTGCTGCTTGAAGCAAGAGGACGTCTGGGTGCCAGGGGAGGCTCTGGCCGTAAATTCCTTGCCTCTGAATCCTGCACAAAAGGCCAAAGTGACTCGAGATGGGATCTCGAGGCCCGCATACTAGTCAACGGGCAGAACTTAGAATAGCGATCCCTAAGGATTCTTGGAATAGCCTTCGAGCAGGTTTATTTGATGTATTCCAAAGACTGATAAATAAAGATCAAATGTTGAAATGGAACTTGCTTGACATTGTTTTTCTGTGTCAGTGCTTAAGTTACGTGAAGGAACCAGTGATTAATTTGGTTAATTAAGGAAGTTGTTTTTGCTTGTCAAACTAAATGTGGTAGGTAATTAGATAACTAAAGCAACCCGAGGAAAGTGCGGTGGACGTGACTCTGGGTCCGTCCTACGAAAGGGTGGTTTCAGTTGGCCAGGAACTTTTCTCAAAGGAATTTGACAACAAGGTAACAATGACCTAGAATCTATAGAGCTAGAGTCTCGATTTATGCTGTTTTAGGGGAATGGAATGGGACCATGCCTTACGGGCAGAGAGGTCGAGCTTCGCATCCCTCTCATTTTCCATTCTCCTTGAACCAAGTGCAATATAAATCCGCTTCGACCCTGATGTTTCTGCGCAAAGTAGTTCGTCTGGGGCTCGATGCTAGCTACCTCCTAGGAACTTGACCATTAGGAAAACCCTAATTCAGGTCGGGGTTCTAAGTGGGAACGGTCGGAATGCTTCCGCTTCGTGGCAGACTCGGGAAGACCTAGATCGCAAACCCCGTGTCATTCCTTGGGAGTGCCGGGCGGCGCTTTCTAGACTCTCTTCCCGATGGACTGCTAAGACGTGTCCTACAAGTGGACAGGGAGACACGTTACAGTTGGTATCAGAGCGAACCAACGGAATCTAATATTTACAAGCAAACTTAATGAGACGAAGTAGAGAAATGTTGCCGTCAAGAACATTTCCTTATTTACTTATGGATGCTGGCCTGTAGAGTCGCAAAGCATGGAACAAATTCTTGGTGTTCCAAGTTATGTTTATGACTGCAATACGTGCTTCGGATTATCGACGGAGGCTAGGCATGATGAATATTCTAGACCGTATCTACAATCCTTCACCCCTGTACGTGGAATGGAGATGGACGGGTGAATCAGGAATATATTACATAGCGGCCCACCGACTTGCGTACCTTCAGACCAACTTGAAGAGAATCAAGTGGATGGAGGATTTAAAGATCGTGAAGCTGTTCATCTTTGTCGAGGCTCATGCAAATGCAACCCTACATATTGGCGGTCGAAAGGTCAAGCAAAACAAGTATGTGTACGAGGAAGCGACTCGAATAATCCCTGTTAATAGAATCAAGGTGCTGGGACGTTATGAGAAGAACGGGTATCAAAGGAAGGGATACCCTAAGCTTCCTATGAACTATCAATTCCTAAAAATTCATGACCCCACTCCATATTATTACTTAGTTCTCGTAGCCGAATGTAACACAATCCTATTTTCCCCAAACTGATGTGCCAATCAGCTTGTTCTACCTTCCCAAAATAAATGTACTCGAAAGGGCTATGCCCACATGAATGAATAAGATTTTATATCACTGTCTGTCTTGGCTGTAAGTATTGGTAAAGGAGCTAAGTGATTAGGTCACTTGGCTAAAAGCTGAACTAGGCATATCAATGTAATGTGAGAAATGTTTAGCAAGTTTTTAACGTAAAGAATCTTATTGCCCAAGCGCAACCCCAAGTGCAGATTCCTATTCCGACCCTTGCATTAAGTACGGCTGTAATTCAAGAAAAGAAGTTCCTTCTCAAACAAATCAAGCCACCTGAATTCGATGGAAAGAGAAGGACCGTCCAAACTGACGCCGAGGTGTGGATCGAATCCATGGAGGATTATTTCAAAGCAACATGAACTACACCCGCTAACCAAGCGATGCTTGCCAAACTGAAGCTTATCGGCGAAGCAAGACTTTGGTGGAAACAATGGTACAGAGACCAAGGAATCTCGAAAGGATCAGTTACTTGGGAGAAGCTTAAAAGAGCTGTGCGAGGGAGATATCTGCCACCTGCCTACCGCACACAGAAGATGAACGAATTCTACGAATTAAAGCAGCTTGGACTGTCCCTGGATACATACTATTCAAAGTTCGTCTCTCTCTTAAAGTACGCGCCACAAATGGATATGACACAACAGGTGTCAAAGTTTTGTGCCAGGTTAAACCCACCCATTAACACCCGCTTGGAATCAATGCACCCAATGGACCTACAAGACGCGCTCATTCGAGCTGTGCCAATAATACAGGAGGTGCAGACCAAGCCAAGGAATAATAGGACTTGGTCTTACAGAGATCCGAACAAGGGAATGCTTAGGTCTCAGGCCAAGAGAGCGCAAGGCCAAAATCATGGACAAAGGAAGAAAGCTAGGGCCAACACTGTCAACAACTTCGCTCCTACACAAGGTAGTGGCCGCAATCTCCGTTGCTTCCATTGCAACGAGCCTGGTCACTTTAAAAGACAGTGCCCCAAGCTTAGCAGAGGTCAACGTCAGGGGCCATCCCAAGGAGCCACCCATGGCCAAGGAGCCACCGTCAGGGCCAGAGGGAGAACCTTCAGTGTTGCCAACAAGGAGCTGGGTGATGAAGAAGATTCAACCATGAAAGCTGACATTGAGAGGGCAACGGTTCATGCCGCTCTTCACAAGAAAGGCCCGAATCGCCAATTCTCGGTGATTCAAACTCCATTGGATTATCAAGGTAAAAGTTTCAAAACCTTGATTGATTGTGGCAGTACACATTCCTTCATTTCACCAGTCTGTGCAAAGAAATTAGGAATAGCCACAAAAGATGCACCTACCTTACTTGTGGAATTAGCAAATGGTCGAGAGGTCTCTTGTACCAGGCAAACTGCTAAGGTGAAATTCCTACTAGGTGGAAAGTCGACTTCGGTCAGATTCAGGGTAATGAACCTAGGTGTCCACGAATGTTTGCTCGGAATGGATTGGCTAATACCCAATGAGGCCCACATACACTGTGGTAAGGGCCAAGTCTCCTTTCAAAATTTGAAGGAGAACTAGTTACAACTCAAGGAGAGGCTGGTAAGCCAAAAATTCAGCTGGCAAAAGCAACACGGATCATAAAAGGAGTTAGGAACGGGCTACCTGTCTATTTGATTAAACTAAACAAGCTAGATCAGAATCAGGAATCTAGGGAAGAACCTTCCTGGTTAAAGGAATACGCAGACGTATTTCCTGAAGAGCTGACAGAACTTCCTCCTCAAAGGGAAGTCGATCACGAAATCAAGCTAGCGCCAGGAGCTGCACCAATCGCAAAGAGACCATATAGGATGTCCATTCCGGAAGCGATTGAACTGAAGGAGCAACTCTGTTGGGTATTTGACTCACGCCTTACTTACGCCTACGCTCATATGGGAGTGTCGTTGATCAGTAGGACACTGGGGCACTTTTTACTCTTGGTAGGAGAGGTTTTTTCCCCCAGACTTATGGTCTTATTGTCGTATGTACTTATGTGCTTATGTTACATACATTTGGGCACTTAGTGTGTGTCGGGTGTGAACACCCCCCTACAACCCTAAGGTTTAAGGGTTGTACTTTGTACTTTCAGATTACACTCATTCAGCTATTCTCTTGGGTGTCGTGCTTCAACTCTGTCTCTCACTCTCACACTGTCTACTGAACCTCTGTTGTACCTTGATCCTCTACTCTCACATTTGGTATCAGAGCGGTCCTCAGTCAACAGCCAGCAGTCCCCGCCAGTTTTGCCCCCGTGTCGCCAGCTCCAGTCGCCAGTCTGCAGCCGCCTGTACCTGCCCAGTTCTGCCTGCGCCTGTCAGCCCGTCAGCGCCCTTGTTAGAAGTCACGTCAGCACAAGTACAGCCCGTCGTCAGTACTGTCAGAAGTTCGTAGCAGACAGTCCGCCCGTCAACGTCATACAGTCAGCGCAGCCTGACTCCTCTCACATTTACAGCTTATACTCCACAGCAGAATAGGGTAGCAGAGAGGAAAAATCGGTCACTCATGGAGATGGCCAGATGTATGCTGAAGGCAAAGAGCTTGCCTCATAGTTTTTGGATGGAAGCAGTGATGTGTGCTTGCCATATTTTCAACAGATGCCCTACCAAAGCCTTGAAGACCATCACACCATTTGAGGCTTGGAACAGCCGTAAACCTTCTGTTGGTCACTTTCGTACCTTTGGGTGTCTTGCCTATGCCCATATTCCACAGGTACTTAGAAGAAAATTGAACAACAAGGCTGTTAAGTGCATTTTTATGGGATATAGCAATGAGAGCAAAGGCTACAGACTCTATGATCCCGTTACGAAGAAGGTTTTTGTCAGCAGGGATGTTGTTTTTGATGAAAAATCAGAATTATCCTTGGCTGGTTTGGACACATATCAGACTGCCCGTGATGTTTTTGAAGGGCTGCTGCCCATTACTTTTGGTGATTCAGCTGGAGGTTCACAAAATGAACCTAATGTTCAGCCAGCTGCTCCTATGGAAAGTGCAGAAATTCAGCCATTGGCTGATCGGAATATTCAGCATCATGCTGAAACAGAAATTCAGCAAGAACTTGCACACAGCCAGGATGCTAGACAGCTACCTAGATGGTATTTGCACACTATCCAAGATAGTCCTTTGGATGCACCCATGGCTGGTCGTACTAGACGGCAAACTCGCTTGCATGATTCAGCACATACCATGGAGTTTATTATGGCAGCAAGTACTTTTGATAATGAAGAGCCTGAATGTTATGAGGATGCACAACACAGTGTGCACTGGATGGCAGCCATGCAAGCTGAATTAGATTCCATTACTAAGAATCAAACTTGGGATTTGGTGTCCTTGCCATTTGGGAAGAAAGCCATTGGAACAAAATGGGTCTACAAATTGAAAAGAAAAGCAGATGGATCCATTGATAAATACAAGGCACGGCTGGTAGCTAAAGGCTACGCACAGAAAAAGGGCATTGATTATGAGGAGACATTTGCTCCTACTTCCCGTATGACGACCATCAGGTCTATGATTGCTTTGGCTGCACATTATGGTTGGACAGTAGATCAGCTAGATATCAAGACTGCATTTTTACATGGGGAACTTCAGGAGGAAGTTTATGTACAGCAGCCCATTGGTTTTGCAGTTAAAGGCTCAGAACATTTGGTATGCAAGCTCAAAAAGGCACTATATGGTTTAAAACAAGCTTCTAGAGCTTGGTATGAAAAGATAGATGCTTTCTTGCTTGGTCAGGGGTTTCTAAACAGCTCATCTCAGTCTACCCTTTACGCATGTAAAGAAGGGGGATCTATGCTGATTTTATGTCTTTATGTTGATGACCTTTTGCTCACTGGAACACATGCTGATCAGATTTCAGCATTCAAACAAAATTTGCAGCAAACTTTTGACATGTCTGACTTGGGAGTTTTGCATTACTACTTGGGCATCCAGTTCATACATACTGCTCGAGGTATTGGGTTATCACAGTCAAGGTATATTGGGCAGCTTCTTGAGAAGTTTGGCTTACAGGATTGCAAGCCAGTTTGTACTCCCATGGAACCTGGACTGAAACTGTCATTACATGATGACAGTGATTTGTTTGATATACATACATATGCTCCTGCAGTTGGATGTCTTATCTATCTATGCAATACTAGGCCGAACATACAGTTTGCAGTTTCAGCTTTGAGCAGGTATATGCATCAGCCATGTATGTCACATTGGCAAACTGTCAAGCGTGTTTTTCGCTACTTGCAGGGTACTCGTTCTCTTGGGTTGCTTTATGCCAAGGGGGGACCACTGCATTTACATGCTTACAGTGATTCTGATTGGGCTGGTGATTATGATACACGTCACTCTACTAGTGGCAATTGTTTCTTTCTTGGCACTTCTTGCATTTCTTGGCTTAGCAAGAAACAATCCATTGTTGCCACATCGTCATGTGAAGCTGAATACAAGGCAGCTTTCACTACCACAGTTGAATGCGTATGGCTTAGACGCTTGCTAGCTGATTTGGATGTATCTGTTACTGAGCCTAATCCATTGTCACTGACAGTCAGAGTGCCATTGCAGTGGCACGGAACCCAGTGTTTCATGCTCACACGAAACACATTGAGATTCACTATCACTTTGTCAGAGAGAGGCTACATGCAGGTGATATCAGCCTTGTCTATTGTCCTACCACCAGTAATGTGGCAGACATCTTCACCAAAGCTCTTCCTCGTGACAAATTTGAAGCATTTCGCGATGCTTTAAATTTGATATCCTTTGGTGGCGGATGATCCTTGTACTCTTGATCACTCTTCACTCCAGGGGGGTTTGTTGGGTATTTGACTCACGCCTTACTTACGCCTATGCTCATATGGGAGTGTCGTTGATCAGTAGGACACTGGGGCACTTTTTACTCTCGGTAGGAGAGGTTTTTTCCCCCAGACTTATGGTCTTATTGTCGTATGTACTTATGTGCTTATGTTACACACATTTGGGCACTTAGTGTGTGTTGGGTATGAACACCCCCCTACAACCCTAAGGTTTAAGGGTTGTACTTTGTACTTTCAGATTACACTCATTCAGCTATTCTCTTGGGTGTCGTGCTTCAACTCTGTCTCTCACTCTCACACTGTCTACTGAACCTCTGCTGTACCTTGATCCTCTGCTCTCACAAACTCAAGCAACTGTTAGACCAAGGCTCCTAGCAGTTCGCCATGGGGAGCTCCCAAAAGAAGAAAGATGGAACTCTTCGGCTATGCATTGACTATAGAGGGTTGAATCAATCAACCATTAAAAACAAATACCCCATTCCAAGAATAGATGAACTTCTTGACTGTCTTCAAGGTGCGAAGATCTTCTCTAAGATAGATCTCAAGTCTGGATATTATCAGATAAGGATCAAGGAAGAAGATATCCCGAAGACGGCATTTAGCACAAGGTATGGACACTTTGAATTCCTAGTCATGTCATTCGGCCTGACAAATGCTCTTGATACCTTCAATAGGTTAATGCAGGATATCTTTAGGCCCTATCTCGATGACTTCGTACTCGTCTTCTTTGACGATATCCTAGTTTACTCTAAGCAAGAAAAATATCATCAACCCTAGCTTCGCATTGTCCTCGAAACAATGAGGGTACACAAGCTTTATGCCAGGAAGAAGAAGTCTACATTTTTCAAGCGACAGATCGAGTATCTGGGATTCATTGTATCAGTGGAAGGAATTTCAGTAGATCCGGCCAAGGTCAGAGACGTTCTGGAGTGGCCAACACCAACATCTATCAAAGAAATACGTAGTTTTCTTGGATTGACAGGATGGTACAGAGTCTTTATCAAAAACTATGCTTTGATTGCAGCACCTTTGACTGGTCTACTAAGGAAGCAAGTATCTATTGTATGGTCACGTGTTGAACAGTCCAGCTTTGACAAACTAAAGCAAAGCTTGGTATCAGCACCCATCCTGAAACTTCCTGATCTTAGTAAGAAGTTTGAAGTGATAACTAATGCTAACGCACTTACCTTAGGATGTGTACTCATGCAAGAAGGTCATCCCGTAGCATACTCTTCGAGAAAATTGAGAGCCATGAAAGGAACTACTTCGAGAAAATTGAGAGCCATGAAAGGAACTATGCTACCCACGATCTAGAGCTGTTGGCTGTCATCCATGCTCTCAAACTTTGGAGACACTACTTGCTGGGTAATAAATTTACCTTAGTGACGGACCACAAGAGTCTTAAATGGATTTTCACCCAGAATGAGCTCAATATGAGGCAACGTCGATGGATTGAAGTATTGGAAGAATATGATTTTGAAATCAAATACCGGTCTGGAAAGGAGAATGTAGTTGCCGATGCACTCAGTCGCAAGGCATTTCTGAATTCTCTGATTTTGCAAGATCCATCAACAGCAAGATCTCTAGCTACAAAGGTATGCATGCCAAACAACCCAATTCTTGAGCTAGCTAAAGAAGAGGCATGCCATGATCCAACCTATCAAAAATTGCTAAGGGAGATCCCCATCAAAGATCAAGACCTGAAGCTACAAACAAAGTATCAAGAATTCTCTATCAATAATGGACTTGTCTACTATAGGACGAGATTATGTATCCCAGCAGTAAGCCAATCACTCAAGCAGAAGATACTTTGGGAAGCCCATGACTTCCCTTTCTCAGGACATCCTGGCTATGCCAAGACCCTTAATGCAGTCAGGAAGAGCTATTATTGGGATAGGCTCAAAGGTGACGTTCTCAAATATATCACGGAATGTTTGTCTTGTCAACGCATTAAGGCCGAACATGTAAAAATGCCAGGGAAATTGCAACCACTTGACATTCCCCAAATGAAATGGGAATTCATTAGTATGGACTTTGTTGTTGGCTTGCCCCAAGTTCAGGGAGGATACAACTCCATTATGGTCGTGGTAGATATGCTCACCAAGGTTGCACATCTTATTCCTGTTAAGACAAACTATAAAGCCTCAGACATTGCAAGGTTATTCATCAAGGAAATATTCAAACTACATGGGTTACCCAGAAGAATCATTAGTGATCGTGACTCTCTCTTTACATCACATTTCTAGAGGGCTATCTTCGAGGCCATTGGGACTCAACTCTGTTTTAGTACAACTTATCATCCCCAAACCGATGGACAAACAGAACGAGTCAACCAAGTCATTGAAGATATGCTTAGGGCACGCTGTTGTCGCGAACCCAAAAAGTGGATTCAACATTTGCCACTGGTTGAGTTTGCCTACAATGCTTCTTACCAACAAAGCATTCAAATGACTCCTTTTCAAGCATTGTATGGGCACGAATGTCGTACTCCTTTAAGCTTTTCGGATCCAACCTTGAGGGTTGAAGCTTCAAAGCAGATGCTGGAAGACATGGATGACCAAATCAAATCAATAAGACAGGACATACAAGCCGCCAAGGACAGACAAAAGGCTTACGCAGACTTGAAGAGTCAAGACAGATCCTTCGTTGAAGGTGATATGGTCTTCATTCGCGTACGTCCAAAGAAGAGTTCCCTATCCTTGGGCGAATGCAAAAAGCTAAGTCCAAGGTATTGTGGACCCTACAAGATTCTCAAATGCCTAGGGCCTAATGCTTACAGACTGCAAATCCCTGAAAACCTAAAAGTTCATAATGTATTCCATATCAGTCTATTGAAAAAGTATGTGCCTAACCCTAGTCATGTGCTTGATAACCAACAAGTTGTAATGCCGAGCCAAGGAGTCCTTGAGCTACGGCCTGACAGGATCTTAGATGTTAGGGAGAGGCATTTGAGATCCAGGACCTTGAGAGAATACCTCATCCAGTGGAAAGATTACCCCGAAGAGGATGCCACTTGGATGGATGAAAATACTCTCAACCAACAATACCCCTAGATCTTCTCGAGATGAGAACATCTCGATTCCTCTAAGGGGGAGAGAATGTAATATTTCCGCAACGAAATATTAACGAGTCTTGATCCCGCGCAAAAGCAATTTCAAGTGATCTTCCACAACAACGAAACTCTGGCCTAAGAACTTCAGCCTTGTACATTAACAATACCATACCCGCATGGTGCATATGAATCCGTGGCTCGAAACCGCAAGCCACTGTAGGAACACCCCTTCACGGAAAAAAAAAGGGGATAACTTTTGCAAATTTTTTTATGAATTAACTCCCTCCCCTTCAGCCGTTGCATGGCGGGAAGAGAGAGTATGTGTGGAGCTTGAGTGGTGGAGGGGCATAGGGAGAAGGCATGCAACCCGCCACTTGTGTGGCTATCCACCCTCCTTCAACCTATATGAATCCCCCTCCTAAGCTTGAGGGGAGAGGAGGAAGGGATCATCATCAATCTGCTACCCGCCGTGAAGTTGCTACCCGCCGTGAAGGAGCCGCAGCCTACTGCCGCCGCCTACGCCACGCTGCCTAGCTGCTGCCGCCCCCTGCCGTCATCATCATCATTATCATCATCATCATTATCATCATCGTCATCACCTCCCTCATCAACATCTTCACAATCATCTCCCCATCCATGTCATCTCCCTGTGTTACAAAAGCTTGGAAGCTTCTATTGAAGCTTCCTTAGGCCTAGTTCACCCCGTGCCTTCGGGTTTTTTAAAACCATGTCTTGCAAGGCCTGTGTCCTGCGCGGAAGAGGAGATCTCGGACAGAGTGACTTCGAGACGCGTAAGTGAACCAAGGGAGAATTCATTGAGTCGAAATCTACTGTATCAATGGCTCCTAAGAAAAAGGCAAGAGGAGCATACGCGGGAGCTTCCACTCAAAGTACGAGAGTGGACAACACCCTGATATTGAATGCCCAGGTTCCGAAAGTTATTTCCGTATGGAAAGAATGCATAAAGCATGTTTTAAATTCTCGTAGGGAAGTTTAAATGCATTGGGAAATGTATATACTCATTCGATCTACAAAGTTTAGTTGCATGACGAGTATTTGCAATTGCTTGCACTTACGTGGTCAAGGGTAGTTGCAATTCTAAACGTATGATGCATAAGTAAAAAGACAGAATTGTGCAAAGGCATCATTGTTGCATCGCGCAAAGGACAAGGCATATAACACATAATGCACTTATGTAATAATTCCCTAGTTGTCAATCGTGTATAAGATAACCGTAGACGCCCATTAAATAATGTCCAAATAGTCGCAATGCATGGAAAGGATTTGTGAACTTTGCAAATTGCATGCGATGATAGTTACATTTTAGGTTTGGTTAAGTGCTAAAGCAAGGATTAAATCAATGATGGACTCATGGCATTCGCCTATGCATGGAGTTCTTTTATCAAAGTTTGAATGCATCTTCATTTAAAATATTAAAGCTTTGATTTCGATGCATCAACGTAGGGTTTATAAGAGTTAGCTCTGAATGTCAATCATTATAAGGCAAGGAAAAGAAAGATCACTATAGATTCTTTAGCCGCATAAAGGCAAAAAGGTCTATGGTCTTGAAATTGCATGGAATGATGCATCTCACTCATCTTGCAGTCACTTACATCCTTCAGGGAAAGTACTTGCAAGTTTAGAAGAAAGCATTTGAATCTTTAAAGGGGAGATCATCGTTAATCATAGGTTGGTTAGATCAACTAAGTAATTCGCATATAATTGAGTAGCTTACATGAGAAATCATAAAGGAATGATTAGTTAGCACATGACGATCACCTCAATATGCTAGGTAGGGTTAAGCTATGATAAAATTTTGCCTAGTATCACACTTGGGATGCCGATTTAATACTTCCAATCTTAAAGGTCCTACCCACATCCACGAAATGTTAGGATTATTTAATCGCCGTGCAAGAATGATCTAGGGTTCTCACCCTAAGGATCAGTTGGCCAAATGCTAGACTCCTGCAACGAATTTAGGGACCCTAGTGCCAAGACGATTATCAGCCTAGTAGGGTCAAGTTTTTGGAATTGGGTCAAGAGGACTCCCAAGCCCTTATCTTGATCAAGGTGTTCTTGATCAAGAAAGACCGTAAGAAGAAAGATATAATCCCACAAGTCAGATACCGACACCTATCTCATGCTACAAGCTGCAACGTTGTATGATCTTGTGTCTAAATCACAAAATAGTATTGCTACTCCTTAGACCAAGGTTGGCGAGTTCAAATTGCAAGTTAAATCTCCTAGGAATTGAGTAGTCGTCCTGCTTCAACACTCTTCCTTGAAGACTGATTTGTGGAGCCAGGGTAATAATGAATTGCCAAGAAAGCAATTGACCAACCAAGTTAGGGCGACAAGGTGTGTGTCCTAAGAAGCACTGAACACCCTTGAAATCAGTTGGGTGTGGAAGATCAACAATGACCTTGATCTTTGAGAAATCTATGGCAATGCCACTCTTTGACACCATGTGTCGTAGGATACATCCATGCTTCACCCAAAATTAGCACTTCAAAGGGTTCATGATTACTCTAATATATTCCTTAATCTTTCTATGTATATTGAAGGGATTGATGATTTGGACAAGTTTTAAAAATACATCTTTGGTCTAGATTAAGCCCTCTCTTCGAAAGTAGGTGCAATGCAACAGTCCAAGACAATTCATGAAGCCATTTTATATGCTGAAAGGTATGGGTAGAAATATAGAAGAAACTCAATGGGGGTTCAACCAAAAAGTACAGGGTATTTATTACCTAATTAGCCTTCAAGGGTTGGAGCACATTTTAGCCAGCAAAGGGATGTTTATAGGCAAGAAGGCAAGGGAACTAGTACCCACAGTAGTAATTACAATAAGTTGCCTACATATCCAACAGTCTATGAATCAAAACCAAGTGGAGGAAATGGTTATAGACCAATGGACCCCAAGGAAAAAAGGTAATCAAGCAACTTAGCTTACAAAACCCTTGGGATCTTGCCAAGTTGCGATTGATCCAGGATCGAATGCCAGATGCATTCGGGGAGAAGAAATCACACCTTAGTAGTTGGCCGTACAAACGGCCACTGGAATGCTCGTGATTGTACACTTAGGTGCACTGTTTGTACTTCTTTGCTCAAGGAACTAATTCAAAAAAAACATCTTATGCTTCAGGTTAAAAGCCTGGAGGGAGAGGCAGTATCATTTACCTCCAACTGTCTGCCTGACCCTATCCAAGGGGATTGTTAGCCTCACCAGGTACGTGGACCGATCCCGCCGTGAGAGGTCTCTCCGTGGGTGCTACTTGGAGCAAGAGGACGCCTGGGTGCCAAGGGAGGCTCTGGCCGTAAATCCCTTGCCTCCGAATCCTGTACAAGAGATTGACGTGACTCGAGATGGGATCTCGAGGCCCGCATACTAGTCAACAGGCGGAACTTGGAATAGTGATCCCTGAGGATTACTGGAATAGCCTTTGGGCAGGTTTATTTGATGTATTCCAAAGACTGATAAATAAAGATCAAATGTTGAAAAGGAACTTGCTTGACATTGTTTTTCTGTGTCAGTGCTTAAGTTACGTGAAGTGATTAATTTGGTTAATTAAGGAAGCTGTTTTGGCTTGTCAAACTAAATGTGATAGGTAATTAGATAACTAAAGCAACCCGAGGAAAGTGCGGTGGACGTGGCTCTGGGTCCATCCTACGGAAGGGTGGTCCCGGTTGGCCGGGAATTTTTTTTAAAAGGAATTTGACAACAAGGTAACAATGACCTAGAATCTATAGAGCTAGAGTCCCGATTTATGTTGTTTTAGGGGAATGGAATGGAACTATGCCTTACGGGCAGAGAGGTCGAGCTTCGCATCCCTCTCATTTCCCATTCTCCTTAAACCAAGTGCAGTATAAATCCGCTTCGACCCTGATGTTTCTGCACAAAGTAGTTCGTCTGGGGCTCTCGACGCTAGCTACCTCCTAGGAACTTGACCATTAGGAAAACCCTGATTCAGGTCGGTCCTAAGTGGGAACGGCCAGAATGCTTCCGCTTCGTGGCAGACTCGGAAAGACCTAGATCGCAAACCCCGTGTCATTCCTTGGGAGTGCCGGGCGGCGCTTTCTAGACTCTCTTCCCAATGGACTGCTAAGACGTGTCCTACAAGTGGACAGGGGGACACGTTATAGGTATATCTACCCTATATTCATCAGCTCACAGCTAGGTCCTTATTGGTGGGACCAAAGGTGCCAAATTCAGTATTTAGATATGAGCTCCTTTTTTTATTTGTTGTAGAGGCTATGAGCTCCTTCCTGAGGGATAGGAATACAGGTACTCGAGGCATCAAACTTTCCATTCTAGTGTTTGAGGAGTTATTGGATGTAGAGTTTGTAGATGACGCATTTGTTTACCTGGATGGGGATGAGGAGAATTTTAGGGCCTTTGTAGCTGTGATGGAGGTCTTTTTTCAGAGCCTTAGGAGCTCTTATTAACTAGCACAAATCCTATGGATTTTAGGTTTGTGATATTTGGCAAATAGAGTGGAAACCACACGAGAGTTTCACTTGGATCCCCCATGGCACTTCTATGAGATACCTGGGCTGCATGTAGGCATTGATATTTTTTCAGAGCAGCAACTGGCTGTTGAGATTCAAGCTCATCTATGTCACCATCACCGACACTAGAGAGCTGTTGTTTAGCCATATACTAGATATGTGTGTGTCTTAAATAAGTTGGATAGGTTAACCCTAGTTAGTCAATCATGGTTAGTTTGCTAGACCTATCTTTTACATTATGGTTGTAGACTAAGTGTGTAATACATGAATGAATAATGGGAACATGAGAGTACACTACTTTCTGTTGCAGCTCCGTGTCTTTGTCTATCTTTTTCCTCCTCTTTTGACATGGTATCAAAGTAGGAGAGCTTGGCCTCATAGTGCATGGAAGCTCATCTTGAAGGAGCTGGAATGTAGAGACCTGTGCGTGGTCTGCAGAAGTGAAGACCTGCCTTGGAGTGCTGGCAGCCATAGTTCAAGATCTAGGTATGTATTTGAAGTATACCTTCTACATAGTGATTAGAGCCTATTGAGGCTTGAGGCAAGATGTGTTGGCATGTAATGGAGCTCTTGACAATGAGCATTGGCATCATGAATGGCAGCAGCAAGTCTGCATATTTTCAGCATAATGGTGCCTGTTTTTAAGCAGCATGACCTGACTGAATGCATTGGTTCATACTTCACCACTTACCTATCACGAGTCTGCTTATTGGGTGCTATATCTATACGGTGGAGAAGATGAACATGAACATCAAAGCCCTCACTTACAGCAGCATATTCAGCAAATGATTCAGTGAGGTTGTAGCAGATCTGCGCCTGGTTCATGTTATGGGAAATTAGCAGCATCAACTAATGTACATGATGATTGTTGTGGACCAATGCATGGGTCAATTATGGCACTATTGAGTGCTTATCATTGACTTGATGTTAAGCACCACATTACACCTTTGCAGCAGCAGGTCTGGCTGTGATTCAGTATGCTTCTGGTTGTTTATTGATCCTTATTTGGCAGGACAATCGGGTATATGGGCAGCATAACATATGCTTAGTATATGCATAATATCTTGGGACTACCATTGGCTATTTCTTGGAGCCTCTCAAGCATTGTGGTGTGTCCATAGCAGAGCATTTGCAGATCTGAAAACTGTCTAAAATCTGAGTGGACAGCAGCTCAAATTGTCCTTGATGGCTGTCTTTCACTGGTAGTGACTAAAAGCACTCTAAATGTAGCACTTAAGTATGTATTTGCACATATCAATGCTTGGTTTGTGCCACATGTTTGTGAGCTGACTTTGCAGCTGGTTATGAGCATTGAATGCTCACTTTTGGACAGTTTTACTGCTGGTTATACAGTTGATTGGTTGGTTACAGACTGTAAGAAGCTTGTCTGGTACTTCCACTAGTTGTCTAAACAATTGTTGATGCCTCTATGTCTCTGCATTGACCCCTGAGGGTTATGACATATGTCAAAGATATATTCTGGCTGGTTTCAGCTGTGAATACTCATGTTTTAACAAAGAATATACTGCTGGTTGCTGTTTACAGACTGCTTGTCTGTCTACTGTTAGATAGTTTGGTTTCATATAGGGTATGGAGGAGATGTAGTCTACATAAACATGCTATCATGTCTAGATGTTTTTCCACGTGTTTGGGGATGTTTTTGACATGTCTAGGAGCTGAAATACACTAGTTAGTGCAAAGATTTACTATCATAGGTTCTTGAACTGAAACTGTCATACACAACTGATTGGTTTGCAAGGAGTCAGGCATCTACAAGTGGTATACTGCAGTGAATACCTTATATTGCAGATATGGAAAATGCTATAGGAGGGGGTGACAATATAACACAGATTGTTAGTGAGAAGCTTGACAATAAGAACTTTGCTTTATGGAAGTTTAGGATGCAAATTTTTTTGATTGGCAGGGGATATTGGGATCTCTGCACAAAAGATGAGGTTGAACCTAATCTTCTTGAAAAGAATCCGACTACAGAACAACTAAGATTGCACAAGCAGTAGACAAAAAGAACCAGTAAGGTCCTGCATTGGTTCTCCTTATGTATTTCGGATGCCATGGCATACAGATTACTAGTTGTCGCACTCCAAAAGATGCATGGGATATTTTGATGAAGAACTATGGAAATGTTACTCATGCTCAAAAGATTCTATTGAAACTACAGTTTAATAACATGACACCGACTGGTAGGAGTATTCACGCATACACTACAAAGATCAAAACTATTGTAACTCAGGAGCATCTAGTCACATTACTCCGTACAGTGAGTGGTTTGATAAGCTAACAATAGGGTCTCATGGATATGTATGCATTGGTGATGACACACAACATGATATCCAGCATATAGGTGTGGTTCCACTAGTTATGCATGATGGTAGGAAGAAAAGCTTGTATGATGTGTTACATGTACCATCGATCACTAAGAATCTACTGTCTGTTGGAAAATTTGTAGAGCAGAATCTAGAAGTAAGACTCAACAAGGATAGTTGTTTTATTGAGGAGCATAGAAATGACTGCAAATTGATTGCTAAAGGCAAGAGAGTGTCAGAGTGCAGCGGTGCGGAAGCGTAGGACTGAGAGAGAGAGAACGCAGAGAGAGAAGGGAGAGAAAGAGACAGTGGACAATGAAGATCTGCTGTATAAAGAATGCTGAATACAAAGATATACACGGGCGCAGTGCGCTGGACTGCGTGTCTCCACCTCGACGATGCGACCTGCTGTCCACCTCGAAGTCTGCTGCAGTCTGCACTGTCTGCTGTCTGAAATCTGTGACCAGAGACAGAAATCTGCACGGCACCGGTCTGTAATCTGCGACAGAGAAGAGTGGCCAGACTGCTGGAAAAGTCGACTATAAATAGTCGAAAACCGCCACGAACTGGGGCGCCAGAAATAGGGCGCAGCCTGGAATAAGTCGTCTGCAGGCAGTCGGACTGCCACGTGGCAGTCCGACTGCACAGTCCGACTGTGCAGCAGCCTGCTGGTCCGACTGTGCAGCTGCCTGTCCACCAAACAGGCTATGATCTCTAACACCCCCTCTCATAGCCTGGACAGGGCAGAAGCCTGAGGGATCTGGAATGTTGCCAAAGGAGAGCCTGAGGAAGCGCCTTCGTAAACAAATCCGCAAGATTGTCCTCCGTCTTGCAATACTCCACAGTGATGGTCTCATCCAGAAGCTTTTCTCGGATGAAGTGGTACTGAATCTCAATGTGCTTCGTCCGGGCATGAAAAACAGGATTCCTTGCCAAGGCAATGCAACTCTCATTGTCACATCGCAGCAATGTAGGACGAGTCTGGGGGCACCCAAGCTCCTCCAACAATCGCCGAAGCCACACAACCTCGCATGTGGTGGAAGACGCGGCCCGATACTCCGCCTCAGTAGACGAAAGGGCTACCGTGGGCTACTTCTTGCTACTCCATGAAATAACACCGGCACCCAAAGTAAAGCAGTAACCTGTTGTAGACCGCCTGCGGTCCACGTCACTGGCCCAATCCGAGTCGCTCCAACCTGCAAGTACAAGATCTGACCCATCTGTCCCTGCGGGGTAATGAATCCCCAAATCAGACGTCCCCCTGAGATACCGAAGTATCCTCTGAGCAGCCTGCCAATGCACCGTCTTAGGTTCACTCATGAACCCGGCCAAGAGCCCAACAGCAAAACATAGATCAACCCTGGTGTTGAGAAGCCAAATCAAGGACCCTATCAACTGTCGATAGCGGGACGCATCCGCCAAAGGAGAAGCTGAATGGGAAGTGGCCTTCCAGTTCGGATCCATAGGAGTAGAGAGGGCCCGACAATCTTCCATCTCAAAAGACACCAAGAGCTCCTGTACATATCTCTGTTGGGAGAGAAAGATCCCCCTCTGAGACTGATAAATCTCATGGCCTAGAAAGAAATGGAGTAGCCCCAAATCCGTCATCTCAAACGTCCGATGTAAAGCTGACTTTGTCTCCTGGACCTGCCGTTCATCATCACCTGTGACAATCAAATCATCAACATATAATACAAACAGCACACAACCATCCTCGGAAGTGTGAACATACAGCTGCGGATCGGCCTTGGACCGCCGATATCCCAACTGAGACTGGAGAAACGAATCAATCTTCTCGTTCCAAGCTCGCGGGGCCCGCTTGAGGCCATACAGGGCCTTCTTCAACCTGTAGACTTTCCCATCTGAAGAACCAAAGCCAGGAGGCTGCTCAACGTAGATCTCCTCCTTCAAATCACCATTCAGGAAGGCCGACTTCACATCCAACTGATAAACAGGCCATCTCCTATGGCCAGCCAAAGCAAGAACAGCTCTAATGGTTGCCATACGAGCTGTGGGGGCAAAGGTGTCATGACAGTCAATCCCTGGGCGCTGGGCAAAACCCTTAGCAACAAGGCGAGCCTTGTGCTTATCCAAAGTACCATCACTGAGATATTTGGTCTTGAAGACCCACTTGACTCCAATCACCTTCTTCTTCGGGGGGCGTGGCACAAGTGACCAAGTGCCATTCCTCTCAATAGCCTCCAACTCAGCTTCCATAGCTTTCTTCCATGGGGCGGACTGTAAAGCCTCCTTCACGGAGGTGGGCTCTCGATCCTGCATAACACGGGACATCAAACAATAATTGGAGCAAGCAAGCTCCGAAGAATGCGCCTGGTGCCTCCGTGACCGCCCCGGACCATCCTGCGGTCCCCACTCCTCAGGAACCCCCTCGATCCCTGAATCACGGAGTGTGTCACGGGCCTAGCGAGGAGGAGGCCGAACCTCCCCTCGTCGTTCTCCATCAGCAGAAGACTCTGGAATGTCCACCGGGGGTAACTCCGTAGAAGAGTCCGGCGGAACTCTAGACACTGTGTCAGAAACAGAATCATAATCAAAAGGCACGGGCTCCAGTGGAACTGTAGAAGGAGCCCAACTCTCCCCGGGATCTCCAAGAACGGGATGCTCTTCACCCGTTGAAGTAGCCGGAACCTCCACAAACCGTACATCACGGCTAGTATATACATCCCGCTTCACGGGATCATACAAGCGGTAGCCTTGGGACTGGGAGCTGTAGCCAACAAATACCTGTTTGCGGGAAGCCGCTTCAAATTTATCACGGTGAGCCTTGGGAATGTGAACATAGGCATCACACCCAAAGACTCGAAAGTAAGAAACATCTGGCTTCGTCCCAAAATAAGCCTCAAATGGAGTCATCCCTTCCACGGCCGAAGTAGGGGATCGATTAAGAATGTGGACTGCAGTAGCCACAGCCTCGGCCCACAGAATCTGAGGGGTCTGTCGGTGCTCCATCATGGTGCGCGCCATCTCGATCACACTGCGGTTCTTCCGTTCGAGAATACCATTTTCTTGAGGAGTATTGGTGTTGGCAAACTCCTGGTTAATTCCTCTATCTGCACAAAACCGAGCAAATTCATTAGACACAAATTCACCTCCCTTGTCGGATCGCAAGGTCTTCAACTTCCGGCCTGATCGGTTCTCCTCAAAGAGAAGCCAATCCTTGAAGTGCGAGAAAGCTTCTGACTTTAGTGCCAAAAAATAGGCCCATGTCATCCTGCTATAGTCATCCACGATCAGCATGAAGTACGAGCTCCCACGTAGGGACTCATTCCTCATAGGGCCACATAGATCCGTAGATACTAACTCCATCGGTGAAGTAGACCACCGCGAAGCGGTGTGGGGAATGGCATCTCTATGCTGCTTCCCCCGTATGCAGGAGACACATGGCTGCTGGCTCACCACTATATCTGGCAATCCGCGAACAAGCTGTCCACGTGACGCCCTCCGAAGATAGTCATAGTTCAGGTGACCAAACCGAGCATGCCATAATTCAGACTGTGACTGTGAGGTAAGAAGAAGAGTAGAGAGGGCAGTGGAAGACTTCAGTTTGTAAATGCCGTTCTCCTCATATCCAGATGATAGAACCTTCCTCGATTCACGATCAAGGACTCGCACAGTAGAACTATCAAACTCCACCAGAAGACCAAGGGAGCAAATTTTATGAACTGAAAGGAGATGGTACCCTAATCCTGGTACATGCAAAACCTCTGAGGTATGGGTGCCACCTCGTCCATCTGGAATAAGCTGCATCTTACCTCGACCTGCAACAGAAACTGAAGAGTTGTCGCCAATGAGAACCTGCCCGCGCGAAGGTCGCAGCTGGGCAACACCATCTGATGAAGGAGTCATGTGCCGTGAGGCACCACTATCAACAATCCACTCTCGAGCTTGCGGAGCCGCCATCGCAGCATCAGAAGCATTCGGTGAAGCGTCCTCAATGACAACTAGATGTAGAAATGCAGCTGATGAGGGTGCAGCCACCGCTCCAGAATCCTTGGCATCCTTCTTCTTGGTGTCCTTCGTGTCTTTGTCAGGGCAATCCTTCTTCCAATGGCCAGTCTTTCCACAAATATGACATGTGGAGTCTTTGTCCTTGTCCTTCTTGGATTTGTTATCCCCCTTCTTCTTTTGGTCCTTCCCCTTCTTCTGAGAGGCTTGACCTGTCAACGCCTCCGACTTGGAAGCATTCTGTCCCTTCAACTGTTCCTCTTGGTCCAAGACCATAGGAACCAACTCTTCCCATCGAAGAGTAGACTCTCGCCCCGAAGCAATAAGGGCAGAGTAAAATGTACCGAATCGTGGCGGCAACTGGGACAATAGTGTGATCACCATGTCCTCGGAGGAAATCGGCTTCCCCGCATTCTAAACCTGCATCTGTAGCTGCCTTAGCTTGTTAATGTGTTCCCTTAGCCAAGAAGACTTATTGACGGACAAGGTCCGCATCTGTACCTCCAAAGAAACCCTCTTCATCAGGGTCATCCGATTGTACATTTGATCAAGCTCTAGCCATATCTCACAAGCCACCGTCAAGTGCTCGATGTGAGCGATCACGGCTATAGTGCGTGATAGAAAGAGAAAGGATCGAATCCTGGCATTCAGTTTGTCCCAATGAGACTGGGCCCTGGCTAACTCCGCACGAGCATCGGAAGAGAGTTTGGACTCATCTCTTACCAAAGGCCGGTCAATATCTTCCTGTACCAACTCCGCCAAATCATAGGACTCAAGGATGGCCAGCATCATAACGCGCCAAATGCGGTAGTTGTCACCGTCGAGCTTCTGATCTGTAGAAAGAGCCGGTAGGATAGGCACCTTCCGGTCCATAATCGCCTGGAACTCCAAGTCCATCTCTGTAGACATCTTCACCTGCAATGCCTTCTCAAACGCAAAAGCAGCCCCCTCTGACTGGGTAAACTCAGCCTGCTAAGGCTCTTCCGCGTCCCGAAGCTTTGTCACCCGCCGGAGGCAATGAAAAAAGCAAAACCTGCACTTTTAGGTTTAAAACTTAAACTTTCTCCGCGTCAAACAGCAGTAAACAGCAGCAAATCCACCACCTGTACTCCTTTCCTGTGCGCCCACACTCGTTTCAGCCTTGTTCCAAGGTGCAGCCCTCCTATCTGCCCTTAAACGCAAAAAACGCAAATTTGTGTCTCGATGAAAACTCCTCTTCAGGTTGATTCTGCGCTCAGTCAGCCCTCAAACACTGCTCTGATACCATGTCAGAGTGCAGCGGTGCGGAAGCGTAGGACTGAGAGAGAGAGAACGCAGAGAGAGAAGGGAGAGAAAGAGACAGTGGACAATGAAGATCTGCTATATAAAGAATGCTGAATACAAAGATATACACGGGCGCAGTGCGCTGGACTGCGTGTCTCCACCTCGACGATGCGACCTGCTGTCCACCTCGAAGTCTGCTGCAGTCTGCACTGTCTGCTGTCTGAAATCTGTGACCAGAGACAGAAATCTGCACGGCACCGGTCTGTAATCTGCGACAGAGAAGAGTGGCCAGACTGCTGGAAAAGTCGACTATAAATAGTCGAAAACCGCCACGAACTGGGGCGCCAGAAATAGGGCGCAGCCTGGAATAAGTCGTCTGCAGGCAGTCGGACTGCCACGTGGCAGTCCGACTGCACAGTCCGACTGTGCAGCAGCCTGCTGGTCCGACTGTGCAGCTGCCTGTCCACCAAACAGGCTATGATCTCTAACACCCCCTCTCATAGCCTGGACAGGGCAGAAGCCTGAGGGATCTGGAATGTTGCCAAAGGAGAGCCTGAGGAAGCGCCTTCGTAAACAAATCCGCAAGATTGTCCTCCGTCTTGCAATACTCCACAGTGATGGTCTCATCCAGAAGCTTTTCTCGGATGAAGTGGTACTGAATCTCAATGTGCTTCGTCCGGGCATGAAAAACAGGATTCCTTGCCAAGGCAATGCAACTCTCATTGTCACATCGCAGCAATGTAGGACGAGTCTGGGGGCACCCAAGCTCCTCCAACAATCGCCGAAGCCACACAACCTCGCATGTGGTGGAAGACGCGGCCCGATACTCCGCCTCAGTAGACGAAAGGGCTACCGTGGGCTACTTCTTGCTACTCCATGAAATAACACCGGCACCCAAAGTAAAGCAGTAACCTGTTGTAGACCGCCTGCGGTCCACGTCACTGGCCCAATCCGAGTCGCTCCAACCTGCAAGTACAAGATCTGACCCATCTGTCCCTGCGGGGTAATGAATCCCCAAATCAGACGTCCCCCTGAGATACCGAAGTATCCTCTGAGCAGCCTGCCAATGCACCGTCTTAGGTTCACTCATGAACCCGGCCAAGAGCCCAACAGCAAAACATAGATCAACCCTGGTGTTGAGAAGCCAAATCAAGGACCCTATCAACTGTCGATAGCGGGACGCATCCGCCAAAGGAGAAGCTGAATGGGAAGTGGCCTTCCAGTTCGGATCCATAGGAGTAGAGAGGGCCCGACAATCTTCCATCTCAAAAGACACCAAGAGCTCCTGTACATATCTCTGTTGGGAGAGAAAGATCCCCCTCTGAGACTGATAAATCTCATGGCCTAGAAAGAAATGGAGTAGCCCCAAATCCGTCATCTCAAACGTCCGATGTAAAGCTGACTTTGTCTCCTGGACCTGCCGTTCATCATCACCTGTGACAATCAAATCATCAACATATAATACAAACAGCACACAACCATCCTCGGAAGTGTGAACATACAGCTGCGGATCGGCCTTGGACCGCCGATATCCCAACTGAGACTGGAGGAACGAATCAATCTTCTCGTTCCAAGCTCGCGGGGCCTGCTTGAGGCCATACAAGGCCTTCTTCAACCTGTAGACTTTCCCATCTGAAGAACCAAAGCCAGGAGGCTGCTCAACGTAGATCTCCTCCTTCAAATCACCATTCAGGAAGGCCGACTTCACATCCAACTGATAAACAGGCCATCTCCTATGGCCAGCCAAAGCAAGAACAGCTCTAATGGTTGCCATACGAGCTGTGGGGGCAAAGGTGTCATGACAGTCAATCCCTGGGCGCTGGGCAAAACCCTTAGCAACAAGGCGAGCCTTGTGCTTATCCAAAGTACCATCACTGAGATATTTGGTCTTGAAGACCCACTTGACTCCAATCACCTTCTTCTTCGGGGGGCGTGGCACAAGTGACCAAGTGCCATTCCTCTCAATAGCCTCCAACTCAGCTTCCATAGCTTTCTTCCATGGGGCGGACTGTAAAGCCTCCTTCATGGAGGTGGGCTCTCGATCCTGCATAACACGGGACATCAAACAATAATTGGAGCAAGCAAGCTCCGAAGAATGCGCCTGGTGCCTCCGTGACCGCCGCGGACCATCCTGCGGTCCCCACTCCTCAGGAACCCCCTCGATCCCTGAATCACGGAGTGTGTCACGGGCCTAGCGAGGAGGAGGCCGAACCTCCCCTCGTCGTTCTCCATCAGCAGAAGACTCTGGAATGTCCACCGGGGGTAACTCCGTAGAAGAGTCCGGCGGAACTCTAGACACTGTGTCAGAAACAGAATCATAATCAAAAGGCACGGGCTCCAGTGGAACTGTAGAAGGAGCCCAACTCTCCCCGGGATCTCCAAGAACGGGATGCTCTTCACCCGTTGAAGTAGCCGGAACCTCCACAAACCGTACATCACGGCTAGTATATACATCCCGCTTCACGGGATCATACAAGCGGTAGCCTTGGGACTGGGAGCTGTAGCCAACAAATACCTGTTTGCGGGAAGCCGCTTCAAATTTATCATGGTGAGCCTTGGGAATGTGAACATAGGCATCACACCCAAAGACTCGAAAGTAAGAAACATCTGGCTTCGTCCCAAAATAAGCCTCAAATGGAGTCATCCCTTCCACGGCCGAAGTAGGGGATCGATTAAGAATGTGGACTGCAGTAGCCACAGCCTCGGCCCACAGAACCTGAGGGGTCTGTCGGTGCTCCATCATGGTGCGCGCCATCTCGATCACACTGCGGTTCTTCCGTTCGAGAATACCATTTTCTTGAGGAGTATTGGTGTTGGCAAACTCCTGGTTAATTCCTCTATCTGCACAAAACCGAGCAAATTCATTAGACACAAATTCACCTCCCTTGTCGGATCGCAAGGTCTTCAACTTCCGGCCTAATCGGTTCTCCTCAAAGAGAAGCCAATCCTTGAAGTGCGAGAAAGCTTCTGACTTTAGTGCCAAAAAATAGGCCCATGTCATCCTGCTATAGTCATCCACGATCAGCATGAAGTACGAGCTCCCACGTAGGGACTCATTCCTCATAGGGCCACATAGATCCGTAGATACTAACTCCATCGGTGAAGTAGACCACCACGAAGCGGTGTGGGGAATGGCATCTCTATGCTGCTTCCCCCGTATGCAGGAGACACATGGCTGCTGGCTCACCACTATATCTGGCAATCCGCGAACAAGCTGTCCACGTGACGCCCTCCGAAGATAGTCATAGTTCAGGTGACCAAACCGAGCATGCCATAATTCAGACTGTGACTGTGAGGTAAGAAGATGAGTAGAGAGGGCAGTGGAAGACTTCAGTTTGTAAATGCCGTTCTCCTCATATCCAGATGATAGAACCTTCCTCGATTCACGATCAAGGACTCGCACAGTAGAACTATCAAACTCCACCAGAAGACCAAGGGAGCAAATTTTATGAACTGAAAGGATATACACGGGCGCAGTGCGCTGGACTGCGTGTCTCCACCTCGACGATGCGACCTGCTGTCCACCTCGAAGTCTGCTGCAGTCTGCACTGTCTGCTGTCTGAAATCTGTGACCAGAGACAGAAATCTGCACGGCACCGGTCTGTAATCTGCGACAGAGAAGAGTGGCCAGACTGCTGGAAAAGTCGACTATAAATAGTCGAAAACCGCCACGAACTGGGGCGCCAGAAATAGGGCGCAGCCTGGAATAAGTCGGCTGCAGGCAGTCGGACTGCCACGTGGCAGTCCGACTGCACAGTCCGACTGTGCAGCAGCCTGCTGGTCCGACTGTGCAGCTGCCTGCCCACCAAACAGGCTATGATCTCTAACAGAGAGATGGTTGGATGTTCACTTTGGATGCATCTATCCCTGAGTTGAAAGCAGCCATGTTTTCCCATGATAATGGAGCAATTAGGGATGTAGAAATCTCGCACAAACGCATTGGTCATGTAAATATCCAAGCTGAAAAATATGCAACAAAAGCAAGCTATTCTTGGCTTGCCAAAGTTTAAGTACACTAATCTAGGACATGTTTGCTCCGCTTGTCAGTTTGGGAAACAAGCAAGGTCTCCGTTTATGAGGCATGTCAGAAACAGTTAGTGACCTTTGCAGTTCATACATTCTGATGTGTGGGGTCTAGGCCATAATGCCTCTTTTGGTGGTGCTAGGTATTATGTGTCATTTATCAATGATTTCAACTGGTATACATGGCTATATATCCTGAAGCATAAGAATGAGACTTAATGTATTCAAGGATTTTAAGATAGATGCTAAAAATGAGTTTGGCTATTACATTTTATGTCTGAGATCTGATGGAGGTGGAGAGCATGTGTCTAAAGAGTTTGATAGGTACTTGGCAAAATATGGCATAAAAAGGCAGCTCACATGCAGTTACACACCACAACAGAGTGGTGTGATAAAGAGAATGAGAATCATGTACTTATGGTGGAAGCTGCTACGGCAATGCTTAATGAACAGAACTTGCCAAATGGTTATTCGACTGAAGCAGTGTAGTCATTACTATCTATGTATTGAACAGAACACCAATAGCTAGAATTCATGACTTGATTCCGCATGAAAAATTTTATGGGCACAAGCATGACATCAACCGCCTTAAAGTGTTTGGTTGCATTGCTTATGTTCATGTTCATCAGCAAGGATGTATTTGATGAACTAGCATCATGGTATGGTGCTCCGAATGTAGTGGTTTTTGATGCACCAGCCAACCCTACTCATGCTGAAAACTACCCTTCCACTAGCACTACAGTGAGTGGACCTACAGGTGGTGGTTCATCTACTATCAGGATGACTGTGCAGTTATGATTCTACATCCACTAACACGGATATGTCAATGAGAGGGAGATTGGATAAAGGCAAAGAAAAGATGTTTGAGGATATTATTGGCCCGCTTCCATGCAAAGAAAAGATGTTTGAGGATGTTACTGGCCCGCTTACATATGGATGTGAGTCACCTCGTAGTGACACTCTTGACAATGAATTGGGCATACCATCAGTTATGACACTTTTGGTGTAAGGCAAAGCAGGTATGTGCCACCTCATGAGAGGCAATCACATAGTGAACTGTAGCTAAGAAGGTTAGAAAGGGTTAGGAAACCAATTGATAGGCTGACATACAATGGGTATTCAGCTAGACATTATGCATACATGAGTAAAGTGATGGGGGTATAGAGAGCCTACGAAGTTTAGTGAGGCAATTGGAGATAAAAATTGGTGTGCTGCTATAAATGAAGAATACGCTCATTGGCTGAAAATGACAAATGGAAATTGGTCAATCTGCTTGAGAGCAAAGTACCCATTGGTTGTAAATGGGTCTACAAAGTGAACTGCAAGGTAGATGGTTCATTGGAAAGGTATAAAGCCCGACTGATTGCAAAGGGATATGCGTAGCAGTAGAGATTGGACTATGAGGAGACTTTCAGTCCGGTTGTGAAGATGAAGATTGTGAGAACAGTTATTGCATTAGCAGCTTCTAAGGGATGGAAAATCTGGAAAATGGACGTAAAGAATGCTTTTCTAAAGGGTGACTTGATTGAGGAGGTATATATCAAACAGCTTGTGGGATATGTATACCCTGACTACCCGAAGCATATATGCAAGCTAAAAAAGACCCTATATGGGCTGAAACAGGTACCGAAAGAGTGGAATGCTTGCATTAGTATGTATTTACAACAGCTTGGTTTTAAGATGGATCATGCATACCATAGTTTGTTTACAATGAAGATAGAGAATGGCTATGTTTTCTTGGTGATCTATGTGGATGATCTAATCATTACTAGAGATGATGATCATGGGATTGCTGAAATCAAAGCAATGTTGTAGGCTGAATTTAAGGTGAAGGATCTTGGAGAGAGGAAATATTTCCTTGGGATCGAGGCTATATCTATGCCTCATGGTATATGGCTGCTACAAAAATAGTATGCTCTTGATATGTTGTTGAAATATGGAATGATGGAATGTAAGCCTATGGAAACACCATTGGATCAGAATGTCAAAGTAGCAATTGATGCTGGAAGTGAAATAGAGAATGTCACTATGTATAGTTAGATGGTGGGCAGCTTGACCTATCTCACTATCACTTGTCTTGATGACCTAAGTTATGCAGCGGGGCTGATCAGCCAGTTCATGCAAAAGCCTCCTAAGCCACATTAAGATGTTGTCAGAAGAATCATGCGGTACTACGTGAAGGGTACTGTGGATTATGGACTATTCTATGAGTATGGGAAATCACTTGACTTGACACTGTATACAGATGCTAATTGGGCTGGTTGTGCCTATGAGAGAAGGTCAATCAGTGGTTATTCTTTCAGCCTCGGCAACAATATGATCAACTAGAGTAGTAAGAAGCAGCCAACTATTTCTTTGTCTAGCAAAAAGGCAGAATATAGGGGTGCAACCTTAGCGGCATGCGAAGCAGTTTGGCTTGTGAAACTACTACATGATTTGGATATCCAATTGGGCAACAAGGTCACATTGCATTGTGACAATCTGAGTAGTGTCATGTTGGCTCTAGCAACCCTGTCTATCATGCTAGATCCAAACACACAGAGGTTCATTACCATTTCATCAGGGAGATGGTACTTGCTGGACAGATCGATCTACTTCATGTGAGGACAGAAGATCAAGTAGCAGACATCATTACCAAATTGCTTGGTAGAGATAAGTTTGTCCACTTCAAGGAGCTCCTTGGAGTATAGCACTTAGCTTGAGCTTGAGGGGGAGTGTTGAGATTGAAGTTCATCTATGTCACCGTCACCAACACTAGAGAGTTGTAGCTTAGCTAGACTAGACATGTGGTGCCTTAAATAAGTCAGATAGGTTAACCCTAGTTAGTCGATCATGGTCAATTGCAAGGCCTATCTTTTACATTATGGTTGTAGACTAAGTGTGTAATACATCAATGAATAATGGGAACATGAGAGTACACTGCTCTCTGTTGCAACTCCATGTCTTTGTCTATCTTTCACCTCTCTTTTGACACTAGCACCCTTATTACTTAGGATAAGACAAAAGCTACTATATTGGAACACAACAAGACTATCCTTAGCAGGCAGGGTAGTAGTTGCAAATCAAGTTCTCCTAACCACCATGTGGTACATAACTTCTTGCTGGGCCTTCTCTAGGTCATGCATTGGCCAAGTGAAGCGACTCATTAGGAATTCCATTTGGTCACGTGGAGATGGTAGTCCTATGAGGGCTAAGGTAGCTTGGGATGTTATCATCTAGCCTAGATCTAGAGGAGGCTTGGGGGTTATTGACCCAAATAGTCAGAGTAAAGCACTGGTGGTGGTAAAGCTCATTGTGAGGGGCCCTCTTCTAGGTGAGGGGCCATGGAAGGAGCTACTATTATGGAGATTAGAGACCATTGTTCCCGCTAATGGAGGGCTGTGGCAACCTAGCACATGCAAGCTATTTCAACAAATATCCAAGCTACAGGTCTTGGGAACAATTTTGAGGTCTAATTTGCTGCATCTGTGAGATGGAAGGATCGAGGTGCAGCTAAGAGTCAGTAGACAGTGTGAGAGTGAGAGAGACAGAGTGAAGCACGAGACCCAAGAGAATAGACTAAAAGAGTGTAACTAGAAAGTACAAAGTACAACCCTTAAACCTTAGGGTTGTAGGGGGTGTTCACACCCGACACACACTAAGTGCCCATAAGTGTGTAACATAAGCACATAAGCACATACGACAATAAGACTATTAAGTCTGGGGGAAAAAACCTCTCCTACCGAGAGTAAAAAGTGCCCCAGTGTCCTACTGATCACCGACACTCCCATATGAGCGTAGGCGTAAGTGAGGCGTGAGTCAAATACCCAACAAACCCCCCTGGAGTGAAGAGTGATCAAGAGTACAAGGATCATCCGCCACCAAAGGATATCAAATTTAAAGCATTGCGAAATGCTTCAAATTTGTCACGAGGAAGAGCTTTGGTGAAGATGTCTGCCACATTACTAGTAGTAGGACAATAGACAAGGCTGATATCACCTACATGTAGCCTCTCTCTGACAAAGTGATAATGGATCTCAATGTGTTTCGTGCGGGCATGAAACACTGGGTTCCGTGCCACTGCAATGGCACTCTGACTGTCAGTGAACAAAGGAGTAGGCTCCATAACAAATGCATCCAGATCAGCTAGCAAGCATCTAAGCCATACGCATTCAACTGTGGTAGTGAAAGCTGCCTTGTATTTAGCTTCACATGACGATGTGGCAACAATGGATTGTTTCTTGCTAAGCCAAGAAATGCAAGAAGAGCCAAGAAAGAAACAATTGCCACTAGTGGAGTGACGTGTATCATAATCACCAGCCCAATCAGAATCACTGTAAGCATGTAACTGCAGTGGTCCCCCCTTGGCATAAAGCAACCCAAGAGATCGAGTACCTTGTAAGTAACGAAAAACACGCTTGATAGCTTGCCAATGTGACATACGTGGCTGATGCATATACCTGCTCAAAGCTGAAACTGCAAACTGTATGTCCGGCCTAGTGTTGCATAGGTAGATAAGACATCCAATTGCAGGAGCATATGTATGTATATCAAACAAATCACTGTCATCATGTAATGACAGTTTCAGTCCAGGTTCCATGGGGGTACAAACTGGCTTGCAATCCTGTAAGCCAAACTTCTCAAGAAGCTGCCCAATATACCTTGACTGTGATAGCCCAATACCTCGAGCATCATGTATGAACTGGATACCCAAATAGTAATGCAAAACTCCAAGTCAGACATGTCAAAAGTTTGCTGCAAATTTTGTTTGAATGCTGAAATCTGATCGGCATGTGTTCCAATGAGCAAAAGGTCATCAACATAAAGACATATAATCAGCATAGATCCCCCTTCTTTATATACGTAAAGGGTAGACTCAAATGAGCTGTTTAGAAACCCTTGACCAAGCAAGAAAGCATCTATTTTTGCATACCAAGCTCTAGGAGCTTGTTTCAAACCATATAGTACCTTTTTGAGCTTGCATACCAAATGTTCTAAGCCTTCAACGGCAAAACCAATGGGCTGTTGTACATAAACTTCCTCCTGAAGTTCCCCATGTAAAAATGCAGTTTTGATATCTAGCTGATACACTGTCCAACCATAATGTGCAGCCAAAGCAATCATAGACCTGATGGTCGTCATACGGGAAGTGGGAGCAAATGTCTCCTCATAGTCAATGCCCTTTTTCTGTGCATAGCCTTTAGCTACAAGCCGTGTCTTGTATTTATCAATGGATCCATCTACTTTCCTTTTCAGTTTGTAGACCCATTTCGTTCCAATGTCTTTCTTCCCAAATGGCAAGGACACCAAATCCCAAGTTTGATTCTTAGTAATAGAATCTAATTCAGCTTGCATTGCTGCCATCCAATGCACACTGTGTTGTGCATCCTCAAAACATTCAGGCTCTTCATTATCAAAAGTACTTGCTGCCATAACAAACTCCATGGTATGTGCTGAATCATGCAAACGAGTTTGCCTTCTAGTACGACCAGCCATGGGTGCATCCAAAGGACTATCTTGCATAGTCTGCAAATACCACCTAGGTAACATTCTAGCTTCCTGACTGTGTGCAAGCTCTTGCTGGATTTCAGTTTCAGCATTATGCTGAATATTCCGATCAGCCAATGGCTGAATTTCTGCACTTTCCATAGGAGCAGCTGGCTGAACATTAGGTTCATTTTCTGAAGCTCCAGGTGAATCACCAAAAGTAATAGGCAGCAGCCCTTCAAAAACATCACGGGCAGCCTGATATGTGTCCAAACCAGCCAAGGATAATTCTGATTTTTCATCAAAAACAACATCCCTGCTGACAAAAACCTTCTTTGTAATGGGATCATAGAGTCTGTAGCCTTTGCTCTCATTGCTATTTCCATGAAAATGCACTTAACAGCCTTGTTGTCCAACTTAACAGCCTTGTTGTCCCCCCTTGTATCTGATTTTGTGATGTGCCCGAAGTGCCAGAACTATGTGGAGCATTTTTCACCTTGTTGTTTTTGCCTTTCTGTCTTGCCACAAAAGCCTGCTCAGAGACTATAGCATCCACACCACTATTTTTCCTTGTTTGCTCCTCCTCTAGAAGCAAACTAACTAGCTGAATAAAAGTGAGTGGGTGCTCGGCAATCCTCATGGTGAGGTTCAATGCAGTATGAAAAGACAAGTACGAAGGAGGTAAGGAATTCAAGGTGGTGGATATCAACTGTGCATCCGAAAAGTGCTCATCTACATTCATGAGCTGCTCCCTCAAGTCCTGAATCTTATTCAAGTGATCCTGCATAGAATCACCCTCATTCATCTTCAAAGTCTCTAACTCTTTCTTCAAGAAAGAGATCCGAGTCTCATTCTTTCCTGCAAACATATGCTCCAAAGTCAACCATGCATCTCGTGAAGAAGATGCTGAACGAATGTGAGGGATGATGGACCACTGAACTGCCAAAGCAATCAACGACAAGGCCTGTGCATCACGTGTATCCCATGCTTTTTGAGCTGCAGTTCTTGGAGGAAGTGGACTGAGGTGGAGCGGGCTGAGGTCCCCGTTGTCCATGTGCTCCTTGAGGAGGAGGAGTAACGGGAGCTACAACTCCTGGTTGAGTTTCCTCTCCACTGACATAATCCCATAAATTCTTGGCCACTAATACATTCTTCATCATGAATGACTATAGCGAATAATTGTTTCCGTCCAATCTGTCTTCCTTGGATACATACGTAAATACATCACCTCCCTGATTTGCCATGATGACAAATTGAGAAATTTCCAAAGACAAATGTAGCTCCCGGTTGAGTTTCCTCTCCACTGACATAATCCCATAAATTCTTGGCCACTAATACATTCTTCATCATGAATGACCATAGCGAATAATTGTTTCCGTCCAATCTGTCTTCCTTGGATACATACGTAAATACATCACCTCCCTGATTTGCCATGATGACAAATTGACAAATTTCCAAAGACAAATGAGCAATGTCAGAGCAGTAAGGACTGGAAATCTACAAATTTTCAGAAATTGCAGCAAGCACACTTCTGCAATTAATGTGCAAGGGCGTACTCTGTCAAAAACTGTCTTTAATGCACGCTTCCCAAGGTGCAAACAGTGTTCAGCAACACTGTAATATCAAAATCCCCAAAATTTTTTGCCAAAACTTTGTTCAAAACAGTCTTTCTGTGACTGTAACAGCAGTTTATATGCAACTGTCCTCAAAATACATAAAAGCCCCAAAATTTCTAATGAACAAGTCCAAAAATTTGCATCAAATTTAGCCCACACTTGTATCCTGTTTGCGGTGCCTGCAGCGTATGAACCTCCTCTGCCAGAAATTTATTCTGGAATGAAGTGATATTTTTTTTTTTGTTTTTAAAAAAAGTACCTGACGTGGTCAGGGTGGACGATAGTCTAGTCGCTAGCCTTTGGAGCAGTCGGGCGGGTAGCGTAGACAAGGCGAATAGTCAACTTGCACGCAGATGACATGGCGCTGCAACGTCGACGATGCGACAAAACAGGTGGCGTGTTGGCCACATGCAGACGAGCTGTAGAGGCGGCGCTTCAGACAGACGGATGGGCAGCGCTTAGCAGGCGAGCAGCTCTCTGACGACAGGGCACAGGCGAGCAGCTCTCTGACGACAGACGGGCGGTTCTCAGGTGACGACCGGGCATGGCCAGAGGCAGCGAGTTTGGCGGGCGTTCAGTCTGGCAAGTGGTGCTGCCAAGGCAATGCCAGGTAGGTGCAGGACGAAGTGCTGCAGAACAAGGGGCACTGGTCAAACTGCTGTAGTACAGGACGCAGATCGAGCTGCTGCAGGACACGGCGCATATGTGGTGGTCTTGGGGCTGTGGCGACAGGGAGTAGAATTGGACTTGAGCACAAGACTCAGCTGAGCTGAACAGAGTCAATGCTCTAATACCAAATGTGAGATGGAAGGATCGAGGTGCAGCTAAGAGTGCAGTAGACAGTGTGAGAGTGAGAGAGACAGAGTGAAGCACAACACCCAAGAGAATAGACTGAAAGAGTGTAACTAGAAAGTACAAAGTACAACCCTTAAACCTTAGGGTTGTAGGGGGTGTTCACACCCGACACACACTAAGTGCCCATAAGTGTGTAGCATAAGCACATAAGCACATACGACAATAAGACTATGTCTGGGGAAAAAACCTCTCCTACCGAGAGTAAAAAGTGCCCCAGTATCCTACTTATCACTGACACTCCCATATGAGCGTAGGTGTAAGTGAGGCGTGAGTCAAATACCCAACAGCATCTATTATACAAACATGGAAATCAGCACCTATAGGACTTCATCAGATTGACCTAGCAAGTGTTAAAGAGAAGTTGAGGCAGCCACTTCTTTTTAAATAGGCTACTCAAGCCAAAGAAAGGTAACGCCATTGGGTGGAGGACCCTCCTATCTTGGGGGAGGTTCTCGATATAGGTAGCTTCTACAATGGGGGAGTGGTTTGCCTTTCAGGAGCTGCCGCCCATATACAAAGGCAAAGACTTCAAGGTATCAAGGCGGGTAGAGTCATGATAGAGAGCATCAGGGAGGTGGTACCCCTTGAATGGAGAAATGGCATAGTGTGACATTAATGTGACATTAAAGTGATATTTAATGTGACATTAAGGTCACAAATATTGAATGTGACATTAAAGTGACATTTAATGTAATGTTAAGGTAAATCTAGGGGAACATGCACGAGAATGACCGTCCGGGATCTTGGGCGCCCGAACGGGGTTAAGGGGAGCCTAGAGAGTAAGAGAGTCCAAGAATAGTAGGACTCAAGAAAAGTTGACAGCTGGCAGAGGAAACGGGGAGAGAGATGCCAGCACTTATCTAGGCGTGGTTGGGAGGAGAAAGAATCACTCGTGCTCAGGGTTTTCATCATTTTTCTCTGTCTTTCCCGAAGTCATATTTCATTGGTATCAGAGCCTATGGTTCAACGGCCAGATCTGTCGTTCGCCAGGTCGTCAGTCGTCCGCCAGGTCGTCAGTCCTTCGCAAGGTCACGTGTCACTCGTCATTAATGAGTACTGGCCGAAAAGAGACGTCGTGAAAGCGTGACGGGCCGTGAAGAAAGAAAAAATGAGACGTGCCACGTCACGTAAAAAGTGACACGTTATGGGCAGAAGGAACGTTCAGACGAAACGACCAGGCGTGGGGTCGCGAGGAAACGTGACACAACTGCTGTGAGACGGAGGCAAAATGTGAAACGTGACACGATTGTTGTCACAACTGCTGTGAGACGGACATGACACGACTGTTGTCACGATTGCTGTGAGAGGGACAGAAAAATGTCATACACGACTGAAGTCAGGAAATTGAATTTCCAGCATGACTGCTTCACTGCTCTAGTCTGGGAAGATAAAATCTGTTCATTACTCTTCGGGCTTCTTTCCAAACCAGCAACCACCGCCTGCCATTAAAATCAAGGAAGTACTTTGCTTTGTATGCAAATTTCTTATCTTTGCTTTCCAATTCCAGTGTATTAATGGCAGAAAAAGGGAAAGAAAGGGTAATGGAAAGCTCTAGTTCTGGGGACCAACCTATGGTAGATTCCCATGAACCAGAAATACAAGAAGAACAATGGGAAGAATTTTTTGCTACGCAAGAGCAATTCGATGATCTTACTGCTCGTGTGCAAACTCAGGGGGTTCAAATGGAATTTTTAACTCAAACACTTACTGAAATAAAATCTCAATTAACTTTATTGTTGGAAAGAGATAAAAATAAGATAGAAATCTCAGATGTCCCATCTTCATTGAAAGATTTAGATGTGACTATGCAAGATCCTAAGGAACCCCAACCTTACCATAAATTGAGGGATAATCCAGTTCTAAAGGATATGAAACCACCTCAATTTTACGGGGAGGAAAAAGATAGGAATAAAGACACAATCTTTAATTTCCTCCAAAAATGGGAAGATTTACATAAATTAAAAAATACCCCACCACATCTCCAAGCACTGGAGGCTAGTTTAACTTTGGGGCCCAAAGCATATATAAGTGGTGGCGAACTTTAAAGGAGGCAAATAAAATACCTGAAACCTGGGCTCAATTTGAATCCGTCTTTTTGAAAGAATTCCTTCTGAAAATGAAATGGAAAGAAATTGGGAAGATTGGGATTATGTCAGACAAAAGGGACGACCCCTGCTGACATATCTGGAGGAATATCGTGAGATAATCCTCCAATTGAAAGAAATAGATGAATTCCAAAAAACAAGAGGATTCATTAGGGGACTAGATAAAGCCTGTAAAAAGGAAGTAAAACGGAGTTTACCTAACACGCTGGAAGAGGCAATTAAATTTGCATTAATTCATGAAGATAGTATGCGTCCAGGTACACTCACTAGTCTCACTGATACGGAGCCCAAGTCTAAGGAATTGGAAACCTCAAAATTTGTGGGCAAATTTAAAAGAAAAATGCCATTTTTTAAGGGTAAAAAACAACCTTTTGAAAAGAAACCATATATGAGGCCAAAGTTAAGTCCTGATGACTTTGATAAGGCCAAAAAAGAAAAGTTGTGTTTCAATTGCCTATCCCCTAACCATGCTGCTTGGAATTGCCCTCAAAAGAAAAAGGGGGAAGACAAAGGAAAGGATAAGGACAAGGGCAAGGGAAAAGAAAAACAAATCCATGTAGTGCAGATCTTAGAATTAAAGGGCCATGAAAAGTATAAATCTTTAGAGGTCTTGCACATGGATGTACAACATAAGTGTTGTATGTCAACTTTTATGTGGCAGCCTACTTTTGGACCACATGATTTACTTAGAGTACATGGATTGATAGCTGGAAAAAGGGTTAGAGTCATGATTGATGACTCTGCCATACATAATTTTATAAATTATGCACTTGTCAAAAAATTGAAACTTCCCCAACAAAAGAGTGGGTATTAATATGTTGTTCGTATGATGCAAGGCCAAGACAATAAAATATGGGATACAATGGTATCCAATTTGGAAATTGAGATTCAAGAATATAAAGACAAACTCGATTTCCAAATAATGAACATGGAAAGAGCTGATATTGCTCTAGGGAGGGAGTGGCTATGGGGATTGGAACCATCCTTAAAACGTAGTTATCACCATAATACACTGGAATTTGAAAGGGATGGTAAGACTTTTGTCATTCAAGGTGAACATGAAGTATCTGATAATCCTTTGCTGTGTTCTACTGAAGTTCAAAAGCTGATAAAGAAGGAAGTTTGTGAGGTATATATGTTATGGTCTCTTCCTGTACAGAATACTTTTACTTTCTATAATATAAAGCAACAATTTTCTTATGTTTGTGAGTTGAATGTTAATAATGAATTAAGTAGTTTGTTAGATGATTTTAAAGATGTGTTTCCTTCTGACTTACCAAGTGGCCTTCCACCAGATAGGGGTGATATAAATCACCTAATTGATATAAATAAGGATACACACCCTATTTCAAAACCACCGTATAGGTTAAGTGAAACACAGCATCAAGAAGTTGAAAGACAAATTAAGGATTACCTGGATAAAGGGTTTATTCAACCCAGTAATTCACCTTGGGCTTTACCAATTTTATTGGTAAAGAAAAAAGATGGTTCTATGTGACTTTGTGTTGACTATAGAGCACTTAATAAAATAACGGTGAAGAATAAATTTCCTATGCCCAGAATGGAAGATCTTTTTGATCAATTACAAGGGGCAAAATTCTTCACAAAGATAGATTTAAGATCAGGCTATCACCAAGTAAGAATTAATGCACAAGATGTTTCTAAAACGGCATTTCGTACTAGATACGGGCATTATGATTTTTTGGTGATGCCTTTTGGCCTCACTAATGCACCAGCTACCTTTATGAAGCTGATGAATAGTGTTTTACGGCCCTATCTCGGACATTTTGTAGTAGTCTTTTTGGATGATATCTTGATCTTTAGTAAATCAAGAGAAGAACATTTGGAACACTTACAATTAGTATTCCAACTGTTAAGAACGCATTCCCTTTATGCGAAGAAAACTAAATGTGAATTCTTTGCACAAGAGGTCAAATATTTGGGGCATATTATCTCGAAAGAGGGAATCAACATGGATCCAGAAAAAGTAAGGGCAATTATTGAATGGCCACCTCCAAGGAACCTGGAAGAGTTGCAGAACTTCCTAGGTTTATCTGGATTTTATCGTAGATTCATTCGAGATTATGCCAAAATAGCTGTTCCAATGACATGACAGACCAACTTAAAGGGAAAGGAAAAAGTTTTAATTGGGGAACAGACCAAAATGAAAGTTTTAAAAAACTTAAGGTAGCTATTGCTACAGCTCCAGTATTATTAATAGTGGATCCCAATAAACCATTTGTGGTTGAAGCTGATGTCAGTGATAAGGCAATAGGCGCGGTCTTATTACAAGAAGGTCGATCAGTTGCTTTTGAAAGCAAGAAATTAGATCGTGCAAAACAGAATTATTTTGTTTATGAGAGGGAGCTGTATGCAATAGTACATGCAATGAAGAAAAGAAGGTACTATTTGTATGGTGCCAAACTTTTGATTTTATCGGATCATTAAAGCATTAAGTGGCTTAATGATCAACCGGATTTACACGGGCGTAAAGCCAGATGGGCCGAACTCCTCCAAGAGTTCGACTATGAGATAAGATATAGAAAAGGAAAGTATAATATAGTAGCTGATGCACTCAGCAGAATGCCCATCATTAATGAATTAAGTTTTACTCAATTCACTTCCAACTTGCTTGAATCTTTAAAAGGGAAATGCCAGGTTGATCCGGCATATTCCAACATATGGTAAGCAATAAAAAATGGGGATCCAAATGAAAGTGCTTCTACTGAGGAAGGAATATCTGAGGATGTTCAACAAGGAAATGGAGCATCAGGGGTTGCTCAAACTGGATTCAAGTGGAAAAACTTTACCATTGATAATGGTTATTTACTCTACAAGGATAGGGTATGTGTCCCGAAAGATACAGAAATAAGGCACCAGATACTCTTTGAGTGTCATGATACCCCTAGTGCAGGACATCCAAGAGTTAATAAGACTTATAGTCTTATTAAAAGGCAGTTCTATTGGCCTGGAATGAATAAGGACGTCCTTGACTATGTGGTCAAATGTAATAAATGCCAGGTTAATAAAGCTGAAAGATTAAAAATGGGAGGACTTCTCCATCCATTAGAAATTCCTTCGGGAAAATGGGAGAGTATCTCCATGGACTTTATTGTTGCTTTACCTAGAACACAGAGGGGGGACGACTCTGTGTGGGTAATTGTGGATAGGTTAACCAAAATGGCTAGGTTCATTCCAACTTCAACTGATGTTAAAACACCAGAATTGGCTAGATTGTTCGTAGAGAACATATACCGATTGTATGGCCTTCCGGCAAATATAGTTTCTGATCGGGATAGAAAATTTGATTGCCATTTTTGGCGTGCGGTATTTAGGAAATTGGATACTAAACTTAGCATGAGTACGGCGGATCACCCGCAAACAGATGGGCAAACTGAAAGGGTTAACCAAATTCTTGAAGATATGCTTAGGGCATATGTAAGTAAAAGGAAAACTAATTGGGAAGAGTATTTACCGATAGCAGAGTTTGCATATAACAGTGCCAAGCACTCTTCCACTGGATATAGTCCATTTATGTTAATGTATGGGTTTCAGCCCAGAGCTCCTTTTGCAGTAGGACTGCATAAGGAAAAGGTTCAGGCAGCTAAAGATTTTTTGGAGGATATGAATAGTATGTTAAAATTTGCTCAAGAAAATATTAAAAAAGCTCAAAATCGAGCTAGAGCATATGCAAATCCTCACCGAAGAGACATCTCCTTTGAAGAAGGAGAATTGGTCTATCTTAAGGTGCCTGAACAAACTAAAACTATGAAAAAGGGACAATGTCCAAAGCTTTCACCAAGGTATTGTGGTCCTTTTATAATACTTAAAAAGGTGGGAGAATTGGCTTACAAGCTCCAACTACCTGCTGGTAGTAAAATGCATCCAGTTTTTCATGTAAGTAAATTAAGGAAGAAGCTGGGTGATTTGGATAATCTAATCTTAAATGATGATATTGAGGAGCTATTCTATGACCAATCTAATCCACATGAACCAGAAAAAATATTAAATGTTCGTAACAGACGAACAAGGAATACAATTTATCAGGAATGTTTGGTTAAGTGGAAAGATTGTTCAGAAGAAAGCTCAACATGGGAGCGAGTAAGTACTTTAAAGAAAAGGTTTCCCGATTTACAGTTAGACTTTCCAAGTATCGTTTTCGAGGACGAAACCGATTCTTAAGGGAAAGGAAATGTGACATTAAAGTGATATTTAATGTGACATTAAGGTCACAAATATTGAATGTGACATTAAAGTGACATTTAATGTAATGTTAAGGTAAATCTAGGGGAACATGCACGAGAATGACCGTCCGGGCTGTTGGGCGCCCGAACGGGGTTAAGGGGAGCCTAGAGAGTAAGAGAGTCCAAGAATAGTAGGACTCAAGAAAAGTTGACGGCTGGGAGAGGAAACGGGGAGAGAGATGCCAGCACTTATCTAGGCGTGGTTGGGAGGAGAAAGAATCACTCGTGCTCAGGGTTTTCATCGTTTTGCTCTGTCTTTCCCGAAGTCATATTTCACATAGTGACAGATTAGACATGGATAGGACTCTTTATTAGAGGAGAGATCCTTCTTGCAGTGGTAGCCACCAGTGAGAGAGTGTTTACTTTTTCAATAGAGATGGATGAAACTTAGGCGAGAAGATCTGGATCAGTTAGAGTTCACAGGATGCTATCCACAAAGAATTAGAGTTGTGGCTCATTGTGATAGGACTTTTTTTATGAGCTTCTTCACTACCTTTACCCACCCTTGTTGCGTGGCCTCAAGCTTGATGTCCACCACTTTGGAGATTTCCTCTTTTATGGTGATGATTGTGTCCTCTTGGATCTCTCCTTCCACTTACCCAGTTCTCTTCAATGTTACAATCTCCTCTTTTAGTTGTTAGATTTCCTTTAGCATGGCTTCCTTCTCATTCCTCCATTCTTCGGCTTCACTTTCAAGTTTGCAATTTTGTCTACTACGCCTCACTACACTTGATAATGCTATTGTCCATGGTTTTTCTTGTATTGCTGATGAATGCTTTCAAAGCTTTCTCTAGCATGTCTAGCTTGGCGTCCACACTCACCATCTGTTTGTAATGTTGTTGATCTCTATTTCAGGTTTGGGTTGCTACATAAGTGGTAGGGCAGGATGACCAGGGTCCCCCGTGATGGCAGTGGATGTGTGGATGCAGGCAAGGGCTAGGGTGGTTGCTGAATGGGCATGGAGGCAGATTCAAACCGGGGGCGGGGGCAGGGGCAGGTCAGTGAGAGGGTTCAGTCCTAGGCGATGCCAGCATGACCTGCAAACTGCACACCATCATGATGAAGGTGGGCAAAGGGCAAGGTGCACAGGGGGTGGGGCCAGCGGCGAGGGGGGGGGCTGGGGGTGGGGGCAGGCAGTGGATACAGGGTGGAGAGAGAAACAATGGCAGCTGTCCCCTCCTGGTCATGCTTGCACCATTACTGTTCCTTCCTGGCATACGCACTCCTACCCAGCACACTGCCGAACAAGCACGCACAACCTTCAACATTGCTGTTCTACCCTGTGCCTAGCCTGCGCACCTCTAGATTTGAACCCGCACCATCCTTCCCTGCAGGGGGTGATAGGACAGACAATGAGAGAGAGAGAGAGAGAGAGAGAGAGAGAGAGAGAGAGAGGGAGGGGAGGGCACCTATGCCAGGATTTTCCCTACCTGTGATCACTTCATCCTCAGGCTTGTAGCGTAGCCTACCTGCTCCCCAATGCACTTGCTGCCTTGTTTCTGTAGCAAGCAAGGGCAAGACTGTGAATGAAACTGAGATAGAGAGAGAATGATCTGCATGTTACCTGCAGGGCACCCAGCCCTGACCTGTGAGATTGGGGCACTGATCTGCCCCCTGAACACTGCCCCATGCATGTGCCCACTGCCACTGCACATGGCAACAGAGCACAAGAAGAGAGTGAAAGAAAGACAAAGAGAAAGTGGTTGCAGAGAAATACAGTGATAGAGACCGGAAGAGAAAGAAGATTTGTGCTCCGGCTTTGAGCAAGACATCCACCATGCCAGAGTTGAGACTGCGGCAGTGATCTGCCCTATACAGGGTGCCCTGTGCGTGCACCCACAGCCACTGCACATGGCAATAGAACACAAGAAGAGAGTAAAAGGAAGACCAAGAGAGGGTGGCTGCAGAGAATCACAGCAACAGATATTGAAAGAGAAAGAGGGCCTACGCACTGGTCTGTGAGCAGGACATCCACCATGGCAGAGTTGAGACTGCAGCAGTGATCTGCCCTCTGCACTTTGCCCCCCGTGTGCATCCACTGCCACTGCGCACGGCAACAGAGCACGAGAGGAGAAAGAAAGAAAGAAATAGTATATTAACATCTCTGAAAGGCCAATGTGGCCTATGAGACCAAAGCAATACATATAATGATGGTGTGTTTCTCATCTAGAACGAGAAAAGATGAAAAACATGCCTATAAGACTAAAAAGTGAAATAATGTCCTATAAAAAGAAAACATGTCGATGATCTAAAAGTAAAGGTGGAAAAAGGAAACTCTCCATCAATGAGATGTCTATCCTCTAGGGAGATGTATCTCTGCATGGCTGAAGTGTCTCGGCATTTGTCTCCTATGGCGCTCAATGATGCCTCTAATTTGTCAGTGGTGTGGATGTCTAGGCCTTGGTTCTGATGGACATGGACGCCTAGACACTTCTCTATCCAAAGGGACACCTATAGAAGATGAGGTCCAATAATGATGTACTCCTGTAGGCTGTGTGACAGCAATAGTGGTTGTGCCATACTCGGTCATGTGGTAGTGAAAAAGTTAGGATGTCTGAAAGTAGTAGTGGTATGTGCCATACTCGGTCATGTGGCAGTGAAAAGGTTCATATAATGCATCAAGTTGCTTGGAAAGTTAGTTAAATCTGACGCATCCAATAATTTTCCACTGCTTACTCATACTCAAGCTAAACGTGCATTACATAAAAGTAGCAAATCTTATTTAATTTGGGTGAATGAACTTCAAGCTAAAGAAAAACATATGCATCCTAGGCATAAACAATTTCTTGCTCAATTTAAAGATTGTTTTGCTGCTGATGATTGCAAAAGTTAGAGAAGGCACTTCAAACACTATCCATAGGAAAGTTTCTAGGAGAAGATGGACTGGATAAGTCCTTTTTGAGATGTTGGGAACTTATTAGTGTAGGCCTCATCTCAACTTTTTAGAAGATTTTTGCATTACGGGTTATGCCAAAGAGACTTTTTGAGGGGATGATTTACCTCATTCCCAAAGGAAGTGGAGATAGACCGGAGATCACACTGGAAACTAATCACTCAGCTTAGCCCTATGTGATTTGTGTGATCTCAGATAAGATCCTTGTAAAGGCAATTAGCCTTGGCTTCGCCCCATTGATGTTGGATATTATACGACCACCAACCTAGATAGATGTTTTCCAAGAGCATAGCATCTTGGACAATGTCTTCACTTTCTAGGAGTCCACCGCTTTGGCCCAATCCAGGATCCAAGACCTTTTATGCTCCTTCTCGACTTTAAGAAGGCATAGGACCATGTAGATTGGGAGTTCTAGGATGGAATGATCTTGAGGATGGGATTTCAAAGTAGTGGGCTAGAGAAATAGAGGCTCTTTACTCTTCAGCACATAACCAGGTTATGACCATGTAGATTGGAAGTTCTAGGATGGAATGATCTTGAGGATGGGATTTCAAAGTAGTGGGTTAGAGGAATAGTGGCTCTTTACTCTTCAGCACATAACCAGGTTATGACCAATGATGCAAGAGGAGACGGATTCAGCATTCAAATATTAGTTAGATAAGATTGTCCACTAGTCCCCTTCTTGTTCTTATTTGTTGATGTGGAGTTTGGTGATGATATAGCTATCTATTTAGACAGGGATGAGAGTAACTTTAGGGCCTTTGTACCAGCCATAGATATTTTATAGAGTAGGAGATATATTAATTCATTGGCACAAGTCCTATGGATTTTGCAAATGCAACACAAGACAACTAGAGTGGTAACTGCATGAGGATTTCACATGGTTTCCTTGTGGGACCACAATGAGATATCTTAGATGCCATATGGGGATTGACATTACTTGAGAGCGGCAGTTGGCACCTCCCCTCTTGAGCATCATACAGAGGCTTCATATTGGAGCTCAATGAGACTTTCACTAGCACGAAGAGTAGTGGTCACCAACCAAGTTCTTCTTGCAACCATGTGGTGCATCACTTCTTGTTGGGCATTCTCTAGATTATGCATCGACCAACTAATGCACCTTGTCGAGATTTTTATTTGGTCGGGAGGAGGCGGGAACCCAACCAAAGCGGTGGCTCTGAATGTCATCATACAGCCTAGAATCTAGAGGAGGATCTCAAGAGAATTAGGAATCATAAACTCAAATATCCAGAGCAAAGCCTTATTGGCTAAGCTCATTGTTAGGGGTTTTCTTCTAGGCAAGGATCACTTGAAGAAACTTCTAATAGGAAGGCTTCACACTATGATATCTTCATATGGAGGACCATGGCAGCCCAACATCCACTAGATTTTTCAGGAGATCAAAACATGAGACTTAGGGAGGAGCTTTAAGGTCAAATTGACAACTGCCATTATCACAACATGTAGATTTGTATCATTGTGGCTTCATGAGCTACCCTCAATTACAATAGCCAAAAAGAAGAGGAGGCAGCCTCTCGTCTTCGACTCAAAGACGGAGATGACCAGGTCTCAAGGGAACCTAAGCTATGATTGAAGTCATGATGGAGAGAGTTCCATCACATTAGCAAACAAATATAGGTAGTTCTCACACTTGGATTGGTCTCTTCTCTAGAGGGCACATTCTCCTATCAATCATTGCGACTAGTAGAGATAAGATATTCACTTTTATGATTGATGAGGATGGCTATCTATAGCGAGAGAACTTTGACCAAACAACATTCACTAGATGCTCCAAATTTATAGGCCACTCTCTCATTCATTCCTTGCGGCTGATTCATTCAGTCCGTCACCTCTTCTCTCCAACCTCTCCACTACCCTCACACCCTTCAGGAGAACATTGCGGTTCGTGGTTCGTGGCTATCTTCATCATCTTCCTTGTGCTATGGCACCCTTGTTCCCTTGTATCACATTCACTCCATGATTCGTAACTTCATCATTCCATTCATCAAAGTTTCTTCTCTCTTCTCTTCTCTTCTCCATGTTTGCCGAGTTCACTCCGTGTTCCTCCCCGCCAACCCTATGTCTCACTGGTACGTCATCTTTTGACAAAGGCAGCTCTAAGAAAGAAAGAAAGAAAGAAAGAAAGAAAGATCTATTAATGTCTCTAAAAGGCCAGAGTGGCCTATGAAACCATAACCAATACAACTGGTATCATCATCTCTCATCAGATAAGAAGAGATAAAATTTATGTGTAAGTTTACATGGTATATTGGAATGAGATGTATGGAAACTGAAAAAACTAAAAAAGTTGGAAAAATACCTAAGTTTAAAAAGATCAAGAGTGTAAGGTATCTCTCCCTTAGTCTATGGAATCCACCAAGACTCTGCAAGCTACCTCCGACTGAGTTATCACGCCAATCTGCCTATGTACCGAGCAATCGTGATGCGAATGTGGCCCATATGGGCACCCCTATGTTGCCATGTAGGTACTCTAGGGCGTCATGCTCTGTGTAGTGTTGTAGCTCTGTCAACTGTGATGCCTCCTGGTGTTGTATCTCGGCAACACCTATCAATAGGAGATATAGTGTCTCGGGTGGTCGTGGCTAGGGGTTCAGCTACGCTAAAGTAGTCTGTAACTGCTCTCTGGAGGGGTGGATGATGCTAGGGTCGCCTCCTATCATGTAACAATAATGCTCTGCGTTGTTGGAGCTCCAGCAAGAAAAGGCCCAAACATCTTTGGTCCTCATAGTCCATCACCCACTTAGTGGTCCAAAGCCCTCCTTAAAGAGGCAATGATAGCAGCCTCGCATATCATAGTATACAGTACATCTACAAATGTAGTGCTCCTCCGTCTCTGGCTCCCATCCACAAAGCTGGCACATCCTCTCATCGGCTGCAATATGGCTCCATCAACCTGTCTCAATCATCAGCTAATGCCTTCTTGTAGACATGGAACTCAAGAACTTCCTTCTATATTGCCCCCTAGATGGTTTGGCATTACATCCCATCGGATTGGTTGTTCACACAAACATTGTATTTGTGATGATGTACTTCGTTCTCTCTATAGAGTTCCTTGTACTTTGTAATTTGCCTTAGGATTTTCAATAGGGTGTTAATAGAATATTCATTTCTTGAAAAAGAAAAGTAGGGAATTAGTCCAAGCCACCCTACTAGGTAGATAGGCAAGGAAAAATGCCATTTGATAATGGAAATGAATTTACTAAAAGGAAGGCATTGTTTGCTATTAATAAATGCTTTGTTTGTTAGTAAGAAGGGTATATGGCATGTGAATGCCCACAACACAAGTCTAAAGACCATGCAAATGATAATAAGGAATAGAAAGACAAGAAGTCTAAACCTTTAATTGAATTGGTACTTGATTCTTGTTGGTAAGCAACACAATGGAGATGCTATAGAACTATACACAAGGCTAAGGTAGGGATTAGAAAGTTTTGATTGTCTCTGTTTCAATTGCTCCTGGCAACTTCATTTCTATGAAATTGGCAACAAACTTGGGCATGATGGTTCCTATGGGTGAAGATATTTGGCTTGTTTTGGACATGCAAAGGTAGTCATCCCTATCATTGGAGAACTTTGTATTCATTTGCATTCATAAGTGCACAATGAAAATCACAAGATTGTGCCAATAGAGACACCAATAAATTGTTGGATATTCCATGATGTCATAAGAGGGCATGCTATGATAGATGTATATGATAGGAAAATTGCTCACTCAAAGAAAGTACTCTTTATGTAAAACTAAAAAAGGGGTGGGAGGGTTCAATTCCTATTGTATTTGTTTTAAAAAATTTCCTCAATATTTAAAACTATAGTTCTATGTTTTTGGGTTTGCAAAAGACAGTGGTAGTATGTTGCTCAATCTAGTATTTCAATGTTGAATATGAGAGGAAAGAATTCTTAAATGAGCCTTTGGGTTGTTTTTCTGACTCGATACTTGCAATTTACCACTAGGAAGACTAGAGGATCATCCAATTGACATAATGCTTAGTAGTATGCCTCCAAACAAGCCACCCTACGTATGAGCGTATGCAACAATAGAAAATAATGAGTCAGATTCATAAGCTGTTAGTAAAAGATTGATATAGTGGAGTTCATCACCCTTTTGCTGACCTATACTTGTTGTGCAGAAAAAGTATGATTTATAGTGTATGCTTATTAATTACTATGCCTTGAACGAAAACAGGATGTAAATAACTTCAAATACCAAGGATGGATGATATCCAATCAGTTGGAGGAAAGTGGAAATTTTCAATGGGATAGACCTTGTATATCATCAGATACACATCAACAGCTATCAAGACTATCTTTGGAATTTGTGAGAAAAAGTCCTTGGTTACACCATTGGGTCTCACAAATACATCTATGCTCTTCAATCATGATGGAACAAAAATTTCAACCCTACAAGTCTTTTACTAGTACATTCTTTGACCATATCATAGTCCACTCAAACAATGAGAATGAATATCGGATGCTTGTCATCATAGCAGCGGGAGAGAGCAGGGCAACGATAGATTGGGGATCATCATTTAGCCTTTTTGAACATCTGAAAAGGAGACTCACTAAAACGGATCTCACTAAAGAAGAAGCTTTAATGCTTCTTCGATTCGATTTACCTTTCCAAACCCAGTTACGAATCTTTTTTTTAAATTTTGAAGTACATTTCTTTGGAACTGCCATAACTGATGCTTTTGACAACTCTGTTTAAGAAATTCAGAAAACATATGCTAGTTATAAATGCCAAAAAAGGATTTTTATGTTAGAGTTCTACTCCTTAGGGAATACTGTCCCACAAAGATGGTGTGAGAATGCATACTAAAGGGTTAAAGCGATTTGCAGTTGGCCTCACTTGAGAGCTTTGAATGAACTTGGACAAGGGATCGAGATGGAATGAAAAAACAATTACAGATTTTGACAAGCTAAAAGAAAAGCTTACTTTGAATCTATTGTTGATCTTGTTAGATTTGTGAAAAACCTTTGCTATCAAGTGTTATGCATGTGGGAACAAAGATCGGTGCATTTTTTGTGCAGAAAGAATGAGTTGTAGCTTATGAGAGTAGAGCTTTAAAGGGCTCAGAGAAGAATTGGTACCTTAATGTTCTTTCAACTTGGAAATACTACCTAATTGGGGCTGACTTTGTTGTGCAAACAGATTATCAAACTCTGCAATATTTTCTTACTCAAGAAAAGTTGTGAGAGAAGCATATGCAATGGGTCAACTTTTTATTTATGCTCCACTTTCAAATTGTGCATGTAGACTGGCACCAAGCTATTGATTTTTTGGACATATCTACTATAGAGACCCTCTCTAGGATCTGGATAGAGATTGTGCATACTCTCCATGGGAGATAGAATACGATACAGGGCAATTAGGAGACTATGAGGAGAGATGCTTTTCGCTGAGCATGGTAATCTGGCACTTTCTTCCTTTTCCAAATCCACATGGTCTAACATTATAGACCTTATGATTGTTATTCATTCAACTTGTGTAATAAACTTCCTCTTTTATATATTTATTGATATGGAAATCCCTTATAGGTCTGCTTTGTATTTTGCATTTTGCCCGAGGATATCTTGTTTCAAGGAGTCTGATTAATAGATTTCATTCTCTTCTTTTTTCTTGCATGTGAAGGGTAAAAAGAATGTTGTCAATGATGCATCATCAATCCATGCATATGGCAATCCTTGTGTAGAGATATTCGCAGTTGTATATCGGACTCTGTCGGCTTTAAAACCACAGGTTTTTGCCATGTCCAAAGCATATCCTCATGAGATAGGTTATATCAAAGCACAATATTCAAAGGATGAGGACTTTCCTAAGTCTATGATCCATTATCATATGGTCAACACCATGAGCACTAAACTCTCAAAGAGGGCTTTCTTATGATGCAGGGTAAATTATGTGTTACAAAGCAGTTAAGGGCAAAGTCATGATTGGAAAGTCATGCACCTCCATTTATAGAACATCATGGTATTAGTGCTACAGTGAAAGTAGTCAAGTCCCTTTTATTTGCCATCTTTGAGATGTGATATAGTCAAGTTTCTTTTATTTGTCATCTTTGAGATGGGATCTGATGTGGATCACTTTGTATGCACATGAATTATATGTCATACAGTCAAGTTTGATTAATTGATGACACCAGGTTTGTTGCAGCCATAGTAGAGCCATATACTTGCCAAAAACACAAGTTGAGAGAGTAGACTCATATCACCTTGATGGATTTTTGAAGGTTTTTCACTAATAAAAGTGTCATAAGTGCTCCATTTTGCAAGGTCTCAGATAATAGCTTAAGACCAAGCACTCCATAGATATAACAGCCCCAACTGAAGCTATTTCTGTTGCTGATCATCAGCATTCCTCACTCTTTATATCACATTCTCTCTCTATTAGGAACTCATGGATATACACATCTATCTGGTATGAGAAGCAATACATGAAAGACTCTTGGTTGTCCTATTGTAAGAATACTTTACAACTCCTTTTCAAATTGAAGCTGCAGGGAGTACTAATTTTCTGGTCTGATTGATGACCATGATTTTGATGCATAAATGAGAAGAAATAGAAAGTAACACATTATATAGATATTTCCACAAAAATCTATAAACAAATTCAAAGCACTTTCTATTGAAAGAAAGATTATACTTAAATCAATTTAATCAGTCCATTGAAGCAAAAATTATGACAATCTATCACAATCGGTGGAAACCTTCTGGTTATTAAGAATTATTCTAGAGAGACTAAGTTGAAAACTTCTCCGGTGGACATAAAGCCAATTAGTCTGGCTCAGATTAAAAGATGTGCTTGTGCAACCAAGAGTTTCTCATTGAAGAAGATCTCTTAACTGTCACCTATGAACATATCTCTTAACTGTCACCTATGAACATAGTACCTTTGCAAATAACAGCTGGCTGCTTCTCAGTATCATCAATAAAATAATTGGGCATAGTTAGGATGCTAATACTACCCATACATTCACTCTAGCTTCTCGTGGGTATCATAGACACAACGATCTGTTAATATTGGTCTCTTAGCCTACTTGTCACTAGTTTCCCCCAAATGGAAATGAAAACCCAGCCAAATTAGACCAAAGTGCCTGTCTCTCATTCGGCTGCTTATATTGTCTAACTTGAGTCTGCATTAATACCTAATTTCTTCGAAGTTTTTCAGTAATCATATCCAATCACCATCACCGAATAAAAACTTCTCCATTCAAAGTAGTCCTCAGCAATTTGAGCTATTCCCCTATGTACTGCAAAAATGAGTGTTCCTATGCACCCGCAACCTTTCAACCTAGGTCTGTGGGCTGATGAGACTGTACCCATTTGAAATGCCGCATTTGCATACTTGAATGAACTTTTGTTGTTTAGAACGGATAATATGTAAAAGCATCCGGCCGAAAAGGCCCTTCAAACGGCAAATGGCAAATGACAACCCCTGCCAGCAGAAACTACTGGCTTTTTGCAGTAGGGAGGCAGATGTAAAATAACAGCCACCATTCCTACATTCTCACTTTAGAGAAGTAGCAGCTTATGAGGCTTCTGTTATCCTGCGTCATGTCTCTGGGCGTATGCCTTGTAATGCATGTAAGTTAGATGTTTGGTACGTTCAGAGATGCTCTAATTCTGACAGGTCCGTGATAGTTTCGTGTGAAAGATGTTAATGGTTCATCAAGGTCGCTAGACAATCGGCTGTGGTCAATTCCCTCAAACAAGGAAAAAATGCTATAAAAATGGTCGACAGGTTGTCAATGGACCCCCAGCTGCAGTAAGCCTTCATCTAATCAAGCCATCTTTTGAACTATCTACTGCAAGCATCATACATGGCAGTACCACACCCAAATTAAAGCTGAAAGAACCCTGGGGACCAGCTAATTTTACCTGATCATCATCATCACCACCACCAAATTACATCGTCAAGAAGAGAAAAGAGAATAGATGAGTTGCCAACCTCAAGGAAAGTTATAAATCGCAGACAAGATGCGCGTGCAGACTTTATACGGTACGAGTTACAAACAAGATCTGGAACAGCCTGCGTCCTTTTGATGGCGGCACGATATACTGATGTTGGAACTGCAGACGCGATCAGCCATACTGCGTCATCATCACCAAATTACACCAACAAGAAGGGAAGGGAAAAGAGATGAGGTGCCAACCTTTACGATAGGCAAGATGTGTGCGCAGATGAGATGCGGTACTAGTCATAAACAAGATGCAGTACAGCCGGCCCTCTATCGATGGCGGTAGGAAACACTGATGTTGAATCGCTGCTGAAGGGAGCAGCACTGATTGGTAGGTGACAGGAGGTTGACTGTAATCCCTGAAGGTCCCGTGCTATCACATCATGAGCTCCATCAGAACGAGGGCAGGAGGCCGGAGCGTCAACCGGCGGCACCAGTATAGAAACAAATGGATGCATGGCCACGATCATGATGGGAAATGAGGACAGGAAAGGAAAAGCCCAGCGAAAAAAGGGTGGCGGTGATGCTCGCCAGAGCTACGTCCACGTAGCACCATACTTATACCCACATTCGCCCACTGCCAAATTTCAGTGTTCACAATCATCATATTTTTAGTTGGAACTTGGGCTCTCAACATGGAGCCTAGTAAGAGCCTTTACACACGTTAACAACTGTATGAGTCCCCTAGAATGTTCGAGGAGCAACTGCATGCCATCTTCATCCGCACATTGGAAACATTGTTGCCTTAAATTTGATCGAGAGTATAGTCACTTGTGTATTTAGAAGTAGCAGTAGGCCGTCAAACGGGGCCATCAACTACAAGATGCACCCCTTTTGGGTAAAGTATGCTAAAGAAGCTTCTTTTCCAAAAACAATAGAAACAGTTATAAAAAGAGGAGTGTGAATGGATTAAGGAAATCCTAATCTACCTAACGATGTCTCGTGCAAAAAGCTTCTAAAACTCATCAAGGGGTTTCAATCGGGTAGCAATTGCCAATTTATCATCAGCATTGGAACTTTTTCTTGTGTGGGATAGAAGAGCCAATAAGTTGCCACCTACAAAGAGGCGGGGCACTCTTTCTCCATGGAAGCTCAAATGGTGATTTCTTGCACTCAAGCCAACTGCATAAACCTCCTCAGCATCCTAAGAAAAATTCTCAGCGACGATTGATAGGCTTGCACAAGCCATCGAACCCAAAAAAGGTAAACGTGTTGTTGAGAAAAGGCCTTCCATTACATGATAGAGAGAAGCATTGAAAAAGTCACAAGTAGGAGCCAAAAGATTGGCAAGAATTGAACCGTGGGGGGCAATTAGCAGTCAGCATGCGATGTTACTTTTGTGCTAGCCACTAAGCAACTCACTATTGTCACATAATTGGCCTCTAATTGGCCCTCTAGTGTCACTTAAAATTGACAATCTTTTGAGCCCCATCAACTTATAGGCCCTTGTATCCTATAACGATGCCAAAAGCAAATGAAGGCACAATTTAATATGTGAAGGAGAAGATGCAAAAACTAATGCATTAATGGAGGGCACAGTTTGTGTACGAAGGCCCTCTTAATAATACATATGATGACGATGATGATACTTTGATTGGGAAAATACGAGTTTGCTTCATCTTGGAGTCCCTCCATTGGAATCCCTCCAAGTTTCATAAATACTACCAACGAGTGATAGCTTGATCTGTAGGATGATTAATGCAAGAGAAATGTAGGATTAAGACTCCAAATCAATAAGATGATTGTGTGATAAATATAAGGTCAAGAGTTCGAATCGTACAATTGAGTGACTAAGTATCAACTTACCCTTTGGGATAGAGAGTCCGATGAAATTACCCAATCATAGTTATTTATAAAACTGTCATTTATAAAATTGATGCATTTTTTAAGAAAAAAGCTGCACAAAAACAGCTTTCTCAAAGTTGTGTGAGAAGAAAAAATACCTTCCTAAAAATAAATAATTTTAGTTATATATTTTGAAACATGAAGAAAAAATGATTCAATGTTCCAAATTATCTCTCAATATGAAATGAAAAGGATGTATGCATGGTTCAAGAAAACATATTTCCCAAACCCTAACATGATACAATGCAATACAAAAACAAATCGATTCAATGTTATGTCCAAGAAACCTCTTAATAATACATGATACCATACAATGCACTATAGTATAACTACATCTGCATGGCACCCTACAACACATGCTAGCACATGTATGTTAAGTGGCCAATATTAAAAGGTTTATTGGACCTAATGTTGAAGCATCAAAATGATTCACGTGTGAGGGAAGTCTAAACATATTTGCGAACACTAGAATTAACACCCTACTACACACATGCCAACACACATATAGAAAACACCCACTATTAAGGGGTTTATTGGACCTAACATCGAAGTACCAAATTGATTCAACATGAGGCAAGTCCTAGTGCAGTTGTGAATAGTGAAAGTAACACCTTACTATACACATTCTAGCACACATATGTGGAATGACCATTATTAAGAGGTTTACCAAACCTAATGTCAAAGCACCAAATTGCTTTAGTGTGAGGAAAGTCCTAATGTAGTTGTGAACACTGAAATTGAGCATTGGGTGCATATATGTTAACATATGTAGTAGGGTGCCACATAAACGTTTATTCTATCATGTATTATTAAGACATTTACTAGACACAACACTAATGCACCAACTTACTTTGGCATGAGCATATATTTGTGAGTTATGTAGAATGTGTGGAGTAGGGTGCCATATAAACATAGTACTTTATTCCTTATTGTTCATTTATATAACTCAAATGTACTAAAATTTGAAGTCTTTAAACCTTTAACCATCAATTTTGAAAGCTTTTTTTGAAATTGATCATATACAAACCTTGGTTTTTCTTGAACACAAGTCTAGATAAAAAAAGCTACACACTTTTGAAAGTTGTGGTCCCTCACCACCACTAAATAATGTCATTCTCAAAAGTATTCTTCAACCACCTTTTATTATTGCCTTAAATAACACATGTACATTCATCAAGCATTTCTTGTTGTGATTTTCATAATGCTACATTTAGTTACACCAAACCTTTAGCCTCGTGTTTCCCAAGCAACTTTGATGATGCCCAAGGTTTAGGTGGACAAAAGATAATGATTTGACATTGATAAGGATATCCAAAGTATATATTTGCACAAGTGGCCTATCACATGCTTTCCTTTGAGTTAATAAAGGCAAGTTTGTTTCATCTAATTACAAGTTTGGATTTTAAGCCTTCTCAAAAGCATTTGTGACCAAGGGGTGAATGTTTAGCCCTTGCCTTTGTCAACGCAAATTAGAATTTTGAATTTTAGATTTGTTAAAAACCTATATTCAAAGTCGTGTTATTTGGAACTCTCTTTTTCCATGTTAGCAAGACAATTATCCAAAAACCAAATTAAAATCTTTTGCTAGATTTGGAACTCGTTAAAAGGAAAAGAGAGATTCCTTAAAAGCAATATTGTGGTAGCTCAACTAAGCGTTCCAACAAACTAGAGCACTCAAGAGATCAATAACCTAAAAGTCATTTGAAAGGCCTCAATAGTAATAGACTTGGAAGTGAGCCTTCAACCTATATTCAAATGAAGGCGACCTCTTACATAGTATACATGTGGTTTAGATGGCTCCAAATAATAATTTTTTCGCCAAAAAGAAAAAATTTGTAAGAATGATGAGCATGCCAAGTAACCATGATTAAAAAATACAATTTTTCATTTCAAAACTAGTTCCCATAGTGTGTTACAGCTAGCACATAATAATTTATGGAGAAGCAATTTGTTATCAGGTGTATTCATTTGGCCAAGAGGAGTCTTACCAATTTTTTGTAATCATAAAAGTCATTACCTAAACTGTTAGAAGAGATCAAACAACTTACAATTGTTTATTGCATGTTGTCCAAGTTTTTCTTCTTTTGGTGGTCTTTCAAGTTTCATATTATCTTTTTAATAGTATTTTTGTTATATAGTATGAGCAAGAGAAAGTGTATGGTGGCCACATGCCTCTATATCTCTCTTCCTTCCTTCTATGGAGCTACTACCTAGAGCCAATACAAAGTCAATTGAGCAAGGTGCTCTAAATGATACTTTCTTCAAGGTGCTAGCCCAACTTGTTAGATGGTGCAAGGTAAGAGGCCATGCAAATACTCCATAAGCTACTATGAATAACTTACCTTGTGAAAATTCTTTTATATAAGGTGCTTTTCTTCAATATTGTAATAAGAGAAGTGTAGTTGAGTGTGTGATTGAGCAAATATTCTCAAAAACATAATAAGGATAAAAGAAGCCATGTAAGGCCTCATGCAACAATAAGTATAGCTCATAGAGGTATCGTCTAGCCATGATTTCTCATTGTATTCAAAGAGACAAAGAGAGAAATCATGTGCAAGTTATAAATCCATGCATTTTAGTAAAGGTCGCTTCCAGGAAAACTATAAGAAATGCATTTTACAAAGCTTTTGACTCCACAAAAATAGAGTCAAGCCTACATTTTTCATGGATCAAGTTTTTTATTAGCATATGCATCGTATGCCTCAAGTTTAGACCTTGAAGACTTGAAAAGTTTCTACTCTATTTGTAGTTTTCCAACCAAATATAGAGTCCAAAGTTGCAAAAGTTATAAAATCCTTGAACATCATAATCTTATTTGTAATTTGCCAATACTTAATCATGATTGTAAAATTGTCAAATAACCAACTAATAATACACATATTCACTTCAACTAGGATTGGAGAGTATGGTTGGGAAATAGATAATAACATTAGGTGAGTTTTTTTCTAGATTTTTACATATATTATGTAAATTTGTGTACTTTAGTAAGTATCAAGAGGAGGATGCCACACACACAATTAGCAATGGAAGCAGTAATGTATGAATCTTTGTTAGGTATCACATAGCTTAAAAACATTTTGCTAAGGTATAACTTTGAAATTTCTTAGTGTATCAATTTATCTTTCAAGGATCATATTTGGATTCCTCTTGAAATTCTCCTAGTTATGAGTACAAACATGGCCCACTTTTCATAGAAATAAATAGATAGAATTGTTTCAAGTTTTTTATTTTTTCCTCTCTCAATAGTATCACCTTATGATTGCTTCGGGGGAGTATCAAGTTGGCTTCAAGTGTCTCATACTTGGAGTCCTCTTGAAATTCCAATTGTTTTGATTTTAGAAAAGACCCATTCCCAATAAAAGAAAAGAAAGTTATAATTGTTATTCAGGATATTTCTTTTTGGCGCTTCAAAGTAGGTATTTGAAAGTACTTATAATAATCTCAAAGAATCCATTTAATGAAATTGAGAAAGAGGTTGGCAATTACAAGCTCATAGCTCTATAGTCTTATGGCATGAAGCCTCTCTCTCTCTCTCTCTCTCTCTCTCTCTCTCTCTCTCTCTCTCTCTCTCTCTCTCTCTCTCTCTCTCTCTCTCTCTCTCTCTCTCTCTCTCTCTCTCTCTCTCATGTTCTAAGATGATGTGGTCTCTCTTTAAGAGCTATCCTATATGCTCTATGTATGTGTGTGTAATGGATAATTATATTAATTACAAAAAATTTACAAGACAACAAGATTAAAAAGTGCAAGGTGGCTCTAGGCCATCATATATGAATCAGATACAATAGATTTAGTAACTACAAAGGGACAAGAGTGTAAGAGGCACCCTGGGACTAGACAAACACAAAGAATCAAGAGGTTTCAACGGATTTTGTCTCACCAGTCTATGCCTTTGTTGCCAACACTACAAGGAAATGGGGAAATAATGACAATGGTTTGTGATGTAAAATAGTGGCATCACTATTTGCATGCGTTGCTAAATTAAATAGTGATGCCGATTTGACAAAAACAAAGGGCCGAAAACCCAAGCACAGCATTCGCCACAAACATTTTCGAGAGAGAGCGAGAGAGATCGCCGGCTTGAGAGGGAGAGGGAGAGGAAGAGGGAAAGAGAGCGCCGCCGCCATACTTATGCGAAGAAGAGGGAGAAGTGCACAAGGGAGAAAGAAGGGATGTCACGAAGAGGAGGCGAAGAATCTATCCTTGAGCCTTTGTGGTAGGTACTTCGCCTCTTCTTGCTTTGTTCTTGTGTTTTCTTCTTTTATTATTTTTTGTTTTTCTTTGTAATGAGATGCATTAAAAGAGAGAGAGAAAGAGAAGAAAGGAGAGAAGGAGAAGGAAGAGAGAAAGAGGAAGAGAGAAAGAGAGAGAGAAAGGGGACAAGGGTAACAAAGAAAGAGGAAGAGAGAAATGAGACATGAAGGGAGGGAGAGAGGAGGAGTGAGAGAAACAAAGAGAGAGGAAAAAAACAAAGAGAAAGAGAGGGTGGAGAGAAAAAGAAGTAGAGAGTGAAGGAAGAGGTGGATAAAAGGGTGAGGTAAAGAGAGGAAGAGAGTGAAAAAAAAAGAGAGAGCTAGAGAGAAAGAGGGAGAGAAAGGGATGGAAAGAGGGAGAAAAAGAGGGATAGAGATAACAACAAATAGAGAGCCAAAGAGGAGAGAGAAAAACAAAAACAATGAGAGAATTAGAGAGAACACGATGATAGAAAAATAAAGGGAGAGGGGGAAGAGAGACACAAAGAGGGGTGAGGAGAGAGGGTCTTTCAATGTGCTTGTTTTATGACTTTTTTTAAAAATCTTTGTTTTTTATTGTAACGAGATAGATCGAGTGTGAGTGGAGGGGAAAAGAGAGAAAGACATAGAGAGAAGAAGGGAGGGAAAGGAAAATAGAGAAGAAGTGAGAGCGGGGAGGGAAGATAGGGGAGAGAAAGAAACATTGAGAGAGAGGGGGGGAGAGAAACAAAGAAGGATGAAGGGAGGCAAATAAAAAATGAGAAAGAGAGAGAGAAAGAGGAGTGGGAAGAGAAAAAATGAAGGATGAATGGAGGCAAATTAAAAAAGGAGAAAGAAAGAGAGAAAGAGGGGTGGGGAGAGAAATAAAGAGGGGGATAGATAAAGACAGAGAGACATGGAGAGAAAAGGAATGGAACAAGAGAGATGGAGGGAGGTAAACAAATAAAGGGAAACGGTGAGAAAGAGAAGTAGATATTAAAATGAAGGAAGATCATCAATGAGGGGAACAAAAACCTATTATTTTCCATAACATAGGCCAAATGGAGAACGATGATGGTCGTGATGTCCAAGATCACGAGGCATATCTTAATCAACGTGTCTTGTGTCCTTTTGCTCAATGCAAGCTGGAAATTAGATGAAAGTGTCACTTGTCCATAGAACACGTACGACGCTTCGACGAGTTTCAATTGGAGATCATTGATCATGAGATATCAGACTTTGAGTGAATGGTAAGAAAAGTGTATATCCATCATGCTTTAAATTCACAAAGTAATTGAATATCATATACAAAAATATTAGACGTGCCTATGAAATTTGTACCAGGAGATAACACCTCATCCCAAGGAATGCACCTATTGTTGCGGCCTGTTAGAAGAGTTCCTAGGCGTGCAATGGATGGAGTGCGTGAGTTGATCCACCAATTGGAGGGCGCTGCACAATATACACCCTTGATACCAGAGGAGACAGTCGACCTTTTGGACCTTCCTCCAATCTTGGAGCTTGAGATGGAGGCAATGAGCGATGCATTAATGCCCATGGATGTCGAGTCATCTAATCCACTAAGAGAGGAATTCTCTATACCATTATATGATGGGTAACAAGTATCTCGTCTGAAGATGCTCCTTGCACTCCTAAGTGTGTAGGAGGCCAAGTATGGGTGGAGCGATGCAACTATGACCGAGTTGTTCAGGTACATTCTATGCTCCATTGATTTTTTTGACTCTATTACAAAAAACACTTCTTGTGCTTTTCAAGGTGTCTTCTGATTTTTTTTCAAGTTGCTAAAGTATCATATATTACCACCTAGAAATATGATGCATAAGTTCCATACTCAATATGGAAATGTTGCCCATGTGACTGCACCACACTATAGATTTTGTACTGTACATTGAAACTGTTAGATTAGTTTTGCATATAAAATCTAGATACGATAGCTTATAAAACATACAATCATCTTTGAACTGCATCCCCTCGAGAATTCGCACTCCTTCGGTAGATATCTCTACTCCTTTGAGAAGTTGCGATCAAAGCTCCATGTAACCACCACATTGACATAAACTGTAGCATCTCCTCCATGCCCTCAGGATATCGAACTGATCGGTAGCGTGTATTGTGCCAAAATTCTAATGGCGCTTCTTTTCAATCTTTTCTAGCTTGCTCGTACCTAGCAAGCCACTTCTTTATGGATGCATGATACAATATACAAAAATGATTCACTTTCTCCTCCATAGGAGCATCCATCCTTTTTTCTACTCCATTTCCAACCACCACATCACTCTATCATTGTCCTTAAGCAACCATAGCATACTGTTGTTTGAATTCACCATTGGTAGCCACTTTGAAATATTCACTAATGCCTCTAACACCAGCCAATCTTCAGCCATGCTACCTTCTAGTCGAGCTCCTTATCACACAAAGCTCTTTAGGGTATTCATAAAGTGCTCCAAGAAGAACGGTCACGCAATCTCCACCTCATCTATGAGATGCACTAGGAGGCAAGTTTGTATTGTGAGCATGCTTGTGGGCATGTACTTTTCAAATAGAAAAACCATCTCCATTGCTCCTTACCTTGTGGATTCAATAGAGGATGTCTTGATTTCCTTCTATGAGATCCATTGCACTAAATTCGACAACTTGTAAATCACCTCAAGTATTTTTGGAATGAGGTATCATGTGATCGCGATCGGTAGTATAAACTGTCACAAATGAAGAAGCATTATGAACATTGAGTAGACACTAAATAGCAAAATATTAAGGCTACTTATAACCAAGGTCAAGACCACAGACTTGACATATCTTATGCCAATCATGGGATTTCAGCCCTGAAAGCTGGTTGTCTATAGAGAAAGCAGAATTGAGGGAATGCATCATACTTGTCGTGGTGCGGATAGACCTAATAATTTGCTTCATAATATGCTCTTCTTTAGTGGATAGGACCTAAGGAGTGTGAGGTAGTTGCAAGCAACCATTAGTGCTCGACTGTGGCTAAAGTGCCTCCATCTTGCTTACCTTATTCAAATACATTCATGCCCTTGCAGTGTCTTTCTTCCCTGTGATGTGGTCCCATGATAAGTTGCCCACATTCTTGAAAATATGCATGGGATCCAACAAACGGTTGATCTGTAAGTGGGTCCACTATGGCAACTTGTAGAAAACAGAGAATCGTCGCATTCCGTTTGGATGTGACTTCTTATATGGACCATTTTCAAGTTGTACCAGCTTTGGGCATTCATTCATGTTGGAGGTCGTCCAAGAAAACCTTCCCTTAGTTCATGACCCTCCAACAAGAAAGCGGCGTGTCCTTGATATACCATCTTCTTCATAGTCTGTGACCTTCGGGAGTCTAATTGTGGCCCACAAAATGGACATGCATGATAACATGAGGTAACTAGACCTGTCACAACACCCCTATTTAGTCAACACAAACTTGAATGAGATTTACTAAATATCACCAACTAGAACGGAAGCCCACTTACCCGAGCACTCCCAAAATCTCGGAAAGTCGTGCATGGTCCACATGAGAATGACTCGTATATTAGTGGACCGTTGACCATTATGCTTGCTCATGTCTTCCACATTGACCCCCTCCTCCCACAAAATCTTGAGCTCATAAACTAATGGACGGAGGTAGATATCCATGTTCTTGACTTTGTAATGCCCCCAGGACGAGCAAGCTAAGGATCTGTGTCCTTTCTTCGTAGAAAGCCATGGTGGAATGTTGTAGTTAACAAGGACTATAGGCCACACACTGTAAAAAGTTGAGCAGAGACCAAATGGATTCATCGGCTCTTGTGCAAAGCTTGGAAAGGTGGAGTCAATGTGGCTCCATGTGCATGAATTTGATGATATTAGTTAGACTCCATCTGTGGATCTATTCTGCGTATGCCACATTGTCAAGCTTACCATACCCAATGTAGAAACATGTGACATATATGCGGTATAAGTGGGAATCGTCTAAGAACCTTCTGAGGGATGGTTTGCCCTTGCAAGTCCTATCGATACCTGTGAGCACCACAACTTTGGACATGTTTTCATAGTCCCGTAGTCTCCTCGAAATATCACACAATTATTGATACATGCATGGATGTTGTTGTAGTCCATGCTAAGCTTTCCTAACACTAGTCATGTATCATCCATATCTGTTGTAAATGAGATGGGGCATTTTGGAAGCTTGCAAAGTGTTATCTCAGTGGATTACCATAGCTTCTTCATGATCATATTTGATGTACAATGGTTTAAAGTGGGTTGGAATGAGCTGGAGCAATCGTTCATCAAGGTCCATCTAAATTTCTAGAAATAGATTCCAAGAAAAGATGGACAGATCTACATGGCACATTTGTATTGGCAGCTCATTGTGAACAAGTGCATGACCTCTCCACAACACAAAATAGTCACAAATGTTGATTCACTCTTATATGTAATATTGAATAGATAAACTTCTATCTAAATTCCCAACAACCTTGATGGTGGTATGTTGTGACGTCAGCTTCTCGAAGTGCGAGAGTGTTTGATGAAAGCAATGTTCCAAACATAGATGAGGAGAATATGCAAGTGGAGGGGTCGATATTGCATAGGGTAGAGGGCGAAGAGGGCTTGAAGCATCTAGACGAGACATGCACGGGTAACATAGGCGAAGGGATAGGAGGCCATGATTTTTTGAGAATGAAGTAGACTTCCTCCTTCTATGGTGACATATCTATAAACCTTCTAGTGTATGCAGGATTGTGCCAAGAGATTGGCATAGGGTCATAGGTTGGGTCATACTTGCATCCACTTGCTCAATTCGTTGATGATTCGCTTTTAAGGATACTTTAGAATATACATTTTAATTAGTATCATTTTTTTCAGAGTTATATTATCTTGCTTTACCTAAATCCTTATATTGATTATGCTAACATCCTTTTCTATATGTGCTGGTTATCTTTAACGATACTTGGAGAGCAGGATGAGTCAAGGGATGAGCGATGAGGAGTTATAGGAGATATTCACATACATGACTTTGGATTAGATGGCCTAATTTAGAGATATGGTGCACTAAGAGCTCTCATGGGGCATCATCAAGATGTTCTGTAAGATCTACTTTGACACGCTCTAATGCTTCATTTTCCAGTAGACGAGGTCCAAGCTCTAACCTAGCCCCAAACAGAGGGAGTGGTTCTAGGAGGTGCTACGGAGTTGTGGATGCTATGAGCCCACGATCGATTCTCAAGAGGGGTGCTACTCCTCGCTCTTGTATAGGTTTTGGAGAGGGTGGCTCGGCTGGGTATTGTGGAGGCACTGATGCAGTATCTCCGTCTCGTCGATCTAGTGGATACTTGTTACCTCCACGATTTGTCACACATGTAGGGACATCTACTCCATTGACTCTGAGTTTCGCTCAACCATTCGCAAGTAGCACCCCTATGGGTGCTACTCCCCCATGGGTGCTACTCCGAGAGATACTACCCCCGTGGGTATGCCAAATATACAGGGGTCTCCTGGTTATGCCCAAGAGGGTGATCACAGGTGGGAGAGGACACACCTTAGATATACCCCAGTAGGGTATGGATACCTTGTAGATGAAAAGACATGTGATGTGATCATGAACGATGAGGGGAGGAGGGTGATGTCTCACATGAGAGAGTTGTGCCAACAAGTATTTAGGCACAACGTTCTAGACCATTGACTCGGGTAAGTTACTCATGAATATGTGTGCATCACATGGGTTCAAAATAAGGTATTTTTAAAATACCATTTTTATACATTTTTTACATACAAAAGGGTGTAATATAAAGGGGCTATTTGCAGAGTGAATAGAAAAGGGTTATATTTTGTTAACCCTCAAACGAACAAGGTGGAAAATCCACAAAATCTAAAGCAAAATACAAGGCCAAGGCAAAAGTGAAACGGAAGACAAAGGCACGCCAAGAAGAATCTGAAAATACAAAAAGTGCAAAAAAGTCCTAAATCATGGAGAAAGGTGCATAAGAAAAAGCGCATGTCAACACCTTTGTAAAAGAGCACAAGGCGCACCATGATTTATTTTAAGAGGGATGGACTCTCACTTGTGCAATTTGTAAAGGTAGTTGAGCAGTAGGAAGGAAGCTAGGAAGATAGGAGGACAATGGAAAAAAGGACCTAGGCCACAGTCGGCCATGTAAAAAAGGAGATAAGGGGATGACTGCCCAAAAGGGATTTAGGGTTTTGTATATAAAGTTGAAAAGTGAATGAGAAGCTCATTCTTGTGTGTGGCCAAAAGTGGCTCTTTTCTTCTTCTTCTTCTTCTTTTTCTTCTTCTTCTTGCTTGCTTGCTTGAGCTTGTGGTTGAGAGAGGGAGTGAGTGCGTGAGGGTGAGGAATCGTGGTAGAGAAGCTCTCCATCTTCTCCTCTCTTCTTCTCTTCTTTTCTCTTGCTCGTGGCAATGGAGCTTGGAGGGTGGAGTTTGAGGATCGAGCTTGCTTAAAGCTTCCATTTGGATCGTGGAGCTACTGGAGTGCTCAGGAGAGGAGGCAACTCGATCGGGCATGGAGGTAAGCTGACTACACTCAGAGATAGATAGCGTGTCGGCTATGTGAAAGGTAGCCGTTACTGCTCAGCTTGGAACGCTTGAAATAATAAGCGATCCATGGGTCTTGGTGGTTGATCGCCTCTACATTTTGGTTCTGTTGCCCCAGAACCAACGGATTCAAGCCTTGAGTGCCTGCACGCTCTAAATCGAGCATTGAAGTAGGGTTTTCTCCGAACCGGTGCTTGAGGTAGATAGATAGGAAGTGAGGGAGTTTGAAGAGGTATTCAATCTCCTTAGAAAGTAGGTTTTTGGGTTTATTGGATTTGGAAAAGTAGATTGTAGTAGTGTAGGTTTTTTCTTTATGATTTATGTTTACATTTAGGTAGGAAAGGAGCAAAACATTGTGAGCACACAATAGGGTTTTTGCTATTGTATAACAAACTAAAATAGAAAAAAGATAGACTTCCAAGCCTAATGACTAAGGAGGGTGAGTTGGGAGGTAAGGACTAAGTAAGGCAGGACTCTAAAACCCCAAGGATAGGGGGAAGGAGCTCGATTTTGCACACTGAGAGTGAAAGAGAGAGCTTGAGAGAGAGAGAGAGAGAGAGAGAGAGAGAGAGAGAGAGAGAGAGACCTGCTAATCACAGAGGAGATCACCCGCTTTGATTCTGGTGTTTTCAACCGATCCAGGTATGTAAGGATCTTCTTTATATGCCATTGATGTGATCTGGAAGCTATGACAGGGGGCCATGACGAGCGCTAGGAGAAATCGACCAAAAAACATCATGTTGCGCCGTCGGGTTTGCAGTCGAACCACTATGTCCTAGTCCAAGTCCCAAAGTCGGACAATCAGACCTTTCGACTAGGAGCATCAGACCATCCGACTCAAGAAATCAGATTGCAACCCAAGTCCGATCGAACCACCCATCTAGTCGGACACTCACCAAGCCCTTTGGTCGATCGAACCAACTGTCCAATTGGATAACCTTCCCAACCAGACCGCCCATCTAGTCAGATAAACCATTTGTCCAGTCGGACGTGCACAATAATCAAATCACTCTATAGTCGGCGGACCAATCATTGGACTTAGACCCAACTACCAATTGGACTACTCTTTGGAATCGGACCCACTCTAGTCGGACCGTCCGAAAGTTGGGACCACCCAGAATCAAACAGCAGTCCGATTTTGGGAATCAAACCAACCAAACAGAACAAGAAAGTACAGACCTAGAGACCATATAGAGCTGAAAGCACATTATAGATCTATCACTGGGCTGAAATCTAGAGTAAGTGGTTCAAAACTTGGCTACAAATGGTCCTTCAAATCGCGCATGGTGTTTAGCGTAATGGCCTTGCGGGCTCGAGGGGACTGCCCCCCCCCCCCCTCGGACCCCTGCAGAGGGGGCCTCTGCATCTCCCCCAAGTAGGTTGGAAAGAAGACACACACCGTGATAGGTCCTCCAAATTAGATCCTAGTGTAGTAAGGACTCTGCACAAGCATAGATTCTCACTTGCAAAACAGCAACCAAAAGCCATACCCAAACAAAGACAAACATAGACCCTAGAACCTCAATGGGCCAATCTAGCCAACAAGGGCAAAAAGGCCATACCAAAAAAACATGTATAGGTTGCATCCGAATTGCATCTAGTCAAAACAAAATGCAACAACATCAAGCTACTGCGAGGATGGCCAGACATGACAGTCCTGATGATAGATGCACCTTGAAGAACACTGCACAGATGACCCAAGATATCAGTAGAGAATCCAAATCTAGCTATGTAGTTGGGGACTCAAGGGCATGTATCAAAAGGCTTGAATCTATAAGCCAAGACCCGGAAGATGAAGATATAGTACCACTTGCTTATCTTAGGGTCAAACTCACCGCAAAAAGAGTGCATAGTATCAATGCTCTCATCGATGAAGGAGTTGATTTTAATATCTTGACCTATGAAGCATGGACCCTACTAGGCTAACCAGAGCTCACACCGACTAATGCAACTCTTAGTCCTTATGGGAAACACCCACAAGCACTTATAAGAAAGTGCAAAATCCTTGTAACTATTGAAACTAAAAGCTTGCCTATCCTATTCCATGTTCCTCCAAATAGTGCAAATTGTGGAAAGGAAACCCTCCAAGGACGACCCTTCAAAAGGGCGACGAAGTGTGAGGCTGATTATGTAGAGCAAAGGATACACTTGACACTACCGGGTGTGAGGATAATCACAACCTTTAGCAAGAGTGACCTCATTAAACCTCGAGGGAAAGACAAGGAACATTCCGATATACAAGGCAAGCCTAGTAACGAGAGCAAGGACTTGTTGAAAGAGTTGATACAAGCACATGTTGAATAGAGAGAACCGGTGAGCGAGGTCATGCTTGAAACAAGAAGGGCAAGAGACAATGCCAAGGAGGGGCCAAGGATAGGCTTTGGACTTACAAATATCATAGAAGACCACAAAAGAAGCCCAAGACTTATAGACGAAGGTATCAATGAAGAGCTAGCACAACGCCGCGATGGATATCCAAAGCATTGCTATATGCTCAAGGGTATTACGTAGGTAACGGATGGATTTGGGTTCCAAAACCCCGTGCTAAACCACCTATGTCAGTTGAAGGCCAGATCGTATCAAAAGTGAAGTGCAAGAGGAAATCTAAGTGAAAATCCAAGTCTTCACTCAACAAGGTTGGAGTGACTAAGCCCCTCACGATTGAAATCAAGAAACCAAACATGATTGTTCAAAAGGTAGATCCTCAGCCTAGTATGCTTAACAAGTGGATATCGAATGTAATTGTCAAGTGTGCACAAAGACCACTGGTGCCCAAGGAGCCTTTGACTTCCTAAGAGGATAATGAGTACCATAGGTGCAACGTTGCTCATGATAAGGCTAATTGCTCAAGAAAGCAAATGGAAGAATCATCAAACAACAACGAGCAAATCTTCTAGCTAGTGCCAAGTCCACCTAGGAGTCCCAAATCTCCTACACCCTCTCTCCCTAAATAGACACATGAGGCACAATAGCAGTTTTCAAGTGCATCTGCTTGCTCCCTTTTAGGACAGCATGATGAGACGTGTCTTGAGTGACTGCAAGTCCAACATATGATCGGTTCTTGGGTCTACCCTCCTAGGCCTCTGCCTCGTCCTTGGTTCTTGGGTCTGCCCTCTTAGGCCTCTGCCTCGTCCCTTACCTAATGCCATCACTGGTACCGGTCGATAGTCCATAAGGATTGCGTTGCCCTCCTCGTCATGCGAGACATAAGGGTATACATAAGTCTCTTCCTCATTTGGCTCTTCCACATAGTGGATTGGAGTGTCACTTGGTGGATGGGTCACATAGGAACCAGGCGGTCTAGGTATTCCAGTAGGATTTATGTCTATTCTAGGAACAGCCAGCTTAACTTCATTTGGCACGGGAAGGGCCAATGGGGCTCCCCTTCCGAAGAATTATTGCGGCCTATTCACTAGGTAAGGTTGACTATATGGTTGTGAGTATGGAAGTCTTTTAGGCAATCTACAATGCGCAATGTTGTGACCAAACCTACTGCAATTAGCACAAGGTCGTGACGTGGGGTCTTGACACTTGGCTAACAAGTGGTTTCCGCCGTAGTGCATGCATTGAATGTGTGGGCAAGTTGGTCATCTCAGCATCTCCTATATCTTGGCTATTTCCATTTTCATGTCAACCAATTCCTGGTTGGTGTCCATGGCCTTTCCCTTGTCTTGGGTACTTGTGCCTAATCGCTCGTTGGATGATGAAGCTCTATTCAAACTTCTAGAGTTGGTCTCTTGGTTTGAATTCCTGGAGCTCCTCTCCTTTACTTGGTTATCTACTCGAATGGCTTCTTCGAATACCCTAGCTAGTGCATCTTGCTACAAGCTTGAGTTGCCTACTAAGGCTTTATAAAGCTCCTCATTTCATATTCCACTGATGAACACTGTCAACATTGCTCTTTCGGTAGGTCGTTCGCCCATTGGGATTTTCTTGAAGAGACTTCTCACATGGGTCACATAGTCATGGATGTCCTCTTTTTCTTTCTGCTTGACATTCATAAGTTGTACTAACAGGTTGTCAGAGTATTCGGGCTCAGAAAATCTCTTAATGAATAGGTTTTTGAGGCCATTGAAGTTCGCTCACTCTGCAACATCTAGACTTGTGTACCAAGTCCGATCCTTGTGGCCTAAGCAAAGCCCGAATGCTTGAGAGCGCGGAGTCAAGTCAGTGAGACCATTGACCTCGTAGATCTGTTCGAACTGCTCTATGAAGCTATATGGATCGTCATGGGGCAGATACTTATGGAGTTGCTTAGCAAAACTGGTATCTTAAACTGGCTCTTGGAGCCTTAATTTACCCTTAACCCAACTAGTAGCGACGTTGCTAACGCTGCAGTGCTTTTCTCTACTGTTGTATTGTCTAGCAATTGCTTTATGAGAAGCTCACTCAGCATCAAGCCTCCGTCTAGCGCTCTCTCATGGTCAGTTCAATTCCTGCCTGCTAGGTTCATCACTTGCTATATCTCTCGCATCTTTGCATTCTGCCTTAGGCTCCTAGTCCACAGGTCTCGGTTGTATTCCACTATGCCTTGCAGTGCTTTGTGGGCTAGCTTCCTTTCCTTCTCTAGGTCAGCTATGATGGCTTCTACCGTTCTACCGAGATGCTTATACCGAGCGTGAGAATCATAGCTATTCACCAACTGTTGGATCACTTCTGGGAAAACTCCCAAGTCGAGTTTTTCGTTCTGCATGTGGTCTGATCTTTCTTCTGACATGGTTGCATCCTTGTGCTCCACCAAGCTGTCGATAAGGTTAAGTAGGTTAGGTAGATCCACATCTCTGTCACTGTTCGCTTGGTCCTATGCTGGGCTTCGATTGCCCGTCTATGTCTTAGGATCTTCTCCTATTGGTGGGTTCCTTTGAGTTCTTTTATCTAAGTGAGTTCCCTAATTATTGCATATAATCCTCAAATTACCTCCACTTTGTGTGTGCGTGTGTGCATGTGTGTGTTATTTTTCAAGCACTTGTGCTCAATCATGCTTTCAGTTGTTCTTAGGTGTACTTGCTGGAAAACAAGGTGAGTGCGAAGAACAAGTTTCTAAGCGGCTTACACACTCTCATTTTGTCTTAAGCCTGATAGGCTTGTTCAATCAGTTTCTGGTCAACTTGATAGGTTATAAGGTTTCTTATTGCATCGTCTTACTCGTTTTAGGTTTGTTTCAGTGTCTATGACTCCATTGGCTGTCGTTAAGGCTCTGACTCTCTCAACAACCTACTCAAGTTGCTAAGTGGCTATGTCTTGCGAATTCACCTATTCCTTGCGTCAGAATCAAGTTTCGGGCGCACGTCAGGATGGCTCACAAAGGTTTATGCGGTTGAAATCTAGCTGGGTTTGGTGGAAATTTTCAAAAAAATTGCAAAAATTTAACTCGGCTCAACTCGTCTGAATTGCAGGGACCAAGTGGTGGATTCAAATGGGCCAAGGGCCGAATAGGAACCGTAGCAGAATTTGCACCTCGGACGACCGAATGGACGTGGCCAAGGGCCGAGTCAGGTTAGTGGGTCGAGTCGATCATTTCGGATGGGTCGAGGCGTGAGGGTCGAGGGCCGAATTTAAAGGTGTTGGCCAAGTTGTCCATTCGAACGGGCCGAATTGGCCAAATGGAAGAGGACTGATTCTGAGACTCTGCCTAGAACCAAGCCACTTGAATGGGCCGAGTTGCACGTAAGGATGGCAATGCCGAGGATGATTTCATTAAATCTAGCGATCCAACAATCACAAGGCACACAAACTTCTAGATCACGATAAGGACATAGGATGAAGGGTTTGATATACCTGACGCGTGCGAAGAACTCCCCAATGGCAAGATCGAATCGAATCACCAAGGGAAGCTCTCTCTCTCTCTCTCTCTCTCTTTCTCTCTCTCTCTCTCTCTCTCAATGCTAGGGTGAAAAATGAGCTCTTTTATGGTCTCATGGCTCCTAAACCCCTTCTGGGGCAAGGTCTTGCTATCCCCAGTCACTCACTTGCCGACATTAATCATTTCAAACACTCTTTTTTCCCCGTTTACCATGATTTCTGCCCTATTTTGCCATGTTTTATAGGAGTAAACCCTACGCTTTTCCAATCCGATTTCCTAATCCTAACCTATGCTAAATGCAACAAGAATCGAAAGTAAATAACTAAAACGATTCCCCCTTCTTTTCCAATCATCAAACAACCAAAATAACAAAAATACTTGCTTGTATCGAATATCAAAAATCCCAAACTTCCTACGTATCTCAACCTCTATTTCGGGGATGAATCCCTTACACTTCGATGCTCAATATGAGGCATGCAAGTGCTCAAGCTTGAATGTGTTGGTCCCAGCAATGGAACCAAAATGTGGTGGGAGCTCACATTCAACCGCCAAGACCCACGGACCGCTTATTGTTTCAAGCATTTCAAGCGAGCTCTAATGGCTATCTCTCACCTAGCCGACGTGCCTTTGAACCTACGAGTGTAGTGAGCTTAGCTCGATGCCAAAATGAGTTGCCTCCTCCCTCGCACACGCTGGTGGCTCCACGATCCTAGATGCTAGCTCAAGCATCCTCAAGCCTCCTCCATCGAGCTCCATCCACCATAGCCGCGTGCGTAAGAAAAGAGAAGAGAAAAGAAGAGAGGAAGAGGAGAGGAGATGGTGAAGAGATTCACCCTCTTGATCCCTCACTCCCACACACTCACTGCCTCACACTCTCACACTCCCTCTCTTAAGAGCATACACACAAGCAAGGTGAAGAGAAGAAGAGAATAAGAGAGGATTCTTGTTAGCCACACACCAAAGAATGAGCTTCCATTCACTTTTTGAACTTTATATACAAGCCCTAAAATCCCATGGGCACTATCCCTTTTTACATGACCGCCATTGTCGAAGGTCCTTTTTGCTATTTCTCTATTCTTGTCTCATGCCTTAAGCCTACACCTATCTATTCTTTTACAAATGGCACAGGAGGGAGCCTGGTGCTCTTTTACAAGAGTTTTTTGAGTTTTTTGAGGCACCTTCCATTTAAAATTGCGCTTTTTGCCTCAGCTTAGCTTTAGGAGCCACCTCTATGCCTTTGCTCTTTTTCTATCCTTTTTTTGCTCTTTGCTTCATATTTTTGTCATCTCGAATTGAGGTTAACAGGGTGGTAACCCTAGATCAGGTAGACCACATGGCTCTATCTCAATGTCTCTCTTGCTACATCAAAATCTTATGTATCCTCAACACTTATCCCTTCCCTCACAAATCCTTCCTAATTTTGTTTGGATCATAGCCCTCCAACCTCTTAAGCTTACAAACATAGTTTTAGGTGTGGGGATGATGACAACATCATTGACACCTATGGTTCAACAACTTACTCTCATGTAGAGCATTGATATTGGGAATTTTGGAAAAGTTATGTCCACCATGCTTCTTAGCATCATATTCTCTTTCATACCTTCCGCGATAAGGGCAATGGAGCACATCTGTCTTCTGATTTGAGTAGCAAAAGGTAGAACGGGCCATTTCATCTGCTTCAAGGATAGGATATCTCCATTCCAATTGAAGCTTCCACACCTTTCATGGCTTCTCACTGAGATATTCCTGCTTGTTCTTCTCCTTGAGAATCTTATAAGCCGCTTTCAAAGCCGACCTATCATGTTTCTTCAACCACTTCTTGGTGATCTCCTCTCCCACTTTAATAAGCTTTTGCACAGTAGTGAGTGGTAAGGGTGTTCTGAATTTAGTATATTCATGGACATTGAAATAAAAACTGATGGTTTCCTCCTTTTTCTGCTTCTCCTGATAGGTCTTAATGGGCTCATCTAAATCCTCTCTTTGTGCCTCAACACCTTGCATATCAATTGGATACTCAAGCATATCCTAAGGGGTAGCCCAAAGGCTTGAACAAATTGTCTACTATCCCTATTGTAAAGGATTTGATAATAAGTCTAAGTTGTCTAGGTCGGATTTTGCTTAACAAATGGATGGATGCATCCATTCATCCTTTTTGTCAAGTATGATTCTAGCCACCATGAATATTATGTAAACTTCTATCTGTACTCTCGAGTTCCATTTGATATGTTCATTCATGATTAGAAGTGTAATGTGAAATTATGGCGTCCATGGTTGTGACTAATGCCATAAATCAATGATATAAGCCTTAGAAAAGGAGTATGACTAAGACCACATATAGTAGTCATTCAATTTATAAATTAAATCTAGTGATGTTATCTCTATGGGTGACCTTTCTTTAATTCACAACCTACGAATAATAAAAAATAGTACTATATCTATTTATGAATTTATGAAAAACAAGAACTAATATTTGTTCTAGTCATCATTTATTGAAGTTAATGCATGCTATTTTTACCGAGAAATTAGATTAGTAACTTAAGCATGTGCAAATCCCACTACTTTTGCCTACTCGAATTATCAATAAAAATTTTATTATATATTTATCAAAAAATGTGAAAGAGTCTAAAATTTATTTCTAAAGATGCAGCTATTTTTTTCGTGCATTATTTTAAAGAACTTTTCATTTCTCTTTTTCTTAAATTGAGATTATGTCATGTAGTTAATAAAAGGGAAATACCTAGTTACGAGCATTTGAGGCATTAGTTTCATTGGTTGTGTTCATCATTATGTTGAGAGTCATTGAAGATGGGCCTACCACATGGGAATGCCTTGCTTCATTCAATAGACCAGCCATATTTGAAGGTCCTGCTTTGTTAGACAATCCCACCATGTGGAGCTTCTTTCACGGAGGCATCACGAGTAGAGAAAAGTATTTAAAGGGGTTGGATAAGAGAAAGAGGATGGGTTAAAAGTGGATTATGATTGTTTGCCTTGGGAATGCATTCAATCAAAAGAGTTATCGTCTTTGCCCTCTTCATGCTCTCACTGTCACATGCTCATTTATTATTTTATTTGCTCTTCTCTACTAGCATGGTTTTGCCATTGCTTACCTCTTATACCCTACTTTTCACATTTTTCCCTCTATTTATAGTTGAAAGGGGACGGTGGGGGGGGGGGGGGGGGGGGGGGGGGGGGGGGGATTTTCTACCTATATCATGGGATATTGAGGTGTCTTGTGGTAGCAAGGGAGGAGATAACATTTTTTTGGAGTGGTTGATATGTCAAGTTACTAGAAAATTTATACTTTTTGTGTTAACTAGGAAACTCCAAGTCGTAACAAATATCTGGGATATTTTTAGGGGGTAGAAGTGCATAGGCACAAGGGAAAGTCTGTTTATTTTTAAATCCGTGAGTGAGAGAGAGAGAAGAGTTGTTTAGACTTTCAAAAATTTTAATTCACAAAAATCGGGAAAGGAGGTTGACATGTTAGTCAAGGAGGAGTCGAGTACCAAAAAAATTCTAAAACATTTGTTTGGAAAGAAGAGTAGTGGGAAAGTTTAAGCCCCTTTTTTTAATTTTAAAAAAACACCAGGGGGAAACTATGAATGTCATATGTCTATCTCTTTTTTCTTTTCTTTTCTTTTTTTCACAAAAAAGGGGGAAAGGCGATTTCTTATTAAAATGGAACGAAGGGAGGATGCACACTGTTATAGAGAATGAAGGGGGAGAAGTACTTATGTACAATTAATTGATTGATTGATTAATTAATCTATTTTTTTCAAAAAATAATAAGAGGGGTGAATGATGGATCATGAGAAAGCATGAGGGGAGGGGAGAAAGTTTTGATAATAATATAATAATTATTAAAAGTTTTAAAAAGGGGGAGGGATAAGTTGATGCAGGGAGGGAGAGGGGGGGGGGAAGGGGAGGGGATGCGATGGCGACGGGCTCTTTAGAGAGGTGGGGGAGTATTTAATAATAAGATTTATTATTAACTTAAAAATTTAAATGCATAGGGGTGGAATGGTAGCATGCTATTCAAAGAGATGGAGGGGAAGTAATTAATAATAAAATGTGTTGTTAAAAAAATTTAAAGCTTGTTGCTGTGCGGGGGGGGGGGGGGGGGGACGGCAATAGTGGCCCGAATAGGTCACTCCCTCTTATTCTTTCCTTTCCTTTCTTTTTCATTTGTAAGGTTTTTTTAAAAGCCCTACATTAATTATTCCCCTCGTTCATGTGCAATGGATGCACGATTTCCAAAGTCTGTGTAAGGCACTTTGATGAGCCACGAGTTAGTTATACTTGGCTCGTGGAGGCAAATTGACGAGTCTGAGAGACAAGAATTTACACGCGAGGGGGAACGGAAAAGTGTATGTTTTTTAACTAATGGGTCTCTTATAGATACTCAACATTAATTAATTGCAATAATTGAGCAAGATGAATCAAGATTGATTTGTATTCTTCCAAATCTTATCACAAATTAGCTCATTGATATGATATAATGGCTCATATCAATGACTTAAGCATGAAATCCAGTAGCATTGATCATGTGATAGGTCAATCAAGGACCTTATATTGTGTAGGAAACTTGGAAAGTCCTCTTATAATGTAGCTCCCATGTAGTTATTCTACATATCCCTTACTAACACAACTACTCTATTGCAAGGAAAATCTTATATAACACAATCTTATATATAGTGGATTTGTGGGATAGGTTGGCCATCAATAAGTATGATGTTCTCCTAGCTTCAATAACACAATTCTAGTGGACTCATGGGACATGTTGGCCATCAATAAGTAAGGTGGAATTAACCCTTACATATTCAAATAGGAACAACTACACTCTCTTCAATGCTTCCATCCATTGGATACACTTTAGGTTTGCATTTAGGTAGGCTAGCCTCTTGGCATCAATGAAGCAATATACCACCCTACTTTGATTTCAACACTAGAGAGATCTTGTAAGCAATAGATTACGTCAAGAATCCTCATAAATTTATCTCACCAATCATAGTCTTGTGAGTGGAAGATGACATATACATGAATCACAAGACAAGAAACTATGACCAAGGACCACTGTGACTTTAAGCACAAATTTATCATTATTTAGATGGTGATTCTCATAAGTGACAATTTTTTCTTTACACAAATTAAATACAAAAGAAGACACTTCATAGAACAAAATCAATAACAATCTCCATTCACATAATCAAAATGTGCTAAACATTACATCATTTTAGTAACAAATAGTAGGTTTCAACAAGGTATGATATTTTGGAAGTTTCATTTGTATTTTTAGGAACCTTAACACCAAAGGCTATCCCATGAATATCATCAATATGTTGAGGTATTGTACCTCTAATTCTACAATGTATAATTTGTTTGGGATGTATAATAATAGTCACAATAAAAACACAAATTGGTCTTTAGACTTTAAAAAACCATTCACATTGAACGTTTTAACAAGGCATAATTTTTCAAGTGCCTTGGTCCTCTTTAGGTGTCTTTTGATATACTTAGGATTGTTACCATTTACATGAAAACATTTGTTATACTAGCACTATTAAAGAAGTTTTTCCATCTTTGCTCAATGTATAACTCTTGGGGCACAATCACCTTATCAATGGTCACCATAATCAAGCATCAAAATTTATGGTCATCCAACCAACAAGTTGTAATGAAATCATTCTAAAGTCAATGTTCCCCATCAACTCCTCATTGGTCTTGAAAATCCAAGTTCATTAATCATACCAGGAATCAATTCAAATATTCATTTCATTGCAAACAAACTAAAGTCTAACGATTCTTATCTCCTAAGTGCATGCTAACACACACTAATAGACCCGTTCTAGGCTTGAACACCAAATATGTTAGTAGCTTAAAGGAACTAGCCAAAATTCCAAAAACTTTATTATGTGTTGCTCTAGAAATAGCCTTGGTCATCCTAAGTAATTTAGCTCTTGCAAATGTTATATCCTTTGATTGAGGCACTAATGTGGAACACAAACCAACATAAACTCCGTTCATGGAAGGTGGAAATGATGCCAGGAGGCATATTCCACGGTGGATTCTATGAGGTTTTGCGATGGATTCCGTAAAATTATATTTGTTGTCGGGGCTCATACACAAGGTGGATTCCTTATGCAAAAAGTCAATGGGGACGCCTATCATTTTCGGGCGTCTTGTTAATTTAATGATTCCATAGCGGGTGATTCCACAAAATACATATTTAAATTAAATGGACATTTATGAGTTTAGAGTGCGCACTCGTAATAAATTAAGGTTAGGAAAGCCACTTGACTTTAGGTCCACACAATAGTAGAACATACCAATGGGGATTAAGTTTCATCTACTTTCCCCTCACACATCCAAGGAATTCTAGAGTTTTCTAATAATGCATCCTACCACACTATATTTACATATATTAACATGTTCCTCAATTAGCCCGACACATAAGATTTCTATGAACGTACATAGAAACAATACAAATAGTCCTTTCAAAAATTCTCTCTCTATTAGAAAAAAAAGAGGTAGAATCTGCTCCTTCTAGAGCATAAAAGCTAATATTCTTAGGTTCCAACTTGCCCTTATCTAGAGTCAAGCAATTTGATGTCATTGCATCATGCCTACAAAGATTTCTTCTTCATTATCCAACCAATTATTTAGATCACCACATGACCAAAGACACAATAGTTCACATATTTCAATAGGAGCAAACCTTTCTCCTTTGGAGATCTCTTGCCTCAGGTGTTGGTCATCTCTCTAGCCAAATTATTTGTGTTGGTGAGGAACTTGGGGAGGTGTGAACATTGAGATCAATTCTATATAGCCAAAACCACTAACATTAAATAGTAGCCTTGATCAATCAAAATCAAGGCAATCAAGGCGTAAGTCATCCTTAGAAAATATTCCTCTTTAATGCAAATTTCAAGTGGAATTTCAAAGATAATAGCAAATTTCAAGTGGAATTTCAAAGATAATACTTCATTATTCTTATAGAACGCTCCATATCTCTTAAAGAAAATCACAATAATAATTCTTCCAAACTTATATGAAAAACTTAAGTACTACCAGCTAATGGAAACATATGTTGAAAAGGACAGATTTAGCCCCTTTTACAATATCTTGACTAAGGTTTAATGCATAATAAGAGAAATAGTATTTCTGTTGAGTAATTTTATGAGGTAAAAGTGTTCTCTACTATAGCATGGGTTTACTAGTTAAAATGGTTTCATTGTCTACTATAGCATGGGTTTACTAGTGTTCTCTACTATAGCATGGGTTTACTAGTTAAAATGGTTTCATTGTCTCAACAATGTGTGTATATTTGAAGGATCTAAGGTCTACGTAGTTTGGTTTGCTCAAATGCTAGATCTATCAATTGATGTGGTGGATTGAGAGTTGGAAGTTGAGCTAGAAATGAAAGATGGCCTTCTACTTATCACACCATTGGAAGTATTAATTGTTGGAGTGTGCTCCACATGCCACATCTATGAAAGGTGAGAAGGATCGAAGCTTTCTTGGAAGTGAGCTATGGCGGAGAGCAAGAGCAAGAAGAGAGAGAGACACAAATGGGAACTCCAATAGTCCCAATGTGTGACAGGCCTTCCTTATTCAAACCGTCACTAAAAGAATAAAGAATAAAGTGACGGTGACGGGCGCCCGCCACCTGCAGTGTGTAATGGCAGGTATTGTCAGTGTAGTAATACACGGGCGGCTAGGCAAAGGTGCCTTTACCCCCAACAACCTCCCACTTAAAGGCAAATCTGCCCCGATGAGGAGTGAAAAGAAAAAGAAAAGACAATACAATGTACACATGTACAACAGGATGAGGAAAAACGTCATCTCATCCAATGCCCATCAATCTCCTGAGGAAGGCAAAGCGCTCAATAGTGAGGCTTTTCGTGAGCAGATCTGTAGGATTTTCATCAGTGGAGATCTTGACAAGGTCAATAGACTTGTCCTCCACGACCCCACGTATGAAGTGATACCTCACCTCAATGTGTTTTGTCTTCACATGGAAGACCAAATTCTTGGCTAGTTGAATAGCACTCATAGAATCCGAATGCAACATCAATCCCAAGGCCATGAACCAAACAGCCCAACCATATGGCCTCCTTGCAAGCCTCAGTGGGGCTGTAACATACTCGGCCTTAGTGGTAGAGAGAGCCGTATGTTTCTGAACCCTAGACATCCAAGAAACAGCACCTCCAGCATAGGTAAAGACATAGCCAGAAGTGGACTTCCTACTATCTGCATGTCCTGCATAATCGGAGTCTGTGTAGCCCACAACCCTTGTATCCTGGCTGCCATAGCAAATACACATATCTGCTGTGCCCTTTCAAGTATCTCATGATAGCCTTTAGGACATCCCAATGCTTTTTGCCAAGTGTAGCCATATAGCATGCCACAACACCAACTGCAAAGGCAATATCTGGACGAATGGCTATCATGGCATACATCAAACTACCCACGGTTGATGCATAAGTGATCTTGGCCATCTTGGCCCTCTGTTCATCCGTCCGTGGACAATCGGCCTGTGAAACCTTCACATAAGAAGGTAATGGACAACCAATAGGCTTTACGTCCTACATGTGGAAACACTCCGACTTTATGAATGTACTCCCTCTGGGAGAGGTAGAGTAGTCCCTGATGCCTGTCGCGCTTAATGCGCATACCAAGAATGTGAGAGGCCTGTCCCAAATCCTTCATCTCAAAGCTCTTCTTCAGTTGAGATTTAAGAGCATCCAGCTCATCATGAGCTTTCCCTGCTATCAACATATCATCCACATAAAGTACCAAAATAAGCAAGGAGCCATCACGGGCTTTCTTCATGTAAAGACACAGATCCATAGCACTCATGTTGTAGCCCTGTGATTGCATAAAGCCATCAAACTTGTGATACCACTCCCTAGGTTCCTGCTTCAAGCCATAAAGACTTTTCTTCAATTTGCATACTAGGTGCTCCCTACTAGGTTTTGCAAAGCCCTTTGGCTGCTCCATGTAAATCTCATCATGCAAATCCCCATGCAAGAATGTAGTCTTGACATCTATCTGATACATGTCCAAGTCAAGCTGTGCGACTAAGGCCAAAACCAAGCATAGGGTGGTTATCTTGACCACAGGAGAAAAGACTTCATCAAAGTCAACTCCATGCTCATGTTTAAAACCCTTAGCAACAAGTCTTGCCTTATAAGCCGGCTTGGGGTTTCCAGGGGTACTTTTCAACTTATACACCCATTTGCATGGCAAAGTCTTCTTTCCTTGAGGCAATGCAACCAAATCCCAAGTCATATTCTTGTGCAGGGAGTCTATCTCAAACTGCATAGCCCTCTCCCAGGAGTGACTGTCACCCCTACGCATAGCCTCATCACAGGTGAGAGGTTCTCTTGCATTTGTAACCAAGACATAATGCATCGAGGGCTCAAATCTATCAGGTGGACGTCTATCTCTAGTAGACTATCTCACGGTAGGCTCTACAGCTGGTCCAACATCCTAGCCATGTGTACCAACTGCTGCTACAGGCTATCCAACTAACCCTACGTATCTCTACCACCTTCTCAGGCTGCCTATGCATCTTGTCTTCATGGAAGACTACATCATGACTACGGATGACTTTCCACGCTTACGGATCCCAGAGGCGATAACCCATCTTGCCTACATCCCCATAGCCAAGGAAAATGCATTTGACACTCTTAGGATCCAACTTAGTACGCTTGTCTTTGGGCACATGGCAGAATGCCTCACATCCAAAGACACGTAGATGCACATAAGACGGAGGTTTCCCAATCCATACCTCCTCTGCAACCTAGAAATCCAAACTAATAGAAGGTGATCTATTTATGACATGCACAGCTGTACTGACTGCCTCAGCCCAAAAGCTCTGTGGTAAGCTTACATGGCTAAGCATACTACGTACACGCTCCTGGATGGTTCTATTCATCTGCTCAGCCAAACCATTCTAGGGTGGGAAATAGGGGACAGTTAACTGATGCTTAATACCCCTCTCGCCACATAGTTACTCAAAAGCACATGACACATATTCTCCCCCATTATCAGCCCTAAGGCATTTCAGCCTATGCCTAGTCTAGTTCTCAACAAATGCAAGCCATCTCTGAAATACAGCCAAGACATTTGACTTAAGCTTAATGGGGTAAGCCCAGACTTTATGCAAAAAATCATCAATGAACGTCACAAAATACTTTGCATTACCCATAGATTGATAGGGCATGGGCCCACAGACATCTGAATGTACCAATGCCAGGGGCTCACTCATGCATGTCCTACTAGACTTCTTATGCATATTCTTAGTCTGTCTACCATAAAGACAATGCTCACATGAATCAAAACATGTGTAGTCAAGGGGCAGTAAGTGCTTCAAACCAGAAAGCATTTTTATTCCCTTCAAGGACATATGGCCCAAACGGTATGCCAAAGAGATCCATGTGGGATGGAACCCGCTAACAAAACATGGTCAACAAAGGACCCATCAACTACAAGAGGATAGAGGCTGCCAGCTTTGGCACCTCTAGCAAGCACAAGTTTGCCACGGGTGATCTTCCAAGTAGAATCCCCAAATAAAACATGAAACCCAGCATCATCAAGTTTCCCTGCAGACATAAGACTACGTGTAAGCACAGGTACATGATATACATCGTGTAACAAAAAAGAACTGCTAGTAGAGAATTGTAGCTGTACATCTCTAATGCCAACAATAGCAAGTGACCTGTCATCACCCAAGTGAATTGAACCAGAGACAATGCGGTAGGAGTGGAACCACTCACGGTATGGTGTAACATGGAATGAAGCACCAGAATCCAAAAGCCAGCATTGCACATACATAGAGTCAACATCGGTCAACGACGTAGCATCACAAGAACTAGCTGCAAGTATGTACTCCCCATTAGAGTCATCAGTCTACATGACATTTATCTCCTCAATTTTCACACTAGATTTCGTAGGCATAATGCTGCGATCAGAGGACTTTTCCTATACTTTGTCTTTCCCATTCTCTTTGTGCTTCTCATTGCACAACTCATGGCACTGTGGGCGTATATGACCCTTCTTGCCGCAATGATGACATGACACATTAGCATTTCTCCCATGAGACTTGCTGTGCGACTTACCACACATTTTAGACCTAAACTTGTTCCCACGGTCATTCTTGCTATTACCATCTCTGCCTCTAATAGTCAAAGCATGCGACACACGAGAGGCATCCAAGTTCTTACAGTTGATCTCTTCCTACAGAAGAGCACTCTCTACATTAGGCAAGTTTAAAATAGTAGTGGGAGCACATAAGGCAGTGCGGAATATATCCCATGACTCACTTAGAGTCCCAAGAAAACACAATGGAGTAACCTCATCATTAAAGGTAATACCCTGCGAAGTCAAGTTCTTGAGAATAGCATGGAACTGGCTCAAGTGAGCAAACATCGTCATATTCTCTTTCATGCGTAGGTCCATAAGTTGCTTCAACCAATACATCTAACTTGCTGGATTTTTCTTGTCATAGAGGTTTTTTATCTTATCCGAAAGCTGCCAAGCACTCTGTGCTTCCTCAACCACATTGTAATGCACCTATTCAGTGAGAGATAAGATGAGGGTGGAGTTGCATAACTCATCAAGCTCATCCCATTCGTCATCAGTCATAGTTTCAGGCTGCTCGCCATGCATCCTTAGTGGCTTTATATGCGATTTCTACACCAATTCCTACAAAACTTGGCTCTTCCAATAGGGATATTCGTACCATCAAGCTTAGTGATGTTGAAGATAGCACTGTCAGTGGAAGAAGAACCCATAATGCAGTCCAAAATAGTGCAGACGGTTCAAAACTACTTGTTGTTTTCTACTCTAAACAGCCAAAATACCACCGAAACCAAGGCAAAACGACCATGAATTGATAGCTAATGATGTTGCCCACCAAGTACCATAAAAAGTACATAAAATCAGGATGATTCAGTGTGAAAATTCCACATCAGTCCATGCATAACTACATCCAAGATATAGGTAACATACATGCCATATGTACATCCAAGACGGAGCATCGAATGCATTCCAAAGCCAAGCTCAAGCTCAAATGAAGATCCGGAACCAAAGACAAGCTCGATGTCATACCTTGAAGGTCAATACTTCATTGCATATCCCAAAGACATAGCTCGAAACCAATAGGCATAACCAAACATGAAGTAATAAGTTTCAGCCCACTATTGTACAACAGTGATTTATTGTTCAAAATTGAGTATTTTCAGCAATAAAATTAGTCCAAAATGATTGCATAACATGTGCCTTGCATCCCCCAAACAATCGGGCATCAATAGGTACCAAACTGGTTAAGTAGAAGTGTCCAAACAAGCATAGCATTAGATGCCAATGCTACTTCTGCATAACATGACTATGAGACTGCTGTAAATAGTCATGGAATGTACAGATTAGACCCAAATCTGATTCCAATGATCAAGGAGGCGTCAACACATGTTAGAGATCATTGCCAAGTGCATTGCCAAGCCCGAAGAAGCATGACATAGCCATCATTGAGGAGTAGGTGAGCTGCTATAGTATGCTATCTAGATCAACTAGAAAATGACACAATTTTTTTTATGTATCCTTCTGCTACTGTGCATCCACGTGGCCTCAATGGTAGTGGTTAGAGGCTCCAGGAGGTGCCCAGGGAGGCACGCAACAAGCCTCAAGTGCCCAAATGCAAGAGGGAACAAGATACAAGCTCCAAGGGTTTAAGCTATGGCTGCCCTGATTGACTACAACGTGAGAACTGAATAAAAGCACTGAAAGAACACTTCAATACATTTGTAGCAATGCCCTGAGGGTGCCTCAATAGGCCAAGAAGGTGCTCGGGAAGTCGGGGAGTGATGGGAGCTCAGGAAGGTCGGCTATGGCTATCGAGAAGGATACCCAATGCTGTAGGTATTTGAATGGAAGCTAAGAATGCCAGAACCAAGCTTAGGAAGTCGGGAAGCCTCACTCTGATACCAGTTGAAAGGTGAGAAGGATCGAAGCTTGCTTGGAAGTGAGCTATGGTAGAGAGCAAGAGCAAGAAGAGAGAGAGACACAAATGGGAACTCCAACAGTCCCAATGTGTGATTGGGCCTTCCTTTATTCAAACTGTCACTAAAATAATAAAGAATAAAGTGACAGTGATGGGCACCCGCCACCTGTAGTGTGCACTGGCGAGTACTATCAGTGTAGTAATACACAGGCAGCTAGGTAGAGGCACCTTTACCCCCAACAATCTAGCCTTCTAGAGACAAAGTCCCACCTTGAATTTGTGAGCTAAATGCATAAAAACATATGTGAAGGTAGTCTAAAATTCAATGAAAATCCTAAAGAAGCTAATAGCTATTTCTAAACGTTTTTTGAGTTTTTTCTCTTCAATAAAGAGTTCTACGAGGATTTTTCTTGTGGTGGCAAGCAATCAACATATGGCAATGGCCACAACACAATGCATTCATTAGTAAAGGATATGACGAGAGAGAGAGAGAGAGAGAGAGAGAGAGAGAGAGAGAGAGAGAGAGAGAGAGAGAGAGAGAGAGAGAGAGAGAGAGAGAGAGAGAGAGAGAGAGAGAGAGAACCTTTATTGAACCGTGTTGAAAAGCAACTATATATATATATATATATATATATATATAGAGAGAGAGAGAGAGAGAGAACATACCTATTGATAGTCAATAACAAGTGATAGTTTCACCAAGGCATCCAAGAAGTCAAACCCAAACAAATTTGCATCTCAAGCATGCAAAGGAATTTCAACACGTACTCATTAGGGACAACAAGCACCTTCTTCCATTCCCAAACATAGTAGACTATAAGAGGGGTTCTCATCAATCATTCACAAGCATAATACTCATGGAAGAATCACAAAGGTTCAAAATTATGAGCTTAGTATTAAATGGAGAATCAAACATTGTATGTAACAAAAGATGAGAAAAAATGACAAAAGAGGCCATATTTGAGTGACAAGGAACAATGGACTCTCAAAGGATGAAAACAATTATTTTTCAAAGAAATTAGGTGGTTTGTTCTCTTAATGGAGAAAGATAATTAGTCCTATTGCACTTTGTATAATTCTTTGATGCTATGTAAATTTATTCAATATCACTTGCTAGTTTGATGCCCTTTGTCTCACATGTGTTTTTGCAAGTGACATTGTTTTCACCTTTCAGTCTGATTTCTCTCCTAAATTTGTACATAGTTCAATATGCACCCTTGTTTCAAGTTTCAAGCTCGAAAGGTTATAGAATTTGCAAATTTTAGTTTTAAAAATTAAAGGAAATATTGATAACTTTTCTTAACTTTTGTTATTCAATATCATATGAAGCACCCACAACAATTTGTCCCTTAGTGTAAGTAAAATTGATTCTAATGTGCATTATGGGCTCTAGTTTTAAACCACATTGATGCAAAATCAACATGCATTGAAAATTTAGTACAAAAACTTCTTATTTCACTATTTTGGAAACATATGATAATGGCTAAGAAAACCTCTACATTGCATGTGAGAAAGGCAAATTGGGCCCTATTTTTGTTGTGAATGTTAGGCTAACAAGAGTTGCATGGCTAGGAAGACTTAGCTAGTAGCGTTTAAAACATTTGTTACTTTAGGTGAGTTTTCTAAACATTGCCAAGGGCAAGAAAGCCAAAGAAAGCAATCTTGCCACCAATAAGGCATCCCAACAACTTGATGTCAAGAGTTGGCTACTGATACATAACTAACTATTGTTTGGGCAACTAGCCCTAGTGGCCCCTTATGTTGGATGCACTCACATCTAGATGGATGTGTGTTAACCTTTTAAGAAGGAGGCTGCCCATTTTCACACAGATTTGGATGAGTGGATCCTGGATTGTGTAGAACAATAGGTCTAGTACAAGATAAAGCAACCCTTGCACACCCTCTCTATAAGGATGGGTGTGTAGAAGCCCTTAGGTGGGTTCTGATTAGGTAGAGGGAAGCTCCATGACAGTGAATGGATAGGGTTGAAATTTGAAGCTGTTGCATGTGATTCATTTGAGAAAAATGAGGCGAAAGGCTTTGAAGTCCACCCATATTTGATACATAAATAATTTATTGATGCAAAACCTATTGTTAGCCAGTCACATCTTGTCCTACCATTGCTGCACCTTTGTATGAGAGATATGATAGCGTGTGTGAAACCATGTGTTCTTGGAGAGAGGAAAATAGACGTGTTTCGGTGGAGAGTCTAAAGCTAACTTAACAACAATAACAAAAGAAACGAGCATAACGACTTCCCAGTTCCGAGTTCAAGGACTCGGCCACAGAGCGCGAGCGAGCGAGCGAGCGAGACAGAAACAGACTGTTAACTATGCACAGCGATGCAGAGAGCGGCAGAGGAGAAGAAGGCAGAAGCGATGGTGGCGGCGGCGGGGTGGGTGATGCCATCGGAGGAGGTGGAGGCCGGGGCGGTGTGTTCAGTTTGGCTTCTTCAAATTCTAATTCTACGGACAGCAATGCAGAGGACTTCCCTCCCTACGCTTCGGAGTGGAAGAAGCCCCCCAATTCCCGCCGTGCCTCCTGGCGCAGTGCCTTCCCTTCCAGCCCCAAGAAGAAGCGCGAGTCCTTGTTCTTATCTGACCCCGTCCATGACATCCTCAAGGGTTCCTCTATACCTTTCTGCTTCCAGAAGCGGCGTGCTCGTATTGATTGGCGCACCCTGCACACCATCGATGTGGATCAGATTGTACGCGAAACAGGTCCTGCATAAATAAACATTTCCAGCGTTCGGTTTCTTATCTGTGGAGGAAATTCCGTCATAATATAATGGAAAAAGAGGTCCTGCATGAACAAGCATTTCCTCTGTTTTGTTTCTCATTATAACGAATTCTTGAAAAGTTCCTCCATCGAGACAATTGCTGATTATTGTGGCACAGGGCCTGGGACATAGCCACTTTTGAGCCTATACCTCTAGGAGGCCAGGTGTTCCAGCTCAGAATAGCATAAGTCTTTCGAGCATTGTCTTCCACTGTTCTGATGGAATATTGAAAATGAGACACTCATGTTGCAGGCTGGATTCTGTTGTTGTACAATATACTGTACACTAGCCACATCATGATGATTCCTTTGGAACTGTTGAAACTGTGTCACATTTGGGTATTCTTCCTTTGGTTGATTGAGTTCACATGAAAAACAAGTTTTCAAAACTTACAGCATAAACTTTCTTCTTACACATCAGTTCTACACTGCCTTCTTTCCATGCAATGGCATTTACTTTGATTCCCAATCTGCATTAACCAAGGTATGCAGGGAGCAGTATGTGCCTTTCTCAGTCTTGTTAATGCAAATGCCCTTCTTAGAGGCTCAGCTTCCTCTGGGGAACAGCACATTTCTTGTTCTATCTAAAGTCTGTGATGAAGAGGGTTTGGAAAGGTTGCTCCATAACGCAAGATTCATTTTTGGCATTAAACTGAAGGACTTCTGGTTTGTAATTGGTTTTGGAAAAGGACTCCATGCAATTGGTTTTGGAAAAGGACTTCGAAGAACTCTTTTTGTGCAAAAGCCTTTAACGTTGCCCAAAATTTTTACATTTTTCTTACTATAATTTGCAGAGAATGCTACAACTTTATGACAGCCGCATGATGACAGCTGATCTTCCTTCCCTTGGCTTCAATGAAGCTAGGCAAGCTGTCTAGACCACTGACTCTTTGTTAATGCCACCTTTTTTAGTTTCTTCTTTGTTGGCACATTTTACTGGGGCTGAAATTTTTGATGCCTTAATGGACAAAATGTCTTGGGAAAAGTGCCCTTTCTCCTTTCTTTGTCATGGTTCATTGCAGCTAATTTGACTCTTCAGGTTGCTACAAGCTCTATTATCTCACCTCAGGCCACTCATCTTTCCTCTATCTCACATCTTCACTCTCATTTTCCCCTCCCCTATAAGCCCTGCCTTCTCCCACCACATCTCCCTTCTGCCTGCCACTCACCTCAGTTTGGTGCCTTCCCAGCATCACTCTCCCTTACCAAGCTGCAGTGTGGTCACTCAGTTTTGAGGGCACTTCATTGTGCTGCTAGTTGGGCATCTTCATGGACTGCTGGATGGCTCATTTTGATCTGACCTGTTCTCTACAGTGGTGTCCTGAAGCTTATAGATACACTTCTCTCCGAATCTTGCATCCTTGGAGAGAGGGAGACTGGCGGCACTACTTCTTGTCATCATTGTGCTGGTACCTTGGTGGTATTGTATTGTATCTCATCCTCCACTTTATGGATTCCATTGTCCCTTCATTCTGAGTTCCTGTGCTTATCTCTTTGTACCAGTGTTTATGGTTTGTCTTTCCACGTTTTATTTCATTTGCACATTCTCACATGGAAGCAGTCAGCTAGAATCTTCAATTCTGGCCTGTCTACCAGCTGGGTGACTCATTTCTTGTGGTAGGCGACCTTCTTTCCGGCTGCAACAAGTGTTGAATCCTGCATGTTTGACTGCTGCCTGGTCATTTTGGCTGCTGCTATACTGTGAGGGTTACTACTGCTGTTGCTTACTATTCCACACCCTTTTGGACATTGTGTGTTTTGGGCTGGACCTGCTCTAGACTGTGGTAACCCTGCAAATTTTTGCTGATTTGATCTTCACACTTGCATTTTGCCTTTTCAGCTTGAGAGAGAGTCTCATGTGTTGGTTGTTCTGATCTGTCACTGCACTCACTTCACTATTGTGCCATTCTCTGTGCTTTCTTGATTCCTTGTGTGTGATAGAATTGTTGAAAAAGGCATAACTATTCTACTTGGGGTGCTATAATAAAGACATGGTTTCTCAAGAAGTGATTGTGATGTATAGTCTCATGAGTGGCTTCTTGCACCCTCAAAGACCTTTGGTACCATCCGGTGGGTTGAAGAAGAATCCAAGGAAGCAGTCCTTGATTGGGACTTGCTTGGCAGCCACAACATGCTTAGCTCTTCTCCCATGCATCTCCAAAGTAGTCCTACTGGTGATCAGCTCTTGTGGGACCCTTGTGAGTTGTGGGCGAAGCTTCACCAAATGAATGAGGCTCCATCATGCACACGGGCTGTCACCCTCTTTAGTCAACTCTAGACCATCAAGTATGAGCCAACTTAATCCATTCACTCCTTTCTTCTCCTAGTGACGACCATTCAAGACCAATTCTGCAACATGCAAGCTGCCCTTCTTGAAGGATGTTTGGTGAGGAGGATGCTTTACAAGCTCCCTATTGAGTTTGATGGCGTGGCCAATACTTTGAGGGTTCAAACTTTGTTGGAGTCAGTGAGCTTTCAGCATATGGCATCTATGTCACTGGAGCATGAGTACGCTTGTAGGTTATAGGAAAGACTGCTATCTTGAGCTGGTGACCTGCATGTATGAGCTTTTGTAGTCGTAGATAGGGGCAAAAAGGAGGGGAAGCGCTACCTTTTTAGCAAGAAGGGGCATCTCCAAAAGGATTACAAGAAGCTAGTGGCTTTCTACAAGAAGAAGGGCAAGGATGAGTCCCACTCTTCATCATCCTTGGACTCTTAACATTGATTCTAGGTGCATGACTAAGGCCATGGCAACCTAAGAATCTATCTTCTAGCCCTATTGATGCTACTATCCCTCAGGAGTTTTCGGGCTAGAGAGGGATTGTGAGAGGGTGGTGGTGATGGGGATTACTGGCCTCACCATTATTTTGATACGGTGCACCCCGAGGGAGTCTTTCACCATGTATCAATTAAGTCTAGCGGTTCAAATCCTGAAGTTGGTGTGACTTTAGGTCTGTGATGGGAGGTTTTAACAGAGAGTGGGATATTGATCCTAGTTTGTTCCCACATGGGGAACCCCTTTGTCAGACTGGCTCTACGAGGGGAATCCATGATCATGGTGTACTTCTCCAGGGGTATTCATTACATGCAACGAGATTCTGCTATTTCCACTTTTTGTGATTAGGGATCAAGTTGTTAGAGTGAAGTGAATGTGGAAGTGTATGATCTGACTGAAAGAAAGAAGTGAACATGGAGAGAAGCGAGAGAGAAAGAGACAGTAGAGGACTGAAGACTGCAGAGTATGAATGCTGAATACGGAAGGCGATATATACAATGGGCTGTTGGAGTATCACCAGCTGGAGCTCTCTCTCAACCTGCAGCAAACTGAAGTGAGTGTGACCCCAGGAAGGCCAGCCATAAATAGGCTGCTGTAAATGCATAAAAAAAGTCATGTCAGCTAGTAAAAAACTTCCTGACAGGTGCTGCACTGGCCAATTGATCAGCAAATAATAAAATAATAAAAGAAATGCTGCAAAAAGTTGCCTGCCAGATGGCATAGCCTGTCCTCCCAGTCCAGCCTCCCTGTCCTGCCTGGAAACGTGCCCAAACTGCTGGCGATTGCATAAACTGCTACCTGACCTGCTCTTGGACATGATGCAACTGCATAAACTACCCTAAAATACCATGTACATGCTTGTGCCTCTCCTGGGGATGACCAAGTCTCTAACTGTTAGCTTGCTTATTTTAGTTGTGTGAGTCTTTCATCTCCTGGTTGTGAGCTCCTGTCAGAGTTTGACAACGGAGACATGGGAGCTCTGGCAGTTTAGTGTGCATTTCCTTTGTTTTAGGCACATTTCCTGTGCATTTCCTTGTCTGTCAGTTGGTTTACACCCCTTGCCAATGCATGCCTGCTCCATGACTATTGGGATATTTTTGTCATCATTTTCCCATTTTTTGAGAGCAATTGGACTGCATTCCTCGTAGTCATTTTCTCATTTATGAGCAGTCAGTCAGATTTGGGGCCCTAGATAGTAGTCGGCTAGTTTGGTGGTATTGTTGCTATATATAGCAGCCCTCCTCTCCCACTTGGTCATTCATTCTTTTGCAGATCTTGCACACTCCATCTCCGACACACTCCGAATTTGGTGCTGCCATCTTCATCAGTCTGAACTGGTGCCCTCATTGATGCTGTGGGTTGCATGCAGGGACTGATCAGTCCTCATCATTGTATTCAGCATTCTTCTTTAGTTAGTGTAGTAGTTTTTCCTTCATCTCATGCTGTCTTTTTTTTTTTTTTTTTTTTTTCGTAAAAGGTAATTGTATTAATTACGAAAAAAAGTACATGATTACTTGATTACAAGATACATGACGACAATCTAAGTCATCATGTGAAGAGATTCTAAGTACTACAAGTTACAACGTCATGGCAAGGATGCAGAGGATTTCCTGATTACAGGATACACGAGGGCCCTAGGCCAACATGTGGGGAAACCCCGTAGTAATGCACTGAAAAGGTTACACCAATCATGGCAACGACCCCGAGGCAATTGCCATATGCCATGGATGCAAATCCTCCCAAGGAAGCAGGTCGGAGTGTCGGATGATATCTAGCTGCCAATGCAAGAGCCCTTTAAGCCTGGCAATATGTCGGGGTACATTAGAGGCCGAATCAAAGAGAAAAGCATTGCGCGTGGTCCAAATGTGCCAGCATCCCCAATATCTGAAAAAGTGAAATAAGATCTTCTCATGCAACTGTGGCGGTGCAGGATACTTCGGGCGCACAAAAACCTAGTCGAAAGGAGTTAGCGAGGACCCGACCACCGCGCGCCAAATGTGCGACAAGAGCGACCAGATATTCTTGGCGAGCGGGCAAGAGAGAAAACGATGTCGGGCCGATTCCGCCGGTGTGGTACAGAAGAAACAATTGCCATTCGAGATGCGACGCTTGGCAAGGGCCGAGGCCAGAGGAAGACCACCAATCATCACCCGCCAAAGAAAAACCTTGCATTTGAAAGGCGTCTTATTTAGCCAGCCCTCCATCAGCGTTTTCTGCCACCATGACAGCGATTTCCGCAGTCCCCAAACAGTATTAGCTTTCTCTCCCAGCCATTGGTGATCTTGAACAAGAAGATGATACACCTGATTAGTAGAGGCCTTTTCTAGACTCAGGCGGCCTGCAAGGTCCCAGTCCTGCCAAGGGCGGTCCACAGTCAAGGCAGGAAAGGGTTGCCGACCCTGAAGTTCCGACGAAAGCTGCTCCCATAAATTACGGTATCCACGCGGGATCTTGAAGAGTCGCCGAGCAGTCCGAAAAGATATGAGGACATTGCGAGTGGCAAGGGTAGCATCCGCCACCGACGTCACACCTAAACGGGCCATTCGATTAAATCTCAGTCTAAGTTGATGTTTATCTTCCCATGAAAGGAGTCTCGATACTGCCAACAATTCCAGCTGAAAGGAGTTAGTCTGCAAGCGGTCCCCTGCTGGGTGCCAACGGGCCTTTTGGAGCACCACTTTCCACGAGCCGACCAAGTGCAGTAACAAAGAGGAAGAGGGACTGGAAACACGAGAGTCCGCATTAAGGACATGCCACCAAGAGGCCCGAAGCCGTGTGTTACCATGGCGCAGCTCGCTGTCCTCAAGAAAATAGCGGGCTATGATGGTCCATGGGTGATGGTCCACACACATGGCACGAAAAAGGGACCAGCGGAGAGCTAACATATGAGTGTGTGCATCCAAAATAGCTCCTCCACCCATGCGCTTAGGGGTACATGCGTGTGACCATGAAATCCAGGAAATGCCGGCCTGCAGTGAATCCTTCTTCCACAACATGAAACGGATGGGATGAGTGAGGGCCTTCAAAGTAGTAGGCGTCCATGGCAACAAAGGCAGGAAATATGTAAGCATCGGAAGCATGATTGTCTGGGCCACTTTGAGGCGGACATGGAATGGCCACGCTTGTGACTTCCAATACATAAACTTCGCCGCCAGTTTTTGTGAAATCCAGTCCAGCAGGTCTTTTGGCCGTACATCCACCCCCAATGGGTATCCAAGATGCCTGACAATGGAGCCACGGGAAACCACCTGGCCTTGCCAGCCTAAGGACTGCAGATCAGGCTCCATACAAGTGAGAATGGCTGACTTAAGGGCATTGATGCGAAGCCCAGAGGCCTGACCAAAGAGTGTCCAAACATCTAATGCCCTGCGAATGTTGTCCCTGTCCGCCTGCAAGATCATAAAGGTATCGTCAGCCAAAGATTGGCTAACGAAGTGCTGACCCAACGGAAGAGACAGCCCGGCCAGCTGAGCAGATGCTGCCATGGAGGATAACATTGAAAGGACCGGGTGAGTCGCCAGGGCAAAAAAGAGCGGGCTCAAAGGACAACCCTGTCTGACCGAGTGCGCAAGGACAAATGGCTCTGTAACTCCACCATTAAGCATAACTCTGGAGGAAGCCTCAGCACTAATGGTGTAGATCAGTCGGGACATGCGGGTACCAAAGCCCATAGCCGACATGAGGTCTGCAATGAACGACCAGTCCACATAGTCAATCGCCATTTGCACATTTAAGATATTATGCAGAATGTTGCGGCTCTTAATGAAGCCATATTGGAGAGGATGCACAATAGCTGGAAGGTGCTTGTGAAGTCGATTCGCCAGCACTTTGGAGTAGATTTTATACATGGAGCCCATCAAAGAGATTGGTCTCCAGTGTTGCAACTTTGACGGCGAAGGGACCTTTGGAATTAGTTTGATAAGGCCTTCTTTCCATGAGGAGGGCATGACCCCCGTTTCCCACACTTGCTGAAACATGGCCACCAATGGCTTCACCAACTGCGTGGCCGAGGTCTAAAAGAATTCATTAGTGAGACCATCCCAGCCAGGACTTTTATCATTCGACAAGTGCAACAAAACGTCCATAACCTCTTCCTCGCAAATATTCGTCTCCAAAGCGGCTTGCATATCAAGTGGAACCTGCTGGCGGACCAGTTGATAGAAGACCGAACGGGCATGCGTAACCTGGCTAGAAGGCGAGGAAGAGGAACCAAGGAGTTCCATAAAATAGTTTCTGCACATAGTGACAATGGTTTGCGGATCCGTGACCATGCGACCTTCCGAATCCTGGAGTCTGGTCATATTTTCGCGAGCTGGAGACGCATGCAAGGCGCGAAAGAACTTATGAGACTGGCAGGCGTTGTCTTGCATTGTGTCCATCAAGTTGTGCAGCTTGGCCTGTTGATAAGATTTCAACTGAAACACTTGAATAAGATGGGCCAACCGCCTCTCCAGAGACAGCAAAAAATCATCATCAGGGGAATCCAGGAGCAAGGAACGGACCAACGCCAGTAGGTCTTCTGCTGCATGTCGACGCCGGCGACAAAGCGAGGCATGATGGATCCCATACTGGCGAGCAACTCGCTGCACATTGGAGAGCAGTCGTGCAAATGAAGGCAAGCCCTCCGAGGCGAAGTCCAATAAGAACCTCTCAATCAGCTGCTGCATATAGCCCTGGAAAATTGAATGCTTCAAATAAGAGGAGTTGAAACGTAAAGGGAGCCTATCCAGGAATTGCACAAAAGGTGCAATAGAGTGTGCTCACATCTCAAGCTGGAGGGGGAAATGGTCCGACAACGCATATTGCCGCAAGACCTTCATCTCCAGCATCTCGGGAAGAAAATCATCGCCCTGCATGATATATATTCTGTCCAGTCGCGACCAGGTAGTTGCATATTGTGCGGAATGAAAAGTAAACCCTGAAAAAGAAGGGTGAAGCCACGACCAAAGATCTTGCTTGAGCACGTGCAAAGCAAAGGAATTCCACACCCGGCTTTCCGGCGTATCCATTACCGAATGCCCTGAAGTGGACTGTGAAGAGTCAACACACATATTGAAATCGCCCATCAAGAACCCCCTTCGGCCGAGTGACATGGAGCCTTGCAAAGTGGACCAAAGATCCCGTCGGGATGCGGGATCATTCGGAGCATAGAGGCCCAACAGCCATAAAATCTCTCCTTCAAATAAGACTTCGATCACCAAAAACCGGCCCTGCACATCATTTTTAACAAGGACAGGCTGATATTTCTCATGGACAATCATTAGCACGCCCGAATAGTGCGAAGCATGAGTCCCTGCATAAAACAGACGAAATCCATGACAATCTATTACTTTCCCTGCTTCACCGTGACTTTTGTGCTCAACTGCACACAATACATCCCACTGGTTCTCGTGCAAGACGGTCCACATGGCATGTTGCTTATGGCGAGAGCAAATGGCTGGCACATTCCACGTGGCTATCTTCATGTATTCTCAAAGAAGGAAGTCAGGAACGAGGCGCCTGCTGCCTCGATTTCACCTTTTCCGCGAGAGCATCCAGGACACCCTCATCCAGAAAATCAGCCAATACTGCGAAAGAATTCTGGCGACTTGCTTTGGAGGTAGAAGGGAAATCCACTACCTTGGGAGAGGGGCGGGGATAACGCCGATCCCAGGGTGTAATAACATTTCCTTTGGCATCGAACGCCAGGTTGGCAGGTGGGCCTCTGGGGCTGTCGGTATAGGCTCTCCTTGGAGACTGATTGCGGGGGCCCGACGGGGCCGTAGGACGCGCAGCCTGCTGTGAAGTGGGCATGTCTTTCCGGCGCACGGAATCCTGGGAAGCGGGAGGCCCAGGATCTGCCAGGCCTGCATCCAACTTTTTACCTTTTTTAGGACGTGCCTCAATCCAGTCAGTGCGACCGGAATCCACACTCAGGACGTGTTGTTTGCCTTTATCCATGACATGAGGAGACTGAAGGGCTTCCTGGGGCGTGGCATCAAGCACCATGTCGTCCTTGGGTAGCGCAACCTGCGCATCCTCCGAAGACGTCTGCTTTTCAGGGCATTCAGCCATGAAATGCCCCAGTTTTCCACATGAAAAGCAGTGGCCCGCAAAGTTGCCCCATTTTAAGCGAAAATACAAAGGATGCATGCCCGAACAATTGAGGCGAAGCCACGCGGGCCTTTTCCTGGCCGTGTCCCAGAGCATGCATAAACGGTTGCGGTTCATCGCCCTGAGGCTTGGGGGAACCAGCACTGTTCCCACAACTGCCATCGCATCCTTCAACATGGGCCAATAGACCGCCGGACAGTTTTCCACCTCCACCCACACCGGGCATTCGCGTTGAAGCAGACGCTGGAAGTCGGCCATGGGGCGCCATGGCACAACATGAACCAAGCGGCGATCAAAGAATAGCGGCAACTTGGACAGGAGCTCAGCGCGATGCGTTTCTGATTTCAGCAGGACCTCATAAAACCCGCGAGGTCCAAGGAAGATCTCCTCAACCGACTCCCCTTGCAATAAATGGTGCAACCACTGGCGAATGTGCGAAAGCACTGGGATCCTGCCAGTGAAGAAAAGTATAACGGCACGGTCATAGAACACCGAGAAGGATCGCAAGACTGATTTGGGGTCGACCGTGGCTTCCAGCACATCATCCGTTCCCGCAACAGAAAAAGATTCGGTATTATGCTGGACATAATCACCAAGCAGAGTATTGGCGAAGTCCAGCAAATGCTCCCAGTCAATTTCCTGCGAATCCACAGGGTCAGAGGCCACTTGCGCATAGGAGCGTTCCGGAGGGGTCATTGGCTCATCAGGCTTATGCTTGGAGCGTTTGCCGGCAGGCGGCTGTTCAGAAGTTGGCGGTAACTCCTCCGTGCATGGCACCATGTCTTCCGGCTCCTCTGCATCGGAATCAGGGCCAAGGGCTGCCACCGTCCGGTCAAGAAAGTCCAAATCCAGGCCAGCCATACTGCTGTCTTCACACGCGTCCTGTCAGCCTGAGTCGTGGCCTGTCCCACGAGCGCGTGTGGCAGGGCGCAACCCTAACGGTGCACGGGCCTAAGGGTGGGGCACAGGTCTGGCAGTCGACGGCAGCACGGGATAGTCGAGGGCGCAGGGCAAGGGCCTCGCCAGCAGAAACCCTAAAACTCAGAGGGCAAATGAACAAAAAGTGGTGCAGAGCCCACCACTCAGGCGGGCGACAACAGGGCGGGGGCCGCTGGCGATGGGCCGACCAGCAGCGGGGCGAAGGACCCAGCTGCGCCCGACGGAACAGGACGCCAGGGGCAGCTGCGGCCAACGGGGCGTCAGGGGCGGGCAATGGGTGACAGGTCTGCAGGCGACGGGCAGCTGCAGGCGACGGGCAGCTACAGGCAACAGGCGACGGGCGACGGGCCGCGGCAGGGGACGGGCAGTTGCAGGTGACGGGCGGCAGGCAGCTGCAGGCGACGACGGGCGCAGACGACGGTGGCGAACCTGGCTATGGCGGCGCGACAGGCGACGTGCTCCCCGACATCGCGACGGTTCTCCTCTCTCTCCCCCTCCCTCTCTCTCTCTCTCTCTCTCTCTCTCTCTCTCTCCCATCTCATGCTGTCTCTTTCTCACCGTGTTTGTGTTCCTTCTTTTGTTACGCACTCTCACATGGTATCATTGTCTAGAAGAGGACGTGATTGAGTCTAACCTGCAAAGAAACGACCATCTAGCCATCAAATGCAGCTTTCAGCCTGTGTTTGCTGCAAATGCAACCTCTGCATCATAAGGCGGCATCATCTCCACTAGGGCATCATTATCTGGAGGGAGGTAATTGCATCTTCCACCTAAGCGACCATTCTCCTCAATTGATGATAGTGTTTTGCCTCCAAAATGCAAGGTTGTTGGTCTAGTCGATAGGTTTTTGACTGTAAGCAAGAGTCTTTGGCAGCAAGCAAAAGTCTCTCACACATAGGTGGCACATCTACATCAATTATAGTCAATCGTTCTTTTGTTCATGTGCTGTTGCTTTATCAAACATAGATTCTTGGGTGATTGCATGTTTCGAAGATGTCTCAACACGAGTTTTTCAGCTTTGATGACTTAGCGGATGAGGTCTTTCATCATTCCTTTGAACGACAACAGGATTATTGGAGGTCAAAGTCCTCTGTGCGGACTCCCTATTTGGAGCACCCCTCTCCTCCTCCCTCCCTTCATGTTTTCCATAAGGTGTAGTCTACCGGCCTGAAGATGCCTTATATGGCACTTGTTGTACAGGTGTACATGCTTCCTTCTTTGCCCAAAGAAAACAAGTTGGATGGTTCCAACTATTCTCTATGCTCGTGTAAGGCATAGTTGCATTCGTACTACATATGGACTAATTCGTTTGGTACGGTTTATATCGTACTGTACAGTGCGTATTCATATCACTTCGTACCAAAAAATAGGCTATTTTTGGCCTATGAAGACTAGACCACACAATATCTTCCAACTCCTAAGCCTTATGTTTATTATCATAATTTCAAGTCTCTCACTCACTCACTCACTCACACACACACACACACACTCTTTTTTTTTTTTCGTAAAAGGTAATTATATTAATTACGAAAAAAATACACGATTACTGGATTACAAGGTACATGATGACACAAAGCCATCATGTGAAGAGGTTTTCTCTTTCTCTCTCTCTCTCTTTTTTCTGATTACAAGATACACGAGGGCCCTCGGCCAACATGTGGGGAAGCCCCGGAGTAATGCATTGAAAAAGTTACACCAATCATGGCAACGACCCAGAGGCAATTGCCATATGCCACGGATGCAAATCCTCTCGAGGGAGCAAGTCGGAGTGTCGGATGATATCCAGCTGCCAATGCAAGAGCCCTTTAAGCCTGGCAATATGTCGGGGTACATTAGAGGCCGAATCAAAGAGAAAAGCATTGCGCGTGGTCCAAATGTGCCAGCATCCCCAATATCTGAAAAAGTGAAATAAGATCTTCTCATGCAACTGTGGCGGTGCGGAATACTTCGGGCGCACAAAAACCCAATCGAAAGGAGTTAGCGAGGATCCCACCACCGCGCGCCAAATGAGCGACAAGAGTGACCAGATATTCTTGGCGAGCGGGCAAGAGAGAAAACGATGTCGGGCCGATTCCGCCGGTGTGGTACAGAAGAAACAATTGCCATTCGAGATGCGACGCTTGGCAAGGGCCGAGGCCAGAGGAAGACCACCAATCATTACCCGCCAAAGAAAAACCTTGCATTTGAAAGGTGTCTTATTTTGCCAGCCCTCCATCAGCGTTTTGTGCCACCATGACAGCGATTTCCGCAGTCCCCAAACAGTGTTAGCTTTCTCTCCCAGCCATTGGTGATCTTGAACAAGAAGATGATACACCTGATTAGTGGAGGCCTTTTCCAGATTCAGGCGGCCTGCAAGATCCCAGTCCTGCCAAGGGCGATCCACCGTCAAGGCAGGAAAGGGTTGCCGACCCTGAAGCTTCGACGAAAGCTGCTCCCACAAATCACGGTATCCACGCGGGATCTTAAAGAGTCGCCGAGCAGTCCGAAATGAGACGAGGACATTGCGAGTAGCAAGGGTAGCATCCGCAACCGACATCACACCTAAACGGGCCATGCGATTAAATCTTGGTCTGAGTTGATGTTTATCTTCCCATGAAAGGAGTCTCGATACTGCCAACAATTCCAGCTGAAAGGAGTTAGTCTGCAAGCGGTCCCCCACTGGGTGCCAGCGGGCCTTTTGGAGCACCACTTTCCAAGAGCCGACCAAGTGCAGTAACAAAGAGGACGAGGGACTGGAAACACGAGAGTCAGCATTAAGGACATGCCACCAGGAGGCCCGAAGCCGTGTGTTGCCATGGCGGAGCCCGCTGTCCTCAAGAAAATAACGGGCTATGATGGACCAAGGGTGGTGATCCACACACATGGCACGAAAAAGGGACCAACGGAGAGCTAACATATGAGTGTGTGCATCCAAAATCGCTCCGCCACCCATGCGCTTAGGGGTACATGCGTGTGACCAAGAAATCCAGGAAATGCCGGCCTGCAGTGAGTCCTTCTTCCATAGCATGAAACGGATGGGATGAGTGAGGGCCTTCAAAGTAGTAGGAGTCCATGGCAACAATGGCAGGAAATACGTTAGCATTGGAAGCATGATTGTCTGGGCCACTTTGAGGCGGACATGGAATGGCCACGCTTGCGACTTCCAATACATAAACTTTGCTGCCAATTTTTGTGAAATCCACTCCAGCAGGGCTTTTGGCCGTACATCCACCCCCAATGGGTATCCAAGATGCCTGACAATGGAGCCACGGGAAACCACCTGGCCTTGCCAGCCTAAGGACTGCAAATCAGGCTCCGTACAACTGAGAAGGGCTGACTTAAGGGCATTGATGCGAAGCCCAGAGGCCTGACCAAAGAGTGTCCAAACATCTAATGCCCTTCGAATGTTGTCCCTGTCCGCCTGCAAAATCATAAAGGTGTCATCCACCAAGGATTGGCTAATGAAGTGCTGACCCAACGGAAGAGACAGACCGGCCAGCTGGGCAGAGGCTGCCATGGAGGATAACATTGAAAGGACCGGGTGAGTCGCCAGGGCAAAGAAGAGGGGGCTCAAAGGACAACCCTGTCGGACCGAGCGTGCAAGGACAAATGGCTCTGTAACTCCACCATTAAGCATAACTCTGGAGGAAGCCTCAGCACTGATGGTGTAGATCAATCGGGACATTCGGGTACCAAAGCCCATGGCCGACATGAGGTCTGCAATGAAAGACCAGTCCACATAATCAAATGCCTTTTCCAAGTCCAATTGGATCAATACCACTTCCTGACCGGAGTGCCGCGCATAGTCAATGGCCATTTGCACATTTAAGATATTATGCAGAATGTTGCGGCCCTTAATGAAACCATATTGGAAAGGATGCACAATAGCTGGAAGGTGCTTGTGGAGCCGATTCGCCAGCACTTTGGAGTAGATTTTATACATGGAGCCCATCAAAGAGATTGGTCGCCAGTGTTGCAACTTTGACGGCGAAGGGACCTTTGGAATTAGTTTGATAAGGCCTTCTTTCCATGAGGAGGGCATGACCCCCGTTTCCCACACCTGCTGAAACATGGCCACCAATGGCTTCGCCAACTGCGTGGCCGAGGTCTGAAAGAATTCATTAGTGAGACCATCCCAGCCAGGGCTTTTATCATTTGGCAGGTGCAACAAAACGTCCATAACCTCGTCCTCGCAAATATCCGTCTCCAAAGCGGCTTGCATATCAACTGGAACCTGCTGGCGGACCAGATGATAGAAGACCGCACGGGCATGCGTAACCTGGCTAGAAGGCGAGGAAGAGGAACCAAGAAGATCCATAAAATAGTTTCTGCACATAGTGACAATGGTCTGCGGATCCGTGACCATGCGACCTTCCGAATCCTGGAGTCTGGTCATATTTTCGCGGGGCGGAGATGCATGCAAGGCGCGAAAGAACTTATGAGACTGGCAGGTGCTATCTTGCATTGTGTCCATCAAGTTGTGCAGCTTGGCCTGTTGATAAGATTTCAACTGAAACACTTGAATAAGATGGGCCAACCGCCTCTCCAGAGACAGCAGAAAATCATCATCAGGGGAATCCAGGAGCAAGGAACGGACCAAGGCCAGTAAGTCTTCTGCTGCATGTCGACGCCGGCGGCAAAGCGAGGCATGATGGATCCCATACTGGCGAGCAACCCGCTGCACATTAGAGAGCAGCCTTGCAAATGAAGGCCAGCCCTCAGAGGCGAAGTCCAATAAGAACCTCTCAATCAACTGCTGCATATAGCCCTGGAAAACTGAATGCTTCAGATAGGAGGAGTTGAAGCGTAAAGGGAGCCTATCCAGGAATTGCACAAAAGGTGTAATAGAGTGTGCCCGCATCTCAAGCTGGAGGGGGAAATGGTCCGACAACGCATATTGCCGCAAGACCTTCATTTCCAGCATGTCGGGAAGAAAGTCATCGCCCTGCATGATATACATTCGGTCCAGCCGCGACCAGGTAGTTGCATATTGTGCGGAATGAAAAGTAAATCCTGAAAAAGAAGGGTGAAGCCACGACCAAAGATCTTGCTTGAGCACGTGCAAAGCAAAAGAACTCCACACCCGGCTTTCCGGCGTATCCATTACCGAATGCCCTGAAGTGGACTGAGAAGAGTCGACACACATATTGAAATCTCCCATCAAGAATCCCCTTCGGCCGAGTGACATGGAGCCCTGCAAAGTGGACCAAAGATCCCGCCGGGATGCGGGATCATTCGGAGCGTAGAGGCCCAATAGCCATAAAATCTCGCCTTCAAATAAGACTTCGATCACCAGAAAGCGGCCCTGCACATCATTTTTAACAAGGACAGGCTGATATTTCTCATGGACAATCATCAGCACGCCCGAATAGTGCGTAGCATGGGTCCCTGCATAAAACAGGCGGAATCCATGACAATCCATCACTTTTCCTGCTTCACCGTGACTTTTGTGCTCAACTGCACACAATACATCCCACTGGTTCTCGTGCAAGACGGTCCACATGGCATGTTGTTTATGGCGAGAGCAAATGCCTCGCACATTCCACGTGGCTATCTTCATGTATCCTCAAAGACGGAAATCAGGAACGAGGCACCTGCTGCCTCGATTTCACCTTTTCCGCGAGAGCATCCAGGACACCCTCATCCAGAAAATCAGCCAATACTGCAAAAGAATTCTGGCGACCTGCGTTGGAGGTAGAAGGGCAATCCACTGCCTTGGGAGAGGGGCGGGGATAACGCCGATCCCAGGGTGTAATAACATTTCCTTTGGCATCGAACGCCAGGTTGGCAGGTGGGCCTCTGGGGCTGTCGGTATAGGCTCTCCTTGGAGACTGATTGTGGGGGCCCGACGGGGCCCTAGGACGCGGAGCCTGCTGTGAAGTGGCCATTTCTTTCCGGCGCGTATACGTGCGCACGGAATCCTGGGAAGCGGGAGGCCCAGGATCCGCCAAGCCTGTATCCAACTTTTTACCTTTTTGAGGACGTGCCTCAATCCAGTCAGTACGACGGGAATCCACACTTCGGACCTGTTGTTTGCCTTTGTCCATGACATGAGGAGACTGAAGGGCTTCCTGGGGCGTGGCATCAAGCACCATGTCGTCCTTGGGCAGCACAACCTGCGCATCATCCGAAGACGAGACACACACACACTCTCTCTCTCTCTCTCTCTCTCTCTCTCTCTCTCTCTCCTTCCAAGATGAGTATGCAATTTCAAGAGCATCCCCCCCCTCTCTCTCTCTCCCCCCAAACTGCCAAGCCTCTCTCTTCCTCTCTCTCTCTCTCACACACACACACACACACGGCGTCCCCCCCCCCCCCCCCACCCACACACACACATACAAAAGAATGAAGAGCCTGTTTGTCCATCCACCCTAAACTTTACTTTGTTCTTTGATGTATTACATAATATATACTCCCATCTGTCTTCTAGTAGCACATTGCGCATGTTGTGCATGAGGTTTTACCTTGTTACCCTAATGTATTCATCCTATTAACTCAAGTGACATTGCTATTTTAGCTCTAAACATGTGGTTTTGGTTTTTTTTTTCCGTACTAATATCTTATTGTACCTTATAAAATCATAAGGTACCAATTAGTACCGTACTTTATCGTACCATACCGTATTGTACCTTTAATATGTGACAACCCTGGTGTAAGGTGGAGTGCATTCTTGATACCTTCGATCTTTGGGAGTTTATACCTCTCCTGGTTCTCCAGCTTGTGGAAGACCCCGTACATGGATCATCGATTGATTGTGAAGCCCTTTGGGATTGGCTTAACTCTTGAGCCCGATCCTTTCTCTTTATGAGTTTACAAGATTCTGTCTTGGTTCACGTTTGCAGATTGAAGACTACACAGAGGTGTGGAAGAAGCTTGCGTCTCTTTACCATTTGAAGGTGTTTGCCCATAGAATCTCCTTGGAGAAGAAGTTTTGAATGCTTGGTGTTGATGACTCTCATTCTATGAAGGATCGCCTCAACATACTGGAGGATATGTGGGACGAGCTTACATCCCTTGGGAGGATGATATCTTTGGAGGATCATGATTCTATTGACTCAGCTACCATCTTCTAAGTACAATGTCGTCTACACCAACCTTTTGACTTTGAGAACCCGAGAGACGCTTCTTTGGGAGGAGCTTTCATCACTTGACTTGGAGCATGATGAGTGTCTTGGAGAGGTGGGGACTAGTGGATCCAGATCTACGAAGGCTTTTACTGTAGGTTCTGGGGGTAGGAAGAAAAAGGGAAAGTCACAAGCTAAGAAACAGGAGGACAAGAAGGATGATTCCAAGGATGAGAAGAAGAAGCCCAAGTGCCCACACTATGGGAAGAACACTCATCCTAAGGAGAAGTGTTGACAATACCCCCATTTGAAGCCTAAGGAGGGGTCCAAGAATTCAAAGGCTACACCCACTACCACTGGGTCCGTCTTCATATACTTATTTGAGGTGAAGGATATGTCTCTTGCTTCTTCTTCTGAGGAGAAACCTTGGCTCGTGGATATTGGGGCCTCTTCCCACATGGCTTACTACCAAGATTGGCTTCAGGATATGCGATTCAAAGGGAGTTTCGTCACCATTGGTGACAAGTCTTCTCTGTGCATGGAATGGGGACCATTCCCTTGTTGCCCAATTGGCATTCTTCTTCGGCCAAAGTCCTCTATGTACTTGATTTGGGCTTTAACCTTCTATTTGTTTACGGTCTTACACAACTAGATACTCGAGTCATCTTTACCCAAGATGCGGTTACAGTGGAGGATGCATCTTTAGGAGTTGCTCTTTGGATAGGTACATAGGAGGGTGAACTCTACACACTCGCAGCCCTTGCTATGCAATCTTCACACGAGCTTGGACTCCTTTGGTATGCTTGCTCTAGGCATTTGAATCTTGATGCTATATGGCGAGATTCAAGGAGGAAGATGGTTGAGGGACTTCTAGATTTCCCTCATGTTCACACACTATGCCCTAGCTACTTGTGGGGCAAGTAGCATAGTTAGCCTCATCCATAGGTTGCTACTCAGAGGGCATCTACATTGGTTGAGTTGGTTCACATTGACCTTTGTGAACCTATGGGCATGGTCTCCCTTGGGGAGGTCAAGTACCTTATGTTGATTGTTGACAACTTCAGTCGTTATTTATGGCCCTATTTCTTGGAGTACAAGAGTGAGGCATACTTTCATTTCTGTGAGTGGAAGGTGTTTGCAAAGAAGCAAACCTCCTTCAAAGTTTGCGATGTTCGAGTTGATCATGGTGGCGAGTTTTGTTCCAACCTATTTTTTGTGTTTTGCAAAGATCAACGTATTCAGATGGAATATTCCCATCCAAACACACCATTTGAAAATGGTGTGGTGGAGCATGCTAATCGGACCATGCTCGAGATGACCCCCGATCGATGTTGGAGGATAGGGGTCTTCCCCATTGCTTATGGGGTGGGGCCATGGCTACTGCAATCCATATCCACAATGGATCACCTACTTTGGCATTGCAGGATACGACTCCCTACTAGGCTTTCTTTGAGAAGAAGCCTTAGTTTCCCACTTTCATATATTTGGATGCGAGACATATGTCCATGTGGACAAGAAGAAAAGGTGGAGCAAGGGGAGTTTTCTTCATCGGGTGAGGAGGGTCCACCTTTGTTTAGTGAGGGGGAGTCCCTTCCACGGATAGGTGCTTTACAAGTACCGGCAGCTTTACGGTTTCCTTCGCAACAAGATGAACCTATCATCATTTCTCAATGGTATCAACAACGCATGCAAGATCCAGGGATTGATCAGTTCCCTAAGACACCTCTTGGCCCATGCCGGTTAGCTAGGTTATAAGCTTGGCTAGATAGTTCACTTTGTGTGAACTATGCTCTTATGTCTCAAATTCTTCAAGATCACGAGTATTATAGTTAATGAGGCTCTTACACATAATGTTTATGTAGGCTAAGCTTGATTCTATCAAGCGGAAGTGGGTCTTCAAGACCAAGTATCTTGCAGATGGGACCTTGGACAAGCATAAGGCATGGCTTGTTACTAATGTTAGCAGTCATGTTTGTCATGCCTCGTCATCTCTTGCTTGTGAGCCTCAGTTTGAGTTAGACAAGGACTTTAGGAGCTTTGACTTGTCTATCACTCATTTTGACGGAGGAGGTAGCTCATTCTAGAGCACTCAATTTATTTTATTTTAGTGCATTTTCTTCTCCAATCGGGATTTTATGTGCATTTCCCAGGCAGTTTCTGCATTCTTCAACCTCCTCACCTGTTAGACATTGTCCACCCTTTCCGGGATTTTTCTGAGCATTTTTGGCATTTTTACTAGCATTGAATGTTGGTCGGCCATATTTTTGGCCCCAAATTTCAAGTCGGCCAGTTTTTTGGGATTTTTGACTATTTATAGCCATTTTCCACTTGGAAGTCAGTCAGATTATCATCTTCCCTCCTTCCTTGGCAGGTGTACTCTCCAACTTCATCATCTTTCTTTGTCTTTGGTGCTGTTGTCATCATCAGCTTGATCTAGTGCCCTCACTAATGCTATGGGCTGTGACAGGGACTAATTAGTCCTTTTGTATTCTGCATTTGTTCCTCGTTTAGTGCAGGTTTTTTTTCTTCTTCTCTTTTGCAGATTGTTTCTCTCTCTTCCTCTGTGTTCGAGTTTTTTCTTCCATTGCGCACTCTCACAGTTAAGGGATTCTCTTAGTGGGAAGGTTTGGATTATTTTGAGACTTTCACATCAACAACTCGGATGTCCACTATCCGAGCTATCTTGGCTTTGGCCACTTGTCATTGTGAGGTAACTAAGGTAAGTGCAAATTAATGAGCCCGAGACCCGAGGGAATCAATGGATGTCAAAGGCAAAAGTTGCAATTAGTTACGTCGCACAAATACTAGGTGGCATTTGGTGCCAATTATTGGCCTAAGTCATTTGTTTGGCCATAAGTGTCAGTTGATGACACTAGAGATATGGCACTTAATGGTACTCAATACCGATCTGATGGTAAAAAATGGCACAAGGACACTTGGAAGATGAAGTGGCCAATTTAATTTTTGGCTGGTCAGACTATTTCTTTGGGCACTGAAATAAGTATTATATTGAATTTCAGTAAGTTTAAATTGAAAATTAATATAATAATGTGGATAATGTTGAAATTTTTTTTTTCGGGAAGGCTTAGAGAGAGAGAGAGAATCATTTAGTTGGAAACACATCGTGAGGAGTTGGAGCAGTTGTCATGAGCTGAGTTTTAGTCATTACCAACAGGAGTTTGCAGATTTGGAGCAACCGACAGCTGCACGAGATCTTAGGCAGCTGGGCACCATCCCTAGGTTGAAGGCGTCAGTAGCTTTTGGGTTTCCATGTGTAGGCGACAACGGGCAATATGCTGCATTCGACCAATTTTCTGTCGTTTTGCATGAGACAAAACTCTGAATTTTCTCTCTCCTGAGCATCCTCTCTCATTCCCTACCCATTTCATAGCCTTGCTTCAAAGATCTCAACATTCGGTCCCTTGGAGGTTGAGGGATTTCAGCTTCAAAGATCTCAACATTTGGTTCCTTGCAGGTTGAGGGATTTCAGTTTTCTTTGCTATAAACCCTAAAATCAGGGTTTCACAACTACCTCAGGAAGTGTGCCAAACATTGAAGACTCCAAGATTTGAATTGTTTAAGGCCGAAGGTGATTTTCAGCTGAAATCAGGTGGAGGACTAGCCAACCATCAACTTTGGGACACTTCCACTCTTCTTGAACTGGGTGAAGGCCAATTGATTGCCCAAGTTAAGGGGTAGACTAGATTGAAGACATGTTCGTCACTTTGGACTACAAGGGGAGTTTGGATTGCGAAGGGGATTGAGAGGGGAGAATCCCATTGTAAATTTGTTGGGTATTTGACTCATGCCTCACTTACGCCTACGCTCATATGGGAGTGTCGGTGATCAGTAGGACACTGGGGCACTTTTTACTCTCGGTAGGAGAGGTTTTTTCCCCCAGACTTATGGTCTTATTGTCATATGTACTTATGTGCTTATGTTACACACATTTGGGCACTTAGTGTGTGTCGGGTGTGAACACCCCCTACAACCCTAAGGTTTAAGGGTTGTACTTTGTACTTTCTGGTTACACTCATTCAGTCTATTCTCTTGGGTGTCGTGCTTCACTCTGTCTCTCACTCTCACACTGTCTACTGAACCCCAGCTGCACCTCGATCCTTCCATCTCACATTTGGTATCAGAGCAGTCTTCAGTCTGCAGTCTGCAGCCCACGCCAGTTCTGCTCCAGGCCGTCAGCTCCAGCCGCCAGCGCAGCTCCAGCCGCCAGTGCACAGCTCCACCTGCCTGTCCCAGCGCGCCACCAGCAGGCGCAGTCAACGTCTGTACTTGCGCGCGCCCTGCCCAGCGTGCCACGTGTAAGCTGGAGGCGTCGCCTCCTCTGCACAGCAAGCCACCCGCCAGCAGCTCGCAAAAGCCTGCACGTCTGCCAGCGCGTTGTTCGTCAGTGCAGTCCACGTCAGCCCAGGCGCTGTTCTTTCATCACATGTCAGCGTCGTCAGCAGTCAGATTCCGCCACGTCGTCGTCAGATTCCGCCACGTCGTCGTCAGATTCCACCAGCTGTAGACGTCACTCAACGACCAGAAACCTGCCACTCTGCTCGACTGTCCAGCCCGCCCGACGACCAGCGACCTGACTGTCCAGCCCGCCCGCCCGTCTGGCCACGTCAGGTGTGTTTTTCTTAAAAAGACAAAAATTTTTAATTTTAGTCCAGAATCAATTTCTGGCAGAGGAGGTTCATACGCAGCAGGGACCGCAGGCACAGCACAGGTGTGAGATAAATTTAATGCAAATTTCTGGACTGGATCATCAGAAATTTTGGGGCTTTTGTGTATTTTGAGAACATTGCATATGAACTGCTGGTACAGTCATAGAAAGACTGTTTTGACAGAAATTTTGGCAAAAATTTTGGGGATTTTGATATAACAGTGTTGCAGTGCATTGTTTGCACCTTGGGAAGCGTGCATTAAAAGACAGTTTTTTCGACAGAGTACGCCCTTGTACATTAATTGCAGAAGCGTGTTTGCTGCAATTTCTGAAAATTTGCAGATTTGCAGTCCTACTGCTTTGACATTGCTCATTTTGTCTTTGGAAATTTGTCATCATGGCAAATCAGGGAGGTGATGTCTTTATGTATGTATCCAAAGAAGATAGATTGGACGGAAACAACTATTCGCTTTGGTCATTCATGATGAAGAATGTAATAGTGGCCTAGAATTTATGGGATTATGTTAGTGGAGAGGAAACTCGACCGGAAGTTGTAGCTCCTGTTACTCCTCCTCCCTATGGCGCACGTGGACAACGGGGACCTCAGCCTGCTCCACCTCAGCCACTTCCTCCAAGAACTGCAGCTCAAAAAGCTTGGGATACACGTGATGCACAGGCCTTGTCGCTGATTGCTCTGGCAGTGCAGTGGTCCATCATACCTCGCATCCATTCGGCATCTTCTTCACGAGATGCATGGTTGACTTTGGAGCATATGTTTGCAGGACAGAATGAGACTCGGATCTCTTTCTTGAAGAAAGAGTTGGAAACTTTGAAGATGCATGAGGGTGATTCTATGCAGGATCACTTAAATAAGATTCAGGACTTGAGGGAGCAGCTCATGAATGTAGATGAGTATTTTTCGGATGCACAGTTGATATCCACCACCTTGAATTCCCTACCTCCTTCGTACTTGTCTTTTCATACTGCATTGAACCTCACCATGAGGATTGCTGAGCACCCACTCACTTTTATTCAGCTGGTTAGTTTGCTTTTAGAGGAGGAGCAAACACGGAAAAATAGTGGTGTGGATGCTATAGTCTCCGAGCAGGCTTTTGTGGCAAGACAAAAAGGCAAAAACAGCAAGGTGAAAAATGCTCCACAGAGTTTTGGCACTTCGGGCACATCGCAGAATCAGACACAAGGGGGAACCCAAGCTAAAAAAGGCAAATGTCACTATTGTAGGAAGCCCGGCCACTATATCATTGAGTGCAGTAAGCGTATTGCCAAAGAGAAGAAGGAGTCATGAATGTCTGTTTCTACTACTTTTTCAACTGCTAGTGAGTCTGCGTCCTTTGTTGTGGACATGGACTATTGTTTTTACACTTGCAGTTATGATATCTCTTGGGCCGATAGAGCACTTAGCTCTATAGAGGATGTTGACACTTGGTTCTTTGACAGTGGTGCTTCTAGACATATTACATCTCGCAGAGATTTGTTTGCTTCAGTTAGTGCACCTCCCGTTGGGAAATCGGTATAGTGTGCCAATAATGCATCATACCCTGTTCGTGGTATTGGGGAGATTCAGCTCACAGCCATTGATGGCTCTATTCTCCGCCTGCAGGATGCTTTGTTTGTGCCTGGAATCAAGAAGAATTTGCTTTCTATTTCTTCTTTGGCACGTTGTGGTTTGCAGGTCACATTTGATGATGACCGTTGCATGGTTAGATATAAAGAACGCATGACTTTGGTCTTGACAGGATCTTTGTGTCATGGTTTATATGAGTTGGATGCTCTTTCAGTAGATCAGTCGGCATACTTGTCATCCACTCTTACTCCTGCTATGATACAAGCGGAGTTATGGCATGCTCATTTGGGGCATGTAAACTTTGACAGCTTGATGCTTTTGCAGCGTACTCAGATGCTGGATGGCTTACCTCTCTTGGAGAGACCTCCTGAGCACTTATGCGAGGGATGCATTTTGGGGAAAATGCATCGTTTCTCATTTCCTCGTGATGTTGCTTTCAGAGCAACAACCATATTGCAGTTGGTGCATTCAGATGTTTGTGGGCCTATGCAGACCATGTCATTGGGCGGTTGTTATTATTTTGTGACATTCATTGATGACTTTACACGTTTTTGCTGGGTCTACTGTTTGAAATAGAAGTCAGAAGTGTATGATGCATTTTTGGCTTTCAGTGCACTTGTTGAAAATCAATCTGGATGCAAGATTGAGACTCTCCGTTCGGACCGAGGGGGGGAATACATGTCCTCTATGCTGAATTCCTTTTTGCAGCAGAAGGGCATAGTCCATTAGTATACTACAGCCTATACTCCACAGCAGAATGGGGTAGCAGAGAGGAAGAATCGGTCACTCATGGAGATGGCCAGATGTATGCTGAAGGCAAAGAGCTTGCCTCATAGTTTTTGGATGGAAGCAGTCATGTGTGCTTGCCATATTTTGAACAGATGCCCTACCAAAGCCTTGAAGACCATCACACCTTTTGAGGCTTGGAACAGCCATAAACCTTCTGTTGGTCACTTTCGTGCCTTTGGGTGTCTTGCCTATGCCCATATTCCACAGGTACTTAGAAAAAAATTGGACAACAAGGCTGCTAAGTGCATTTTTATGGGATATAGCAATGAGAGCAAAGGCTATAGACTCTATGATCCCGTTACAAAGAAGGTTTTTGTCAGCAGGGATGTTGTTTTTGATGAAAAATCAGAATTATCCTTGGCTGGTTTGGACACATATTAGGCTGCCCGTGATGTTTTTGAAGGGCTGCTGCTCATTACTTTTGGTGATTCAGCTGGAGCTTCAGTAAATGAACCTAATGTTCAGCCAGCTGCTCCTATGGAAAGTGCAGAAATTCAGCCATTGGCTGATCAGAATATTCAGCATCACGCTGAAACTGAAATTCAGCAAGAGCTTGCACATAGTCAGAATGCTAGACAGCTACCTAGATGGTATTCGCAGACTATACAAGCTAGTCCTTTGGATGCACCCATGGCTGGTCGTACTAGAAGGCAAACTTGTTTGCATGATTCAGCACATACCATGGAGTTTATTATGGTAGCAAGTACTTTTGATAATGAAGAGCCTGAATGTTATGAGGATGCACAACACAGTGTGCATTGGATGGTAGCTATGCAAGCTGAATTAGATTCTATTACTGAGAATCAAACTTGGGATTTGGTGTACTTGCCATTTGGGAAGGAAGCCATTGGAACGAAATGGGTTTACAAATTGCAAACTTTTGACATGTCTGACTTGGGAATCTTGCATTACTACTTGGGCATCCAGTTCATACATAATGCTCGAGGTATTGGGCTATCACAGTCAAGGTATATTGGGCAGCTTCTTGAGAAGTTTGGCTTACAGGATTGCAAGCCAGTTTGTACTCCCATGGAACCTGGACTGAAACTGTCATTACATGATGACAGTGATTTGTTCGATATACATACATATGCTCCTGTAGTTGGATGTCTTATCTACCTATGCAATACTAGGCCGGACATACAGTTTGCAGTTTCAGCTTTGAGCAGGTATATGCATAAGCCACGTATGTCACATTGGCAAGTTGTCAAGCGTGTTTTTCGCTACTTGCAGGGTACTCGTTCTCTTGGGTTGCTTTATGCCAAGAGGGGACCACTGCAGTTACATGCTTACAGTGATTTTGATTGGGCTGGTGATTATGATACACGTCACTCCACTAGTGGTAATTGTTTCTTTCTTGGCTCTTCTTGCATTTCTTGGCTTAGCAAGAAACAATCCAGTGTTGCCACATCGTCATGTGAAGCTGAATACAAGGCAGCTTTCACTACCACAGTTGAATGCGTATGGTTTAGACGCTTGCTAGCTGATTTGGATGTATCTGTTACGGAGCCTACTCCTTTGTTCACTAACAGTCAGAGTGCCATTGAAGTGGCACGGAACCCAGTGTTTCATGCTCGCACGAAACACATTGAGATCCATTATCACTTTGTCAGAGAGAGGCTACATGCAGGTGATATCAGCCTTGTCTATTGCCCTACCACCAGTAATGTGGCAGACATCTTCACCAAAGCTCTTCCTCATGACAAATTTGAAGCATTTCGCGATGCTTTAAATTTGATATCCTTTGGTGGCGGATGATCCTTGTACTCTTGATCACTCTTCACTCCAAGGGGGTTTGTTGGGTATTTGACTCACGCCTCACTTACGCCTATGCTCATATGGGAGTGTCGGTGATCAGTAGGACACTGGGGCACTTTTTACTCTTGGTAGGAGAGGTTTTTTTCCCCAAACTTATGGTTTTATTGTCGTATGTACTTATGTGCTTATGTTACACACATTTGGGCACTTAGTGTGTATCGGGTGTGAACACCCCCTACAACCCTAAGGTTTAAGGGTTGTACTTTGTACTTTCTGGTTACACTCATTTAGTCTATTCTCTTGGGTGTCGTGCTTCACTCTGTCTCTCACTCTCACACTATCTACTGAATCCCAGCTGCACCTTGATCCTTCCATCTCACAAAATTAACTTTATTGAAAGAGTGCTCAGCTTTTATCTGCAAAAATTAACCTTGTTTGCATGGCTTCCCATTAACAAGCAAAGAAAAGAAGCTAAAGAAATACCAAAAGGGGTACCAGTTTTTCGGCCAACCGTGTCCATTGTCCAAAGATTAGTAGGTAAATTTGTATTTTCAGTTTTGCAATAAGTGCTTATTGCTGTAATTAAGTTGTAATGAGGGAATTACCACCCATCCATTGAAGGAAGGCTGGTTTCATAGTTCCATTGCTGAGATACCATCAAGTCCTTTGAATTAAAGGGCTCGTGGCACTTGATTGGAACTTGGGAACTTTGCAATCTTGCTGAAAATGTTCTCAATAGTGAATTACAACAAGCACATCTTCACATGGTGATATGGGATCAAGTGGAGAGAACGCATCACTCGGTCATTCATGTAGTGAACAGGCAAATGCAATGACTGATGTTGGAAATGGTTCTGACCATGGACAACAAGTTGAAAATGTGGGAAATGACCCAATTGTTGGCACTTCTATGCATCAAGAGGCTGATGATCAGCAAGAGGTTGAAGAATTCGATGATAGCTTCAGGAATCAGATGCAAATAACATCAAAATTTTTTGTTGAATTGGCAAAGGATCCCTAGTTTGGAGATACCTAAGCCTTCTTTGGAAGAGTCCAAAAAACTCGATGGGGACAAATTGTTGGTACCCATGGGACAACAAGTGCAAATGCATAGCCAACTTGGTAGTGTCAATCCATGGGAGTATGGACAGTAAGGTATTCATGCAAATGTTAGCATGGGGCAGCAAGGATACTTTGGTGGAGGTACCATTTTTCATGCTATGGTTGGACAGGCACCACATATGGGAATGTATAGCACAAATCCCTATGTTATGTAGCAACCAATGCATGGCTCACAACACCTAATGTATTCGGGTAATGCAAAAGGAATGCATAATCCCATGTATGGCAGCATAGGCATGATGCATGGGGCACAAAGTGGGCCATATGGACATATATTTGCACCCCCAGGGACTGTTGGACCACAAGGATTTGGTGTTGGTTATGCAAGTGCATATGATAGTGTTGGTTTTCATGTAAATACAGCAAATGCATCCTTTTGATAGCAGCCTATTTATGATAATTTGGACACCCATACGACCGCCAGAGGGCTATGATGAAGGTGGCAAAAGTGTGAAGTTTGAGCCTTTCAATGGTGCACAAGATAGGCTGAAAGCACTTACTTTTATTCAACAATTTGATATAGCTTATTCTGGAGGCAACTTCACAGAGGCATCTAATATACCTAACAAGGCAACCACATTCTTGAAGGGAAATGCATTGCAGTGGTGGTCTACACTTCTCATTCAGGGAAAGGCACCTACCACTTTGGTCAAGTTCAAGCAAATGTTTGCTTCAAATTGATTGACAAGTACCTTTGAAGTAGACATTATGATAGTATGGAATCAATTGGATTCCAAGGATTGCAAGAACTTAGGTCAGTACAATAAGAAGTTTTGGGATGTTTTGCTGCTTGTTACTTCTTATCGGTTAGTACCTCTCCATGAGCAGGTGGAGAAGTATGTTTGCGGTTTGCCAAAGGGTATATAGGATTTTTGCATAAAGTCCACTATTTCTAGCATGTCTTAGCTTATAGAAATTGCTACTATAGCTGATGCATTGTTGCACGGAAAAGATTATACCATGTCTTAGCTTATAGAAATTGCTATAACCGATGCATTGCTGTGTGGAAAAGATGTAGGGTTCGAGGACATTGATGCCGAGTCACATGTCGAAGAAGCTAAGGATGAGAAAAAGGGAAGATCTGAAATAAAGTCTGAAAATCAAGGTAGATGTGAAAATAGGGCTGGAAAGAGGAATAGATGGTAGAGAAAGAGTGGAAAGAGTGATGCACGATGTAAGAAATTGATGGATGTAACAAATAAATGCTTTATTTGTGAGTAGGAAGGGCACATGGCAAGGAGTTGTTCTAATAGGTAGCAAGCTGAAAAAGATAATAGGGGAAATAAAGGCAAAACCATTGCTGGTTTAGTGTTTGATATAGTGGTAGATCAGCCAAATGATGATAGTATTGAACTTTGTAGGACATGGTGCAAAATTAGAGATCAGCATGCATTGAATTTTCTTGATTAAAGGGCATGATTAAATTTCATGTCTCTTGATATGGTAGTCTGTTTAGGCATCAGAGAGGATGAGATGAGGCCCATGTGTGAGGTTGGTATGGCATGCAAGTGATACACAGAGCCAATCACTCCTATTATTGGAGAGCTTCTTTTGCACATTCAGAGTTATGTGGACAACGAAAAGTTCTTTATTGCTCCTTTAGAAGGATGTGATGTCTTATTTGGTATGCCTTGGTGCCATTGTGAACATGCAGTGATTGATGCTCATGATAAGATTGTGACCCTCTTTCATACAGGCAAAGTTTATACTTTGGATGCAATGTTGAAAGGGGAATTTGTCTCTGTTGTATTTGCTTTTGCTATTTTCAAAGTAATGAAAATTTATCTTTCAACTTACTTGGTTTTCAATAAGGATAAGAGTAACATTGAAAATGTTGGAAATGTGACTTGTTTGGATAAAGATTGCATGTCATTTTTACAAATGTATATTGATTGCTTTTCTTAGTTAATTCTGGGACACTTGCCACCTCAAAGGCTTGAGGATCATGACATAGATTTGATCCCCAGTACTAGCCCTTCTAATACGCCACCTTACAGAGTCACTACAGGCTAGCAAGAGAAGATAATGAGTCAGGTTAATGAGCTGTTAGAGAAAGGGCTAATTTAGCCTAGTTCATCTCCATTTTCTTTTATAATGCTTCCAATGCAGAAGCAGCATGGGTCATGGCGTATGCACATTGATTATCGTGCTTTGTACAAAATCATGGTAAAGACCATATATACGATCCCTAGGATCCATGATATCTTGGATAGATTGCATGGGGCAACAATTTCTAGCTGCATAGACTTGACGAGTGGTTACCATTAGATTTGGCTTAGGCTTGAGGATGTATCTAAGGCAGCCTTTCAAACATCTTTTGGTTTCTTTGAGTTTCTTGTCATGACATTTGGGCTTACAAATACTCCTGCCACATCCAATAGAATGATCGATTGTATCATTTGGTAACATAGGAAATTTGTGGGCACTTTCTTTGATGACACGATTGTCTTTTTGAAGGATGAGACTGAGCATCGGAAGCATTTGGCAATGGTATCCAATGAGATGTGCAGGCATTGATCGTTAATTAATGACAAGAAAAGTGAATTCTTTTTGTATGAGATTTACTTTTTGGGCCACATTGTATGAGCTGATGGCATTTGTATGGATCGTGCTAAGGTTGAGGGAATTCGTTTATGGCTATGTCTTCAGAATGTGCATGAGATCCATAGTTTTATGGGTCTTTGTTCATACTACATGAAGTATGTATGGAACTTTGCTAAAATTGCTTCTCCATTGCATGCTTTGCAAGAAGGATGTGCCATTTAGATGGACAGGAGTGGAAATTTCATGATTTAATGTATTAAAGGATAAAATGAATTCGGATGCTGTGCTTGTATTGTCTAATCTTAGGAAGTCATTTGTTGTGTAGTGTGATGCATGTGCGAACAACATTGTGGTTGTTTTAATACAAGATGGCCATGTAATTGCTTATGAGAGTCATGTTCTTCATGGTGTAGAGAGGAATTTGCAGGTTTATGAGAAAGAGCTCTTGGCTGTAACTCATACACTTTTCACATGGAAGCACTATCTTTTAGAGGCTGATTTCATAATGTAGACAGACCATCAGACTTTGCGCTACTTCTTAACTCAGACAAAGTTATCTAAGAAGCATACACGGCGGGCAAACTTCTTATCTATGTTTCACTTTCGCATTGTACACATAGATGGCAATAAGAATGTAGTGACTGATGCACTGTCCTGTAAGCCTCAGTTGTTGGCTATCGGCATGGTTTATAACACTGAGTTGGATGCCATGAAGAATTAGTATGTTGCTAATTTTGGACTTTGGAAATGTATATCATCAACTTTGCAATGGCTAGAGGCATGATCACTTTGTACTTTGAGAGGGCTTTTTGGTGATGCATGGACGACTGTGTGTCACAAAGCACTTGAGGGACAACGTGATGATTGAGAGTTATGCTCCTCCTTATGCGGGCCATAAAGGTATTGATGCCATAACTAAGGGAGTTGAGCACTTCTTTTATTGGCGAGCATTGAGGCATGATATTGAGTAGTTTGGTAGAATATGCATAGTATACCAGAAAGTCAAGTATGATGGGCAAAAGATGCTATGTTTATTGCAACCCTTGTCTATTCTTGATAGGCCTTGGCAGAGCATTGCTATGGATTTTACCTTTGAGCTTCCACATACATTTACAAGGAATGATAAGATATGGACTATCATATGTAGGTTCAATAAGTAGGTCCACTTCATTCGAGTGAGGAAAAAGATAAAGGTTGATTATATGGTGCATCTGTTTATACAATATGTGTTTAAGTACAATGGTATGCTAGAGTTGATCATTAATGATCATGACCCACAGATGAAAAGTTTGTTTTGGAAAGGATTATTTGAGAATATGGGCACAACGCTAAGACTCTTCATCCTTTCAGCCACAAACTAATGGTCAATCCAAGGAGGCTAATTCCATTGTTTTAGATATTTTGAAATGCTATGTATCAGACCACAAAGTGCAGTGGAAACAATATTTACCGCTGGTTGAGTTTGTATATAACAATATGGTGTATAGTTTCATTGGTAAGGCTCCTTTTGAGGTGGTAGAGGATGGTAAGAAAGTAGCCCCCCTGTTTTGCATGCAAGGCACGACTAAAAAAGATGAAGGGCAAAAGAGAGATCATATCCAAAGCTGAGTATGCAATACTATGGGTCATTTCAAGTGATGGAGAGAATCAATGATGCATGTTATAGATTGAAATTTTGTAAAGAAAACTACTAGGGTTTGCACGGAAGACACACAAAGTGTACGACCACGATAGAAACACAAAGAGACAAACGCAAATACAGAGGAAAAAACTCAAACCCTAAACACAAAACTCAAAAACATAGAAACTCAAACACAAACAAAAGAAGGGAGAGAGAGAACACAACTCTGAAGTGAATAAATGCTGTAAATGAATGTAAGAGTGTACAGTGTGCTCAAGGGCAGAGCAATGTTGGAGTGTGACGTTCACCGGAGGTGGATACCAAGTCTATGACCACCAGTCGGAGTGCTGAATAGTGAATGGCAGCAGGCTGTCAGCAAAACGCAGCAGTCTGGAGGCTAGAAACTTGTAAACACAGTAGTGTACTGCGATCGGAGGTTGGAAACTGCGCATAGCTTGTTGAAACAGTGATTGATGTGGCTGGCGATGATTGGATGATCAGATCGCAGCAGATGATGATGTCGCCAGTAGCTGACGTGGATGAAGGCACCAGCAGCAGAAGCAAACACGGATCGAGTGACAGCAGTCTCGAGGGCTAGACAGCCACGTGGGAGGAGGCTGATGGCTGAAATCTGCACGTGGAGTGAGAAACCTGCATAGACGGAATAAGGCTGAATGGGGGCAGCTTGTCTATTTATAGATGTGGAAGGGCGCCCCAAAAATTAGGATTTACACTATTCTCTCTCTCCCTTCCGCTCCCCGTTTTAGGGTTTCCACTGAACTCTCTCGAACCGCTCCCCGTTTTAAGGTTTTTACTTTAAAAGAGTATTTTTAAGTGTGTTTTGGGGCTGTTTAAGAGGCTAATCAGCAAGTAATGCATATTTTAGCTCAACAAAAATTACCTCCATGTTGGCGGATACACAATGCCTTTCATGTGAGCTTGCTTAGGCCTTCTCATGGTGATGTGCCAAAGGAGGATAATACACCTCTCTCTCAATTCATCGCTCCCTCTCTTCCTCCCTCTGTACTTTTGTTTAGTCTTCTTTTTGCCTCTCCCTCTCTATTTGGTGTTTCTCTCATGTTGTCACTTCGATTGGTAGTCACAGCACTTGGGGATTCGTCTCCGGTGGACGTCACTCTCCGACACACTGCTCCCCCCTTGGGCACACTGTATACTCTTAAATTCATTTACAACATTCATTCACTTCAGAGTTGTGTTCTTTCTATCCCTTCTTCTGTTTGTGTTTGAGTTTTGAGTTTTGAGTTTAGGGTTTGAGTTTTGCTTTCTGTGTCTGTGTTTGTCTCGTCGTGCTTCTGTTGTGGTCGTATGTTCTGTGTTTCCTCAGCGTAAACTCTAGCAGTGCCTCCACACTCTTCTTTACAGGAGGAAGGGAAAAAGAGAGTAGGAAAGAGATATATGTAGATGTTGAAAGGGATGCAAGAGACGCAGGAGAGAAGAGCACACACAATGTAGGTGCTGTTAACAATGTTATGATAGCCTTATTGCACTTTCGTATATATATGAATAAAGAATATGGGTGGTCACTATACACGGGCAGACCCAAGGGCCTTTTACCCCAACAACCTCCCACTAAAAGGCCAATGGGCCAGGGAGTGAAAAAACAAAACAAAAGAAAAGAGACAGGGTGAGGAATCATGACATCTCACCCAACGCCCAATCGGAAAGCGAGATATGCAATAAGTGGCGGAAACCTCCTCACAAGAAGAGTCAAGCATCCCTGAGTGCATGACATCTAGGAGATAAGCGATCCCATAGCTCTAGACAATAGAGCAATCCATGACTGCTTTCCATGAAGCAAGCAACACAACTCATAAGTGCACGGCTGTAAAGCATTAGAGTGGCGCATAGCATCAGCGCATCGCATAAAAGATAGTGGAGAGCATACAAACTCTCCAAGATCAATCATCGAAAGAGGGCTAGCATCTCGGACATAAGTCAAACGGGGTCTCAAGACAGTATGTGGCCTCAACAAAGCGGAAGATTGATATACGGCTGTAGAATCAGCCATAAAGCGTACTGAACGCGCATCAAGAGGGCTAAGAGGTGTTTGCGTCTCATAAAAGATAGTATGATGACTGCTAGAACCTGCTGGGCATCTAAATCCCAAAACCTGTAAGCCGTAAAGTCACCATCTCCATAACCAAGGAGTATGCATCTGCGTGACATAGGCTCATGTGGCATATTGAGAGATGCCTGGCAGTCAAACATTCTCAAGTAATCATAGGAGGGTCTCATGCCACTCCATGCCTCATGCGGAGTAATAACATCCAAAGAGAAACACGACGTCCAATTAACCAAGTAGACTGCCGTCGTAAGGGTCTCAGTCCAAAAGCCATAAGACAACCTAGTTGTGGTAAGCATAGAAGCAATCTTTGCCTGTAAATTCAGGCACATGCCATGAGCAATCCCATAATACCGTGGGCATAAGAAATCAATGCCATATTGCTGACAAGAGATCCGTAATCTGGGAGAGTTAGCATGACTCTCATAATCCATCTGCAAGCATCTAGGCCTGCTACCAGCAGAATCCATAAACCTATCAAGCATAGTAACAACATCCTCAATCCGTACCAAAGGGTAAGCCAAAACACAGTGAGTAGCATGATCCATGAAGGTCACAAAATACGACGCTCCACCAAGTGACTGGGAAGGCATAGGTCCATATACTCCAACATGGACTAGATCTAGAGGAGCATGCCTCACACGATCGCCATAAGCCAAAGAGGCTTTGCACGGACGATGAGTACAATGAGGGCAAGTAGCATGGGAAAGAGCAGGCAATAAGCCCATATCACATAAAGCATCCATCTCAGTGTGTCGTACATGGCCTAGGCGACAATGCCATAACAATGCATGTGATATCTGCGTAACTGCAACCATAGAATCTCCCACATGAGAGACATGCACTACATAATCACTGCCATATCTAGCACCTCTGGCCAATACCAAGCAACTACGACGGATTTTCCATGAAGTATCCCCAAGAGATATATAATATCTTACACCATGCAACTGACTGACAGAGATCAGGCTCTTATACTGAGCATAGGTATATGCAAGACATTACAGAGCATAAGAGAAGACCCATTTGGCAAAGCCAAGTGTATATCCCCTGTACCAATAACATGACAATCCTGCTCAATGCCCAAAGCGATACATCCGTCAACCTCCCTGTAGGAAGAGAACCAAGCTCTATGCGGATTAACATGACAAGATGCCATATTGTCTAAAAGCCAATCAAAGGTATAGACTGTATCACTGAGCAAGTAATGTGCAGGGTAACACAATGCTAGGAGTCTAGGCTCAGCTACATCATCATGGGTAACTACATGCACGATACCACTATCAACAATGGTCTCACCTACTGTATCACTGACTCTGCTCTCATGTCTAGTGCGGCGCAATCTTTTTTGCTCTCTAATCCACTTGAAGTATTTACGCTTCACATGCCCTATCTTTCCACAATGAAAGCAAACAGAACATGTAAAACCTATAGAAGAGGACAATTGCTTTGTAATAGCATGAGTAGGGCTGTCCAATACATCCAAGGAGCTCAAAGAATCAAGGGAACTCTCATAAGAGAGAACAGGCTCATCAAAAGGATTGTGTGCATGAGTAGAAGAGCTGGAAGTCGTCATAGCATACTGCAAAGGGGACTCATCCAAACCAGAAGGGGAGAATACAAAGGCATCAACCACGGATGCAAAAGCTTCCACACGAACAAGCCTAGCAGACAAAAGCATGACATATCCAACCACTGTAGCTTGCAGCCATAAAAGCATAAGCATGCCTCCGAGCTATAAATACATAAGCATCCCCGAAACATAGGAGTATACATAACTTTGGAGTGTCTCATACCATGTACTGATATACATGTCTAGCCAAGAACGGCAGGTGGCAAATAAACTTGCAAGAATCAAGCTCCACCAAATCTCTGTGTAAAAGCATCTAGGTAAGAGGCTCTGTAAAATACATAGCAGCAAACTATGTGTATACACGGGTGGCCATAAAGATCAATTGCTCCCTGACATACATGGGCAATAGCAGCCCAAATAGCATAGATGCCATACAACAGAGAAGCAGGACGACCATACTTGTAAATCCCAAGCACTATCCAAGTCCACTGATCAATAAGTATCCTGCATATCAAATGCAAACGAGCAATCACAGCTCAATAGGCAACTGCCAAAACAAGGGAGTAGTTTATTGCTCACTACCTGTAAGTGTATCCAAGCAATAGCCAAGATTCATAATCAAAGCATCAAATCCCATATAGCATCCAAGGTCGTAATGGAAAAAGCCAAGTCAATTTCCAACTGCTCAAGGGAATACTCAAATGAACGTCGAGACGAGCTCAAACAATTGCCATCCATAACCAACCAAAAGCATTCACCAAGACATCATAACCCGCATTGGGTAGCCTAGACATAAACCATGTCATGACAGTGAAATGCTTGCTGCAAGGAAGTGATAGTGAACCATAAAATCGAGCTCTAATCTCAACTCAAAACAATTTTGGAGCATAGAAGAACCATGTGGCATCATCCAAATGCGTGAATACATCAACCCAAGTAGCCGAGAGCACCCCGTATGCAATAGGCATAACCTGGCAAATCATTAAATAGCTTCAGCCCTGAAGTTTCCAGCAGCATATAACCTTTGTAAACTGAGCAGATTAGTGCTCAATCCAAGCTCAAATCCATAGGCATACATTCCCATATGTATAGGCACCAACCAGGCATCAAATGCCAAGACTTGTAAGCATAAAATTAAAGTAACAGGTGAGTGTCCTATTTTGGATAGATTTGGGACTGTTCAAAACAGTCAATGGCTGAGCTAAATCAGCTCCAAATGCATCTCACATAAGAGGTATGACATCCACAAGTGATCCGGTATCAATAGACATCAGTAGAAGCATAACATAAGCCATAGGCATACAAATACATGCTGTCTCAGACCTGAAATCTGTTGCAGAATATAAGCCATAGGCATACAAATACATGCTGTCTCAAAACTGAAATCTGTTGCAGAATATAAGCTATAGGCATACAAATCAGTAGAAGCATAACATAAGCCATAGGCATACAAACACATGCTGTCTCAGATCTGAAATCTGTTGCAGAATATTCTGTCATCAGAATTTGGTAAATCCGACATCACCATTGCGTCCGGAGCTTGCCAAAACCCTAATTTAGACTCTTAACTTGCTTGAATCGGGTTCCAAATGCCCGAGATATGACAAAAAGAGTGATTTTTGAGCCATTTTTGCAAACATGCGCAAATAAAACGTGAGCATGCTGCTGTATTTGAGGGGCCAAATCAGGGTGGGTAGGGGATAAGCAAGAGCTCAATGAAGGCCTACAATAGGCCTACACAAGCCTAGGACAAGTCCAAGCAAGAGGTGAAGAGAACAAGCTTCAATGATGGAAGCTATGGCTGCCTCTTTATGAAATCCTGCTGTTCTTGTCAAAGAATGGATGAGAACTGAGTGAGAAGCAAGCTCTCATACCTCGTGTAGATGCCGGGGAAGGTCGGGAAGTGCTTGCGAAGGACCTGCTCTAATGCCAGTTGAAAGGGATGCAGGAGACACGGGAGAGAAGAGCACACACAATATAGGTGCTGTCAACAATGTTATGACAGCCTTATTGCACTTTTATATATATATGGATAAAGAATATGGGCGGTCACTGTACACAGGCAGGCCCAAGGGCCTTTTACCCCAATAGATGTTGATCACCAGAGCGTGAAGAGACTGAGGCAACTGCTGAGGATGATGTCTGATGATATGGACGAAGCAGTAAAATGTAGCAGTAGAATGCTGCAGTGAAACGCGGTAGTAAAACGCAGTAGTAGAATGCCCGATAAAACGAGGTGATGGCGGTAGTCGCGAAGGCTAGATTGCCACGTGGTGGGAGACTGATGGCTGAGATTTGCACACAAGGGTGAGAAACCTATATGGAAGAGATGGAACTGAATGGGGGTAGGCTGTCTATTTATAGATGAGGATGGACCCTCCCAAATTAAGGTTTCACCAAACTCTCTCGAATCACTCCCCGTTTTGAGTTTTCATTAAATTAAGCTTGTTTTGGGACTGTTTAAGTGGCTAATCAGCATGGAATGCATTTCTTATCTCAACACCCCCTCTTAGGCCCAAAACAGGGTGAGGCGTCCTATCCCAAAGTAGCTAGGGTTAGGACAAAGGGTGCAGGATAGTTACCCAATGGCCTACCAAGACTATAAAGGTGATGGCTATTTTACCAAGGGAGTCGAAGTAGTCAACTCAGAGAGGATAGGATATGGGACAAAGGGTGCTCGTCGGTTGCCCAGTGGCCTACCAAGTCCTACAAAGTTGGATTGAACTACAATGAACTTGATTTTTTAATTTTTTTTTTTTAAATTTCAAGTGAGAGATGGTTTGCGGTCGAGTGAGTAGAAGATGGGAGAATGAGAAGGGATGGTTAGGTTCAACACATCATAAAATAGACAAGCTACCCATCCACTCGAGGATGCCAATGATGAGGGAATGGTGAGGAAGTAATGGTGGTGTGGTATACAAACTACCGATGGAAACAACTTAGGATTCATCTAGTGGTGCTCTGTACAATGAGTATGCTACATTTTGTGAAATTTTCATGTAGTAGATGCCACTTGGACAGTGTCTCTCATGGAAAAATTGTTTACTTGCCCAAGCGCCCTAGTACAAAAATGATGAAATCATGCAATGCAAAGGGTGAAGGTATAACAGGGGGAGAGGGGGGGGGGGAGGCAGATGCCGAAGACAAGTGCCAAAACCTGTAGAATTTGAAGAAGGGTAGGAATCCCCTCTCAAGCTGGAATGGTGATGCCGAAGGAGGAAGAGGAGCCAAATGTTAGTCTTCATGTGGTGCCGAGAACCATAATGAGAAGACGCATCCTGACTAGAGTAGCGAGGTAGAAGTCACTGCCATGATAGCATCAAGAGAGATGCTGGTAGAAGAGCAAAACTCCTAGGAAGATGAAACCATGAAGGAAACGGTGCGCATCCCATGTCTCCAGCCAAGTAGGACTAGATAAACCTGTATGTTAGCCTTGTGCTGAAAACAAAGTCTGCAAAAGAGAGTAAGATCTGCGATCTGCAATAATCACAGAGGTCAGTAGTGAGATGCTCTAAAAAGAAAAATAAAATTGAAATGAAAAATGAACTGAATGAATAAGTGTAATAATGCAAATGTATACGTGTGTGTAAATGCAACGGAAGACTTGAAAATAAAAGGCTAAGTGTATGGCCACCATTGTATGCGGTGAGGTGGGGAAGAAGGTCTAGAAGGTGCAGTGGAGTTCTTAGGAAGGGGTGCGTAAAGTGCAATAGGATTGGTGCTAGCAGACCGATCAATCAACCCCTCAGGAATAGAGTAGGATGGCCGATCGCTAAGGCTTGGTATGACACTCCTCGTCCACATGGCCTGACCTTTGGCAGTGAGTGTAAAATCTATTTCTCTTAGGAATTTGCTACCAAAGGGGTCGAGGTTCTTTGTTTCCGTCGGAGGAAGTGGTGTCACCCTTGTTTTGGCTTGCCTTTGCATCTTGTGAGTTCTTGCCATTGTTGATTTTCCCTCCTGAAGAAGAGGCAACCAGCCTATGCCCCTCTGAATAAATGCAAGTGGAGGACTTCTTGTGGGCTTGATCATGCAACCTCGCATAACGCAAGAAGTCCTCCACGTGCGCGAAGGCTAGATTGCCACGTGGTGGGAGACTGATGGCTTTGTACACAAGGGTGAGAAACTTGCACAGAAGAGATGGAACTAAATAGGGGCAGCCTGTCTATTTATAGATGAGGATGGACCCTCCCAAATTAGGGTTTCATTGAAATCTCTTGAACCACTTCCCGTTTTAGGGTTTTCATTAAATTAAGCTTGTTTTGGGACTGTTTAAGTGGCTAATCAGCATGAAATGCATTTCTTAGCTCAACATCTCCCTCATCTCTCTCTATCCCTCTCTATCCATTTCTTTGAGTTTCCCTCCCTTTATTTCTCTCCTTCCCTCCCCCCCTACACACACACACACACACACACACACACACACACACACACACACACACACGCCCCTCTCCCTTCCTCTATCTACCTCCCTCCCTCATCTTTAAAAGATTCCCCTCTCGATTTGCCATATCTCATGACCTAGAAAGAAATAAAGAAATCCCATATCCATCATTTCAAACTTCTCACCAAAGTGCTGTCTTAGTCTACTTGACCATCCAAGCATAGTCACTTGTCAATATGAAATTGTCCACATAAATCTGAAACATTGTGTACCCTCTAGTTAGCATGTGAATATACAAATTTGGATCAGATGTGGATCTTCAGTACCCTAACTTGTTTTGAATGAATGAGTATATCTTCTCATTCCAAGCATGAGGGCCCTGTTTGAGGCCATAGAGGTGCTTCTTTAACTAGTATTCCTTAGGTGGTCTCCTCCTTTAAGTCGACGTTCAAGAACGTGCACTTGACATTCAACTAGTAAACCAGCCATCTCGTATGGCTAGCAAGAGCAAGTACTGTCCAAATGTTGGCCATATGAGTTGTGGGGGTAGAAGTATTATGGAAATCAACACCTGGCCGCTGTGGGAAACCCTTGATAACTAACCCTTCCTTGTGCTTGTGGAGTGTGCCATCACTGAGATACTTGTCTTAAAGGCCCTCTTGACTCCAATTACCTTACAATGAGCGGGTTGAGGCACAAGGTATCAAGTGCCATTCGGATCAATAGACTCTGTGGCCTTCTACCAATGATGAAATTGTAGCACCTCCTTTATCAATGTTGGCTCCCTATGCTACATGATATTTGTCATCAAACCATGTCAGTACAAGCAAGCTCGATGGAATGTGCTTGGCTCCTCTGAGATTGCCGCGGGCCATCCCGTGGCTGCCACTCATCGAGAAGCCCCTCAATCCTTGCATCATGGAGTGTCTCATGAGCCCAATGAGGAGCAAGCCGATACTCTCCTCGTTGCCCTACAATGGAGAAGCAATCTATTCCTTTGTATAGATGGAGCCTCAACTGGCATAGGCTCCATTGGAACTAGCTCAAATGCCTTACTATCACATGGATCTCTAAGAATAGGGTGCTCCTCACCCCCCTCTATAGCTAGAAACTCAATGAATTGCACACCTTGGCGTTAATAGACATCCCTTGAGAGGGGATCATAAATCATGTATCCTTGTGATTGAGAGGTATAGCCAATGAACACTTGTCTTTTGGAAGTTGGCTTAAACTTATTCCTTTGCTTCTTTGGGATGTGAACATAGGCATCACACCCAAAGATCCTAAAATAGGAAACATTTGGTTTTAATCCAAAGTATCACCCAAAGATCTTGAATAGGAAACATCTGGTTTTAGTCCGAAGCATTGCTGGGTATTTGACTCACACCTCACTTACGCCTACGCTCATATGGGAGTGTCGGTGATCAGTAGGACACTGGGGCACTTTTTACTCTTGGCAGGAGAGGCTTTTTCCCCCAGACTTATATTCTTATTGTCGTATGTTCTTATGTGCTTATGCTACACACTTATGGGCACTTAGTGTGTGTCGGGTGTGAACACCCCCTACAACCCTAAGGTTTAAGGGTTGTACTTTGTACTTTCTGGTTACACTCTTTCAGACTCTTCTCTTGGGTGTCGTGCTTCACTCTGTCTCTCACTCTCACACTGCCTACTGAATCTCAGCTGCACCTCGATCCTTCCATCTCACATTTGGTATCAGAGCAGTCTGTAGTCTGCAGACTGAAGCTCCCACTGTCTGCAGCCCCCGTCAGTTTCCCCCTGTACCTGCGTGCTTCCATTGCACCTGCAGGAGCCGCCATCTCAACTGCCTCAACCCTGTGTCTGCTCAGCGTGCACAGGGCGCTCGTCAGTTGCCATCAGATCTACTCGACACCAGCCTCCCGCTCGTCAGTTGCCAGCAGGCCTGGGCGTCGTCAGCCTCCAGCTCGCCAGTGCTGTCCGTTAATAGCCACTGCCTGCCTTAGCCCTCGCTTGCTGCATCGTCCTTGTCTAGATGCCCCGACAACTGCTACACGCCCCGCCAACTTCTGCACGCCCCAACTGTGAGTCACGCTGCCCGCCCGTCAGACATCGTCAGCCTCCAACTCATCGTCAGTCGCCTGCTCGTCGTTAGCCGTCAGGCGCCACGTCAGTCGTCAGTTTGCGCCGCCAGTTGCAGACGTCACCAAACTCGCCCAGTCAACGTCAACGTCTGCTAGACCGTCCCGTCCGCCCGCTCTAATAGCGACCTGCCACACTGCCCCGTCAGCCTGCAGTCCATGTCAGGTATTTTTTTTAAACAAAAATTTTTATTTTTAGTCCAGAACAAAGTTCTGGAAGAGGAGGTTCATACGAGGCAGGCACAACACAGGATACAGGTGCGCAATAAATTTGATGCAAATTCTTGGACTGGTTCATCAGAAATTTTGGGGCTTTTGTGTATTTTGAGGACAGTTGCATATGAACTGCTGATACAGTCACACAAAGACTGTTTTGACAGACATTTTGGCAAAAATTTTGGGGATTTTGATATAACAGTGTTGCTGAGCACTGTTTGCAGCTTGGGAAGCGTGCATTAAAAGATAGTTTTTGACAAAGTACGCCCTTGCACAATAATTGCAGAAGTGTGTTTGCTGCAATTTCTGGAAATTTGCAGATTTCCAGTCCATACTGCTTTGACATTGCTCATTTGTCTTTGGAAATTTGTCATCATGGCAAATCAGGGAGGTGATGTCTTTACGTATGTATCCAAGGAAGACAGATTGGACGGAAACAATTATTCGCTATGGTCTTTCATGATGAAGAATGTATTAGTGGCCAAAAATTTATGGGTTTATGTCAGTGGAGAGGAAACTCGACCGGGAATTGTAGCTCCTGTTACTCCTCCTCCCCATGGCGCATGTGGACAACGGGGACCTCAGCCTGCTCCACCTCAGCCACTTCCTCCAAGAATTGCAGCTCAAAAAGCTTGGGATACACGTGATGCACAAGCCTTGTCGCTGATTGCTCTGGCAGTTCAGCGGTCCATGATCCCTCACATTCGTTCAGCATCTTCTTCACAAGATGCATGGTTGACTTTGGAGCATATGTTTGCAGGAAAGAATGAGACTCGGATCTCTTTCTTGAAGAAAGAGTTGGAAACTTTGAAGATGAATGAGGGTGATTCTATGCAGGATCACTTAAATAAGATTCAGGACTTGAGGGAGCAGCTCATGAATGTAGATGAGTATTTTTCGGATGCACAGTTGATATCCACCACCTTGAATTCCTTACCTCCTTCGTACTTGTCTTTTCATACTGCATTGAACCTCACCATGAGGATTGCTGAGCACCCACTCACTTTTATTCAGCTGGTTAGTTTGCTTCTAGAGGAGGAGCAAACAAGGAAAAATAGTGGTGTGGATGCTATAGTCTCCGAGCAGGCTTTTGTGGCAAGACAGAAAGGCAAAAACAGCAAGGTGAAAAATGCTCCACAGAGTTCTGGCACTTCGGGCACATTGCAGAATCAGACACAAGGGGGGATGTAAGCTAAAAAAGGCAAATGTCATTATTGTAAGAAGCCCGGCCACTATATCACTGAGTGCAGGAAGCGCATTGCCAAAGAGAAGAAGAAGGAGTCAGGAATGTCTGTTTCTACTACTCCTTCCACTGCTAGTGAGTCCGCGTCCTTTGTTGTGGACAGGGACTATTGTTTTTACACTTGCAGTTATGACATCTCTTGTGCCGATAGAGCTCTTAGCTCTACAGAGGATGCTGACACTTGGTTCCTTGATAGTGGTGCTTCTAAATATATTACATCTCGCAGAGATTTGTTTGCTTCAGTTAGTGCACCTCCCATTGGGAAATCGGTACAGTGTGCCAATAATGCATCATACCCTGTTCGTGGTATTGGGGAGATTCAGCTCACAGCCATTGATGGCTCTATTCTCCGCCTGCAGGATGCTTTGTTTGTGCTTGGAATCAAGAAGAATTTGCTTTCTATTTTTTCTTTGGCACGTTGTGGTTTGCAGGTCACATTTGATGATGACCGTTGCATGGTTAGAGATAAAGAAAGCATGACTTTGGTCTTGACAGGATCTTTGTGTCATGGTTTATACGAGTTGGATGCTCTTTCAGTAGATCAGTCGGCATACTTGTCATCCACTCTTACTCCTGCTATGATACAGGCGGAGTTATGGCATGCTCGTTTGGGGCATGTCAACTTTGGCAGCTTGATGCTTTTGTAGCGTACTCAGATGCTGGATGGCTTACCTCTCTTGGAGAGACCTCCTGAGCACTTATGCGAGGGATGCATTTTAGGGAAAATGCATCGTTTCTCATTTCCTCGTGATGCTTTCAGAGCAACAACCAGATTGCAGTTGGTGCATTCAGATGTTTGTGGGCCTATGCAAACCATGTCATTGGGCGGTTGTTATTATTTTGTGACATTCATTGATGACTTTACACGTTTTTGCTGGGTCTACTGTTTGAAAAAGAAGTCAGAAGTGTATGACGCATTTTTGGCTTTCAGTGCACTTGTTGAAAATCAATTTGGATGCAAGATTAAGACTCTCTGTTCGGACCGAGGGGAGGAATACATGTCCTCTATGCTGAATTCCTTTTTGCAGCAGAAAGGCATAGTCCATCAGTATACTACTGCCTATACTCCACAGCAGAATGGGGTAGCAAAGAGGAAGAATTGGTCACTCATGGAGATGGCCAGATGTATGCTGAAGGCAAAGAGCTTGTCTCATAGTTTTTGGATGGAAGCAGTCATGTGTGCTTGCCATATTTTGAACAGATGCCCTACCAAAGCCTTGAAGACCATCTTACCTTTTGAGGCTTGGAACAGCCGTAAACCTTCTGTTGGTCACTTTCGTACCTTTGGGTGTCTTGCCTATGCCCATATTCCACAGGTACTTAGAAAAAAGTTGGACAACAAGGCTGTTAAGTGCATTTTTATGGGATATAGCAATGAGAGCAAAGGCTACAGACTCTATGATCCTGTTACAAAGAAGGTTTTTGTCAGCAGGGATGTTGTTTTTGATGAAAAATCAGAATTATCCTTGGCTGGTTTGGACACATATCAGGCTGACCATGATGTTTTTGAAGGGCTGCTGCCCATTACTTTTGGTGATTCAGCTGGAGCTTCAGAAAATGAACCCAATGTTCAGCCAGCTGCTCCTATGGAAAGTGCAGAAATTCAGCCATTGGCTGATCGGAATATTCAGCATCATGCTGAAACTGAAATTCAGCAAGAGCTTGCACATAGTCAGAATGCTAGACAGTTACCTAGATGGTATTTGCACACTATGCAAGATAGTCCTTTGGATGCACCCATGGCTGGTCGTACTAGAAGGCAAACTCGTTTGCATGATTCAGCACATATCATGGAGTTTATTATGGTAGCAAGTACTTTTGATAATGAAGAGCCTGAATGTTATGAGGATGCACAACACAGTGTGCGTTGGATGGCAGCAATGCAAGCTGAATTAGATTCTATTACTAAGAATCAAATTTGGAATTTGGTGTCCTTGCCATTTGGGAAGAAAGCCATTGGAACGAAATGGGTCTACAAACTGAAAAGGAAAGCAGATGGATCCATTGATAAATACAAGGCACGGCTTGTAGATAAAGGCTACGCACAGAAAAAGGGCATTGATTATGAGGAGACATTTGCTCCTACTTCCCGTATGACGACCATCAGGTCTATGATTGCTTTGGCTGCACATTATGGTTGGACAGTGCATCAGCTAGATATCAAGACTGCATTTTTACATGGGGAACTTCAAGAGGAAGTTTATGTAGAGCAGCCCATTGGTTTTGTAGTTGAAGGCTCAGAACATTTGGTATGCAAGCTCCTAGAGCTTGGTATGCAAAAATAGATGCTTTCTTGCTTGGTCAGGGGTTTCTAAACAGCTCATCTGAGTCTACCCTTTACGTATGTAAAGAAGGGGGATCTATGGTGATTATATGTCTTTATGTTGATGACCTTTTGCTCACTGGAACACATGCTGATCAGATTTCAGCATTCAAACAAAATTTGCAGCAAACTTTTGACATGGCTGACTTGGGAGTTTTGCATTACTACTTGGGCATCTAGTTCATACATGATGCTCGAGGTATTGGGCTATCACAGTCAAGGTATATTGGGCAGCTTCTTGAAAATTTTGGCTTACAAGATTGCAAGCCAGTTTGTACTCCCATGGAACCTGGACTGAAACTGTCATTACATGATGACAGTGATTTGTTTGATATACATACAGATGCTCCTGCAGTTGGATGTCTTATCTATCTATGCAACACTAGGCTGGACATACAGTTTGCAGTTTCAGCTTTGAGCAGGTATATGCATTAGCCACGTATGTCACATTGGCAAGCTATCAAGCGTGTTTTTCGCTACTTGCAGGGTACTCGATCTCTTGGGTTGCTTTATGCCAAGGAGGGACCACTGCAATTACATGCTTACAGTGATTCTGATTGGGCCGGTGATTATGATACACGTCACTCCACTAGTGGCAATTGTTTCTTTCTTCGCTCTTGTTGCATTTCTTGGCTTAGCAAGAAACAATCCACTGTTGCCACATCGTCATGTGAAGCTGAATACAAGGCAGCTTTCACTACCACAGTTGAATGCGTATGGCTTAGACGCTTGCTAGCTGATTTGGATGTATCTGTTACGGAGCCTACTCCTTTGTTCACTGACAGTCAGAGTGCCATTGCAGTGGCACGGAACCCAGTGTTTCATGCTCGTACGAAACACATTGAGATCCATTATCACTTTGTCAGAGAGAGGCTACATGCAGGTGATATCAGCCTTGTCTATTGTCCTACCACCAGTAATGTGGCAGACATCTTCACCAAAGCTCTTCCTCGTGACAAATTTGAAGCATTTCGCGATGCTTTAAATTTGATATTCTTTGGTGGCGGATGATCCTTGTACTCTTGATTACTCTTTACTCCAGGGGGTTTGTTGGGTATTTGACTCACGCCTCACTTACGCCTACGCTCATATGGGAGTGTCGGTGATCAGTAGGACACTGGGGCACTTTTTACTCTCGGTAGGAGAGGTTTTTTCCCCCAGACTTATGGTCTTATTGTCGTATGTACTTATGTGCTTATGTTACACACTTATGGGCACTTAGTGTGTATTGGGTGTGAACACCCCCTACAACCCTATACTTTGTACTTTCTGGTTACACTCTTTCAGACTCTTCTCTTGGGTGTCGTGCTTCACTCTGTCTCTCACTCTCACACTGTCTACTGAATCTCAGCTGCACCTCGATCCTTCCATCTCACAAGCATCACACATGACGATCTTGAAACAGGAAACATCCGGTTTTAGTTGAAAGTACACCTCAAAGGGAGTCATATCAACAATGGTAGATGTGGGTGACTAAATGTTGAAAAGAGAAAATTTAGACTTCCATTGTGCGAAAATGGAAGAAATTAGCTTTGCTCCCTTGTCTAGATAGACATGAAAGTTGTGTTCACTAATGGAACACCCCGAATATGATGTTTCCTAGCCGAAACAACCCTCAGACTACTGTCGTCTATAATTGTAGTCTCTTCTGGGCATGTCACCAGCTCCTAGAGGGTCTCTCATTGACTCGAAATGGCTCTCTCTCTCTCTCTCTCTCTCTCTCTAGCCTTAAAAACGTTTTTTCCACTTGCATGGGAAAGTTTGGCCAAGGGATAGCCTTCTAATTCCATTTTCTAGCATTATTCACCTTATTAAATTAATTTCAGAATATGAATTCTGAAAATTAATTCGATAATTTTTTTAGTGCCTAGAACTATAATTTCACTAGCCAATAATTAAATTAGCTTGGCCAATTTGTCTCCCAAGTATCCCTGAGCAGTTTGTTGACCCTTAGATTGGCATTAATTAATTAATTAATGCCCAAGTTTAAGGGTCTGGGTCTAAGTACGAATTCCTATCATAATGACCTCGAAGTCTTTGCCTTTGTATTTGGGCCGACAACTCTAGAAAGGCAAACCATTCCCCCACTATAGAAGCTACCTATATAGAGAACTCCCCCAATATAGGAGGGTTAGCTCTCCAATGGTGTGACCTCTCTTTGTCTTGAGGAGTTGATTAAAAAGAAGTGTTTGCCTCAATGTCTCTTCAATACTCGCTGGGTCAATCTGATGAAGTCCTGTATATATTGATTTCCATGCCCGTATAATAAATGTAGCAAATTTGACCTCAAAATTTTTCCCAAGCCCTGTAGCTTGGACGTATTGAAATAACTAGTGTGCTAGGCTACCATAGTCCTCCATGAGTAGGAGCAATGGTCTCTATCTCCATAATAGTAGCTTCTTCCATGGCTTCTTGCTTGGAAGAATGCCCCTCATAATGAGCTTTACCATCAGTGCTTTAGTTTGACTACCTGGGTCAATAACCTCCAAACCACCCTTGGATCTAGGTTGGATGATAACATCCCAGCTACCTTAGCCCTTGCGAGACTACCATCTCCACCCGACCAAATAAAATCCTCGATAAGTAACTTTACTTGGCCAATGCATGACCTAGAGAAGGCCCAACAAGAAGTTATGTACCACATGGTGGCTAACAGAACTTGATTTGCAACTACCATCTTGCTTGCTAGTGATACTCTTACTGTGCTCCAATATAGTAGCTTTTGTCTTATGCTAAGTGATAAGGGTGCCAACTGTTGCTTTGAAGAAATATCAATGCCTACATGGCAGCCTAGGTATCTCAGAGAAGTGCCATGGGGGATAAGTGAAATTCTCATGTGGTTTCAAGTCCATTTGTTGAGTATCACAAACCCAAAATCCATAGGATTTGTGTCAATTAATAAGAGCTTGAGCTTTGCAGAAGACCTCAATTGCAGCTACAAAGTCCCTAAATTTCTCCTCATTTTCATCCAGATAAATTGACGTGTTATTTGCAAACTCTATATCGAGCAACTTCTCAAACTCTGGAATGGGAAGTCGAACGCATTGAATGCTTGTATTCCTATCCCTCAGGAAGGAGCTCATAGCCTCTACAAGAAATAAGAAAAGAAGAGTTGCAAGGGAGCATCCCTATCTCACTAATCTCTAAATACTACATTTGGCACCCCTGGTCCCACCAATTAGGACCTGGCTGCTGTGAGCTGATGAATAAGAGTCGAAACACCTCTGATCCACTGCTCTGGGAAACCGTGTTGAGCTAACTTAAGCATTACAGGATGAATTAGCCAACTAAAAAACCCTAAAAATGCTTAATTAATTAGATTCCTAAAATGGTGTGCGATTTGAGAGAGTTTTAAACGGTGCACGGTACAAGGTCCTGAAACTTTCTATAGATAGACTGATTGCCCTCCATTTAGCCTCAATCTCGTTTTTGCAAGTTCTAGGCCCTCTAGCTTCGCTGCCCATACCCTGTTCGTGGAGGACATCTCAATTGAAGCTGCTCATTGGTTGTTTATATCAATTTGGTGCCTGTTTCTAGCCTTCTCTTTGCAGTCTATACCCCTTCAAGCTATCTCCTGCTGTCATCTACCCTTCCGATGGCTACGTATCAGCCTGGCAGCCTGTTTTTTCTGCGTTCACTGCAGGAAACTGCTTGGCGACTGCTCCTGCACCTGTGTTTGGACCTTCCAGCTGTTGCCCAGCACTCTACACACTCCACACTACTACGTTTGGTCCTTGTTGCTGCCGCCCAGGCTGTCTACACCCTATAGGTATTTGCGTTTGTAGTTTTCTCTCTCATCTGCTGCATGTTTGCATTAGATCCAGTCTCCTTGGCTGGGTTTGCTAGTGTTCGACTCTCAGAGGATGCCTTTGTTGCATTTCGGGATTTGTCAGGAGTACGACACACTCTTCCGCTCAGCACCTCTGCCTTGGTCCTCTAGACACGAGTAGCACATTGAGACATGCAACAGAGTGGGCTTCACAACTTACTCGTCCATCTGACATGGCTAGAGAGACTTTGGACTACCATGGAGTCCACAAACCATATGAGATTTCATGAGGCGAATATGACCTCATTCTTATGTATCGAGCTCAAGAGCAGATTGAAGGTAAATTTGAGTTTTCCCCTTTAGATTCAGTGCACCGCTCTAATAATTTTGTAGGAAGAACGGAAGTTCCGCAAGGGACTAATCACCCTTACGTGGAAAATGGAGTATAAGCCATTTTCTGCTCCACCTTTCTCATTTTGTCCTTTAACAAAAGATAAAGCAAAGAAACTTTGCATTTGTCAAAAACTGATTTCATAACACTGATTTTGGAAATGTTTACATCATTCAAAGACCGGCATTGCAGAACATATAGGTCCAAGGTTCCATTTATGCTTTCAGTCATTCTATTAAAACCTGACAGTTTATTATGTAATTATGTGCATCACATCTTTCAATTTCACCGCCAAGTTGATGATTTCACTTCCCTTTACTTGCAAAGCATAATTCTGCTACAAGATAGATATGCAAAATGAGGGCAACTTCCTCATGTTACTCTGAAGCTCTGTTTGTCTTAGCAGTATTTTTGCAATTTGCTAGACAGTTGGAAGATATACAGCATTGGCATTGCTAATTTTCAGTGTGAGGATTGTTCAGTTTAAGCATTTGTTTAGAATCATTACAATTTCACTCCCTTAACTCATAAATCATAATTCTGAAACAAGATAGATATGCAGAATGATGGGAGCTTCCTCATGTTACTCCAGAGCTCTGTTTGTTTTAGCAATACTTTTGCAACATGCTAGACAGTTGGAAGATATGCAGCATTGGGATTGCTATTTTGTTTTGAATCATTGCAATTAGGTGTTGTATAACATATGAATGTCTAATATGTGTAGCACTTGGTATGCATAGAAAAATACAAAGGTTGAGGTGGCCAAACACGGTTGATATCATTCGAAGTACTGTCCTTCATATGTGCAGACTGCTAGTCTCAAATATGGCATTTCTCTTTTGATTCCCTACAAATCAACTATCTCAATGGAGCCCTCGCCCCATTGCATCTCTAGTGGTCAGCAATAGTTCCTTGTCACAAGATGAGGAGATTGTGTTTGAAACACAACAGAGCCAATCTGCAATCCCTTCTTTTTGGCCGTCTACTTTAGGTGATGTATATGTGCCTAAAGCTTCAAGACTCATTCCTACACCTAGATTGTCCTCTTCTTGTGAAAATCCTTATCAGGAAGTTTTATCCAACATGGTTTTTACTAACCAAATAACTACCGCTTTCTCCCCTCCAGCTTCTAATGGGATGTTTTTTCAGCATAGTGCTAGACATGCAAACTCAACCTTTCATGCTTTGCTCATTGGACCTACTGGATCTCCCCCAGTGAACCCCTCTCCTCAAATGAACACAACAAGAATCCCACAGTGTCCTACCATGACATATTCTAATGACCGAAGAGAGAGGCACATAGTCTTATTGGAGGGGCCAGTGTTGAGGTTGTCCCTCCATCACAGACAAGGAATGAGAGCGACAATATGCAACAAGCGGTCCCTAATACCACCACTACATCAGGAACAACGCAGTGCCAAGCACCTCAGCCTCGGAAAAGAGGTTGACTACAAAATGCTAGCAAAAATCCTAATGCCTTGGTGCTCAAAAGGAAAAGCCAACAAGTGGTCGGTATCATTGGGACTTGAGATCCCAAGTGGCTCTCGTTGAGAGAAAAAAGGGATATGATGAGCAACAAGAGGGGAACTTGCGTGATAAACTCAAAACCATTGAAGAGCAATGGAAGGATGTTGCAGCTCTTTGTGCATCTCGAGGATTCATCGTCAATTGGAAGCAGGTGGATGACAAATGAAAAAGGCTGTACACGTCTTTCAAAGAGATTTATGATTGGGAGAGGAACATTCCTAGTGGCAAAAATAGTTATTGGCAAATGTCCAATGATGAACACTTAAAAGAAGATAGATTCTCACAGTTAAATTTTGACCTGGATCTCTTTGAATTGATGGAGTTTCTTTTTGGTTTTGAAAGAATCATTGATCCAATTGCTTTTGTTGTTGACACAAGTAAATGCAAGGGAATGTTGTAGACTTGCTTAGCATAAATGTGCCCTTTCGTAATTGTGTAATTGCCTTCTTTGCAACTCTTGTAGGTGCCCCACAGTCTTAGTCTAGGAGCCAAACATCACCAAATGTTGTGGCCTTTGACAATCCCACATCATGCGAATAGACAGCAACAAACTCGGGTGTTCCAAAAAAGGCAAAGTCTAGAACTCACAAATTTGATGTGGGCCTAGATTCGGCAACCAAGGATCTCATGAAGGGGTTCCAGTTAATGGAGGAGAGAACAACACACTAAGAAGTTGTTCTAGAGGTTCAAAAGGAACAACATAATGAGCTGGTAGAGGTAGAGAAAAAAAAGTTGGAAATATCTATGTTATTTTCCCATGGTGTCCAAGGCATGTCAGAAGCCTTGAAGGAAATGGTAGACAAGCTGTAGGCTGGTTTGTCATGGTTAGAATGAATTTGATATGTGCTCATTTCTTGTTTCTATGACATATGGAGAAGCATATGTGCCTTCCTCCAAGAAATCCCATATTTACTTCTTGATTGCAAAGATATATACTATTTTTGTCATATTTCCTTTGTTTGAATTAGAAGTTTACATGCATATTCATAATGGTGTGGTAGGTTTTTTTAATTTCTCCTAACTTCACTACACTTATTGCTTATTGGTGCATCATAAAGTAATAAGAGCTACCATGATTCTTGCATGAGAAATAGAAACATAAAATTCAAAAACATTTTATATAGCAATAGTATTTCAAAAATGGATTTCTTCCTTACATCAATTGAGTATGCCTTGGCCATCAAGGTACTCCATCAAATCATCATGGATCCTAAGGGCTCTTGGAGATTCTTCCTCAATGCCATTACCCCTGATCAGATCATGATCTACAAGACAGTCATTGAGAGCAATATTGGGTTCATCCAATATTGTCGCATCTTCATCTAATCAACATGTTATGAAGCAAAGCACATGCATGGACCATGTGTGGTATAAACTCAAGATTAGGACTCATGATTCTTCCGTCAAGAATGCACCAAGTATCTTATTATTTTTTTTTCTCGTAAAATGTGGCTGATTATATTACTCAAAAAAACTGATTACAGCAGAGTACTCATGCTCAACAGACAAGCTGGAGCTGATGAAAGTCACAGATACATCATATATACAAGCCACTCGAGGGGGTCTGGGGGGGATGGGGGCAAGAAGCCATGGAGGGGGGGTGTATCGCCATCTGGGGCTGCCTGCCTGCATCACGAAGAACAAGTCCTGGCCGCCCCAAGTGCGCATGAAATGACATCGGAGCTTCTAACGAGCCCTAGACTCGCCCTGCATCTGATTCCATCGGCCTTGAAGGGAGTGGATGATGGAGGTCCAGAGCTCTGCTAAGGTCACCTGTACTGAAAGTCTCTCTCCGCCAAAAGCCACCTGACACCGCGCCTTCCAAATATGCCAGCCAGTAAGACTCCCTATGATTTTCCATACCTCAGAGCGGTCTGTTGTGGGCTCCAATACCTGGCGGATGGGTAGAGCCTCTAAACCCACCTCTGCGCACGACCCTGCCTCGATAATGAATATCGTATCCTGCATCCCGGCCTCATACAGAAGGTGACGGCCCTGGCTGACCGCCTGCCAACAGAAAGCTCCCCAAGAGATACATCCGAGGCTGGGTGCTATGTGGTGAAGGATGCGGCATACTCCTCTCCACACGAGGTGTGCCGCCTCACACGACCAAAGGCAGTGCTTTGGGGTTTCCATAGACTGCTGTGTGAAGCGCTTACAAACTTCCTTCTTCTGCATCTGGGCAAGCCAGCTTCCCACTGCCAAGCCTCCATGTGCCACCAGCCATAAAAAATATGATACCCTCCTCGGCCTTCAGCTGTCCCATAGGCGGTGCTAGAAGGTCCGTCGGAACGGCTCCGTGATGCTGTGTTCCGCCTAGTGCCTGCTACGTGACAACGCCCAATCCATATCCTTCTGCATCAGTAACGTGTCTGCCAATCTTGGCGGTGTACTCCAGGAACCTCAGTGGCTTCTTGGTGACCACAATTGCCGGCCAAAGCCACTCTCCCGTATCCCACTCCAGCTCATCAAGTGGCCTTCCTTCCCAGATCCAGAGGCGCCACTCCCTGAGCTCCTACCAAAAGACCAAAGGGTCCAGCCGCCATGTCTTCCCCTGAAGGGCAGTCACCTCGATCCTCTTCCATGAAAGGACAGCTATCCCCTCATTTTGGTGCCCTCTATCAAGAGCCTGACGCCCCCCCTCCTGCACTGTCAGAAAGGTCCCAGGTGGAGCGCTACCCACTCTTCCTGCCACCTGTATGGGGATGCTTGCTGGTGAAAACCTAGCGGCCCATACCTCCCCGGGCTCTATCGGCTCTCGTATCGGGGGAGGAAGCCACTCCTAAGGTATTGTTGCGTCTATCTCCCTTCTCCTCAACTCCACTCCTCCCTGGTAGCTTGATACTTGCCGCAGCACCTCCTCGTCCGCCATCTTGTACACCTCCCGCTATGTCCTGATGGTATGAGCCGGGCTAGCCTCCCAACCAGCCCATTGGATGTGGGGGCGCTCTCCAATTTGTGCCCCTTCTCGGTCCCTGACCTGGGGGTTCCAAATCACTTGCTGACGGTCTATCTCCTCCTGGCAGCCTGGGGGGCTCTGGATTAGGGTCTTACGGAGGCCCTGCCACACGCGGAGCAAGCTGCGTAGGAAGGGTGACCTGGGGGGGTGATTTGGGCTGACGTGAAGATCCATCTCAGGGATGGCCTCCACTCACCACCAAGCCTCAGTCTACAGTCCTGAAGACCCTCCTGCAATAGGACCTTCCAGGTCTACCCTCCCGGTGTGAGGCCGCAGACAACTAGCTTGCCCAGGAGGGCCATACTTTGATACTCTGGGTCTATGATCCCAAGCCCTCCCTCTGACCGATGTCGTACGATGGTCGCCCACGTCACCTTGGCCCTGGAATCCCCGGAGCTGTCTGACCCGGACCAAAGGAAATTCCGCACTAGGTTGCGAAGCTACATTATGCAGGAGGAGGAGAAGCACCAACACGAGGCGATGTACGAGGCCGTCGCTAGGAGGACCTGGTTAACCGTCGGGGCTCGTCCGGCTAGTGAGAGGCGAGCCGTGCTCCAGTAGGTTAGCTTCCTCCGAATAGAATCAAGGACTGGAAGAAACTGCTAGGCGGGAGTAATGTCGAATCCCACGTGGAACCCTAGGTATCGGACGGTCTGTCCTCTGCTCATCCATCTAAATCCCAGGTGGACGTCCCACTCCGTGCTAGAGTCCGGGTCTGTGAGGAAACCAACTGACTTTCGCCTGTTGATTTTTGCTCCTGCTGCAAAACAACACACCTTAAGAGCCAGCCTCACTCTCTCCAGCATCAACTCGTTGTCCTCTATGTAGAGCGCTGTACCATCTGCATATTCTGAGTCTAACAACTCGGTCTCCTCTCTTACTCGAAGACGGAGGCCACGTAATCCGCTCACACATGACCTGAGGAAGTGAGAGATCGCCTTTGCAAAGAGAAGGAACAGGTACGGGGCAGGGGGCAGCCCTGTCAGACTGATCTCTCCAGCTGAAACTCCTTCCCTCGCCTACCTCCTATGAGAATCCTGCTGGTGGCCGATCTATAAAGTGCGGAGACCCCGCAAATCCAAGCCTGGGGGAAATCCAACCTCACCATGGTGCCCTCTAGGAAATCCCAGTCCACCCTATCATAGGCTTTCTCAAAATCCGAGAGTAGTATGGCCAATCTCTGCCCACTGTGCTAGGCCCACTCTCTCGCCTCAAAGAAGTTGAATACATTGTTTGGGATGCTCCTATCCTGGACAAAGCCTGTATATGTGTCATGGATGATGCTTGGAAGCACGGGGCGTAGTCGCCTACCAATCATCTTTTCCAGCGACTTATAGGCCATTGACAATAAGGTGATCAGTCTCCACTGGGAAAGCTCCAAACGGTCTTCCCCTTTGGGGAGAAGACTGATAAGGCCGGCCGAAAGACTCCCTCGCATCTGTCTTGAAGTGAAAATCTTTTGAAAGGCCATCAGTAGGGGGTTCTTCACCACTTCGCAGAAGGTAGTGAAGAAAGCCTTAGAGAGGCCATTCTCTCCTAGGCATTTCTGTCCGTCCCGTGTATGGAAAGCCTCCTTTAGTTCCTTCTCTATGAAGGGGGCTAGGAGGGAGCGTCCCATCTCCTCTGTGATGAGGGACGGGATGTTATCCCAGACCTGCTGTCTACATCGTTGTCCTCTAGTTGAGGCTATGTCCTGCTAGAAGAGGCGACTGTAGTAGTCGGTGGTAATCTCCATCACCTCGTCTGGGCTAGAACGGGTCCTCCCATACTGATCTTGGAGGCTGCGTATCTGCTCTCCTGAGGTGCGAGGCTAGTGCACCTGGAAAAACTCCCTGCACATCGTGTCCCCCTTCCGTGCCCAAAAAGCTGCTGAGGTGCGGAAAGAGAACTCTGTTTACTTGTTCTCTAGGCCAGTAATGGCTGCTCGCGCGTGCACCTCCTGTGCGTGGAGAGTGGGATCCCCTGGTGCCTCCTGTAATAATCTCTACGTGGCTGCAAGGTCCCGCTTGAGTGCTCTCTTCTTCTCCCAGCTCTGCTGCCTAGCCTGTATGGCTACCTCTTGGCAGATTTTGCTCGACTTAGCTAGGACCTGTGCAACCTCCTCTGCGATTTGGTCCCTTCTGCCCTACTCTCTGGTCCAAATTTGCTCTATCTATCTCGTCATCTACTCTCCCCTATAGATCGAGTCAAGGATTTGACAAGATCGTGTATTTAGGGCAGATGCTAGGGGATCTAGTGTCAGGAGAACCGGGCAATGATCGGACAACGTGGTGCCTGCCAACTGCCCAATCTGGCCTCCCCGAGAGCCTCCCTACTCTTCCACATAAAACCTGTCCAACCGCTCTAGTAGGACTCCACCTAGTGGCATGTATCCCCAAGAGAAGTTCAGCGACCTCTCCCTCTTGTGGAAGGCAGGGTCTCTCCAGGCATCGCGTGCTCCTACTACTAGTAGAAAGACCTCCCATGCCTTGTGCTCCTTCCCGGCCATGCCCTGGTAGTTTTTCCCTCTGCCCTGCTGATGCTCCAAAGCCTCCAGGTTGTTGAAGTCTCCTCCAACAATCAACAATCCAGGAGTCCACCTCTGGGAGTCCTTTCGCGATCTCCGCCCAGAACCTGCTGCGTGCCCCAATCTCTGTAGGGGCATAGATATTAAGGACTCCAAGGCACGAGTCCCCAATATCCAATCTGATCCATAGCACCCTCCCTGCCACTATCGTCCCGTGGTCTTGTACACAAGTGGTAAGACTTGGATCAATAGAGGTGCATATGCCTCCACTCCTGCCGTGGGCACCTATGGCGTGCTCTCAGTAAGTGTGCAAGCTGCCTGGGAGTACCTTCCCTACCTGCTGGGCCTGGGTGGGGGTGAGCTTGTATTCTTGTAGAAGTAAGATGTCGATCCGTCCGGCAAGGGCAGAGGCTGCAGCTCCTGCCAAACAATCAATTTCCTGGAACCACGTGCCCCACTGTAGTGGAGGCTATTCACATTCCAGGATGTAAGGTGTAAGCTCATGGGGAAACTTGACTGACCAAACAGGCATCTGTTCGGTGTGGAGGCTGCTGATGAAGAGGAGAAGCTATGAGGCATGCAAGTACGCTTTGCCGCTGGTCTGGACGGCGAACTCCAATCCCCCATGGTGGCCCTCGACCGGACCATAGTGGTGATAGATGTTCCAGGTGGTACTATCAATGCATCTATCAGCTGTGCTGAGAGTCGAGACTTTGTGCACTGGTAGAAACGGGCCGCCCGTACGAGGGGCCACTCGATCACATCCCTGGAAGCTCTCCACTGTGGAGGGGCTCGAAAGTTATTGCTCAGGTGAGGGACCTTGGCACCAGCCCACCAGTTAATATCCATCATGCAATCAGGCCAGTGCTGTGGAAACAATGCTAGTCCTTCTTCTCCGATCCACTAGGAGGTGTGGTCCGCCACCTGACTCTTCAACTCTTCCTCTATCTGTGTCATCGTCCACTCCTTTGTGTAAGAGGATTGAAGAAAAAAGGCGTAGTTTGGTCCATTCGGTGGTGCTAGTAGATGGACCTTGCCCCTCCTTGACTTACGAACCACGAAGATCCCCACCTCTAGAGGTAGTGAGATCTCTCCGCGCTCCGTAACTCTCAAGTAGGACCATGGGCCACTGCGGAAGAACTCCTATGGCAATAGGTGTGCCTGTCTCGGGAAAGTGTGACGGGCGGCAGGAGTGGATGAGCTGGTGGCTGTATGGGAGGGGGAGGACTGCTCGTGCGAGGAGGATGTAGGCGTGTGTGGCTCATCCCCTCCTGTGGGAGGAGGGGGGGTGGGTATGGGGGGGATCACCTGAACCAGTTGTGGATCAGGGGGGGTGTTCGGTATGGGGGGTGGTGGGGGGGAGGATGATTGAGGGATGGTGGGATGGATGGAGGTACATGGTGGGTGTGGGTGGGGGGGATTGGTGGCCCTTGAAATGGGGGGCTGTGGGCCAGGGTCAATGGGGGGGGAGGCATGGGATGTGGGGGGAGGTAGGTGTGGGGGTTGTGGGAACTTAGGAGAGATAGTATGTGGCATGGGTGGTGGATGTGGGGGGTTGCGATCCTGTCGGGTGGGGTGGGCAGGGGGGGGCTGTGGAGTACTCTGCCGAGGGGGCGTCGCTTGCCCACGTTGCCCACGTGCCCTCTGTTGCCAAGGCTAGGTCTGAGACGCTGACTGTGCCCCCCCTTTCCGTCTCCCTCTCTGTCATCTCTAGACCGGTGTGAAGCCATCAACGTCCGCGTGCGGGCCTGTCAGCGGAGCCACCTTGGCTCTGAAACATGTGCAACCTAGTGCGTGATGCCCAAAGTCGTGGCAGCGCAGGCACTGCCTTGGTTGCCCCATCACAATGACTTGTTGCCTAAAGGAGTGCCCGCGCGCCTCAATCTCTAGGAACTGTGGGATATTCTTGACCTCTTTCACTGCCACTCATACCTTTGGGACTCTTGCAGGTGTCATTGCATCCGCGAAGGATGTGGGAAGGATAGTGCCAAAGAGCTATCCAAAGTCTTTCACCAACTGGTGATACTCTATCGTGAGGTCGGGGAAAAGAAGGGTGACCGGGTGCGGAAGAAACCTATTGTGGAGTGCAAATGCCTCCACAGTAAAGCCACTGTACCAAGGGACCATGTATATGACCCCCTTCGTGGACGCATATGGTGAACTGGCAAGCAACTCGCGAGCTGCGTCTGCCGAGTTGAGCCTGACCATGAAAATCCCTTGGCCTATTAGGACCGCCTCCATGATTTGCGTTGTGCCGATGCGCAGTGTGGAGTGAAGCCAGTCCCGAAGCTGGGCCCTGGCTGGGGAATGTCCTACTACCTGACCATAAATTGCTGTTTCCTTTAGCTCCAGCTCCTTAGCTCGAACGGCTAAGTTCCATTCATTGACTATTGGATCATTGTGACTTCATTCTTTATTCTTTCAGTGACATTTGAATAAAATGAAGGCCGGTCACACATTGTGACTATTGGAGCTCCCACATTGTATGTGTCTCTCTCTCTTGCTCTTGCTCCTTCCACCATAGCTCTTGCTTCTACTTCAGGGCTTACTCCCTTCAACTGGTATCAGAGCCATCTTCTCGTGAGCTCGAGCTTCGTCTGGCTTGCCTTAGCTTGCATTCAAAGGTTTCTTCATTGGTAATCATGGCTTCTCATTCAAAGGTATGCTTTTGATACTCTGTGTCTTCTAGGCTACTTTCAGCTGCATTGGACCTCTTCCAGGTTTACCTTGGCAACCACCCTTGGAGCTTGCCTTCCCCCCCATTCGCCTCAGTACACCTTGCAACCTCCCCAAGATAGGCTGTGTGATTTGCGCCTGTTCCTGGTGTGATCTCTCCTAATCAGCTCAACTACTTCTTTAGCCTCTAAAAGGATCTTGGCTCTCTTGTGGCAACCACCCTTGGAGCTTGCCTTCCCCCCCATTCGCCTCAGTACACCTTGCAACCTCCCCAGGATAGGCTGCGTGATTTGCGCCTGTTCCTGGTGTGATCTCTCCTAATCAGCTCAACTACTTCTTTAGCCTCTAAAAGGATCTTGGCTCTCTTGGCAACCCTAGTGATCATTGGCAATACCTCCCAGCACTTGTATGTGGCATTGGGCATTGATCTTGAGCTCCACATTCACTGTCATTGCTGTTCACTGTTTTGGAACAGCCTACCTTTAGTTTCTGCCTTTAGTTCTACAGTGCCTTTATGTGCTTATGTGATGCTTCTACTAATGCCCATTGGTATCGGATCACTTGTGAATGTTATGTCAATGCATTGGAGATCATTTTGGGTTTTTTGTGATTTTGTTTAGTTATTGGACTTTGCCAATCTAGTATCTATTCTTGTCTTGAGATTTGAATATTATATGATTTTAGTCTCATTTATGAGTTATTTATGATATATTATGATTTATTCTTGATTTTGACATTTTGTCAATTTGTTTTGAAATGAGAATCATGATGTTACAACTTGACTCGGTCCATATTATAGATAGACTATTTACATGTTCATTTAATTTTCTTTGTATGATATGTATGAATCATCATGTTTGAGTTCTAAACCATAATATAGCTTATCCAAAGACTAACTTTGACACAAGTGACAAGTCAATAATGGATCATGGATATGTAACGTATAATGTATTATTCTCAATTGACTCTATTATCACTCAAGCTCAATTGGCCATTCTTTGTTTAAGAGAGTTTCATAGATGTTTAGAACCTCTTTTTCCAGTCAAAACTATTAAAAATCCCTATATAAAAAAACCCGCGTTTCTTATTTTACCCCCTCTTTATAGAAACTTCCGAAACACGTTTCTGACATTTCGTTTCTAAACGTTTCTGACGTTTCTGGCTACTATGAGCTCAAGTCTAGTTTTTTGATAGTCATGTAAATCAAACTCCCTACTATCCTCCTGAACATAGTAGGGTCTTCTATCTCATCCCCAGCATCAGCACTCAACTTCACATTTTGCTCCAATGGCACTGAAAGAGACTTGCATGTTGTCATACCATACTTAGATAACATATCCAAGCCATATTGTCTTTGGGACAGCCATGTACCATCATCACATCTAATCACCTCAAGACCAAGAAAATACCCCAGCTCACCTAAATTCGTCATCTCAAACTTCTTCTTCAAAAAGTCATTAACTTCAACAATCCCATTGTTATTGTCACCTGTAATAATTAAGTCATCCACATTTATGACTATGATGACCAAACCTGCATCTCCCTTTGTCACATAAAATGAGTGATCAACATTAGAAATATAACAAGATACTCTTCAATCTTGTCAGACCATGCTCTAGGTGCTTGTTTCAGCCCATAGAGCGTTTTCTTTAATCTGCACACATATGTGGGATGCTCTAAATCCTCATAACTTGCTGGCTGCTCCATATACACCTCTATTTGCAATTCACCATGCAAGAAGGTATTTTTGACATCCATTTGCTGCAAAATCCATGATGTATACTATGTACTATAGCTTGGGGTGAACTTGTTATCTATTTAGTAGCTTTGTCGATTGGGTTGAGTAATCTTATTCACAGTTACCATAGTTGAGGTCCTTGACTCTCAGAGTGGTTTAGTGATTGCTCGTGGCGGTGAGGCATAGCCTAGTGGCCTGTACCATATGACAATTTTTTTTTGAGCCAACAACCGAGGGCTCTGAGTTTCACCGCTTCCAAGCTTTAGCTGCTACACAAGAGCCTATGAGTAGTGAGTGTCTTTTGTATTTTCGCTTAGGATATCTCAGATACAACTCTCTTTATGAGTTGTTGCATCGACAGATGGTTGATAGCCTTCTCCACTTGAAGCTATCGTGGGATGTTTGTAAAGCCTATCAACTTTGAAAATAGCACCGTATCCCATTTTATCAATAGTCTACACATAGAGCTGAGGCACCTCTCAGATTGATTCAAGTTGATCTTTGTGGTCCGACATTCACTGTCGACTTGAACGGCACATTGTACTTCTTTTTGATGGTGGATAATCATTCTCATTATATGTGGGTGTACTTTCTCAAGCATAAGTCTAATGCCTTTACCTATTTTTCTGCTTGGGTATTGCTGGTGCATAACTAGACCGGTCATTGTGTAGGATGCATGAAGACTGATAGCAGGGGTGAGCTTATCTCCCACGAGTTTTCTGAGTTTCTATAGAAGCATGGTATTTCCCATTAGCTCACTCTACCAACTCCGCCTCTCTCAGAATGGAATTGTAGAACGTAGAAATCGGACCATCATGAACTTGGCATGCTCTATATGTTTGCAACAAAGCTTCTTGAGCTCCTTTGGATCGAGGGTGTTAACACTTTAGTGTACATCCTTAATTGGTGGCTGTTCCTCAAAGGGTTCCATATGAGGCATTCTTTGGCTCTTGGCCTGTAGTTTTTCACTTTGGAGTTTTTGGGAGCTGTGCTTATATTACACACACCCTTAATGAGAAATAGCAAGCTCACTTCACAAGCTAATCTCTTGATTTTGGTAGGATAATCCTTCGAAGTGCGATCCTCAAACAATCAAGGTGGTTGTTAGGAGAAAAATAGTGTTTGATGAGAGGGACATTGTGTAGTTTTCTATACTAGATTTTGTGCCCTTTCCTTGCATTGTTTCTATTGAGATAGTGCCTTTTGAGCTGGGTCTACTACACGCTCTTGACCCACCACAAAATTCACCTCCCAGGCATCCTCCGTGAGACCTGTTACCTCGCTAGTATCAGTAGGCCATGCGAGATTTGGGGATCCTTCCATTGTATTCCACTCCGAAGGGCCCTAGATGATTTGCTCGGCTTGCTTCTCATGCTTCATTTGCGTTGCTGTTTACAACCAATTACATAGCGTATTCTGAGTCGGATAGTTGGCAGGAGGGTCTTTAGCACCCCCAATGGTTCGATGCCATGGAAAAGGAGCTTGAGAATAGTGGCTAAAATGAGACTTGGACCTTGGTGGATTGTCCGAGCCACAAGAAAGTCATTGCACAACAAAGTGGATTTTTAGGAAAAAAGCCAAAAGCTTATGGGACTTTGGACAAACACAAGGCTTGCCTTGTGGTGCAAGGGTTTTGACAGAAGCAAGGTATTAACTATGAAGAGACCTTTGCTCCTACAACGTGGTTAACATTATTTTGTTTGTTGGTTGCGATAGCCGCTCACCACGGCTAGCTAATCTATTTGATGGACATCAAAAGTGCCTTTTTGAACACTTATTTAGAGGAGAAAGTCTATGAAGAGTAGCCTTTCGGATTTTCTTCTACTGGCTGGAAAGACAAGGTCTTTTGCTTGTGGAAAGCTCTCTATGGGCTGAAGTAAGCATCACGGTCTTGGTTCGAGAGAATGGATGAGTTTCTTAGGACACATGGATATCATTCTACCTCTTATGAGCTGAACTTATATGTCAGCTATATCCTACTATACGTAGATGATTTACTTATCATTGGCTCTAATTGTGCTACCATAGAAGAGATAAAGGACCAACTTTGCTCAACCTTTGAGATGACAGCCCTTGGTTTGTTGTCTTATTTTTTGGGGGTGGAGGCAGTTTGATTTGAGGGTAGTATTTTTGTCTTATAACAGAGGTACGCTCTTCAGTTAGTGGGGCAGCATTGCATGGATCAAACACGACCTGTGGCCATGCCTCTTGATCCCATTGCCCATCTTTCTAAGGATACTCTCGGTTAGCCCTTCGATGAGCATACCTATAGGTCTATATAGGGAAGCTTCTTTGGTTGATTCACACTAGGTTAGATTTAAATTACTTTGTTAGTTTGCTTAGTCAGTATTTCACTGTACCTAGGATGTCACATTGAATTGCCTGTTTGCGTGTTTTGAGATATTTGCGGTGTATGTATTCTTATGGCCTAACTTATGGATTTGGTTTATGTTTGTAGGGGTATACTGACTGTGACTAGGTAGGAGATCTTGATACCCGGCGTTTCTATGAAAGCTACCTCTTTACCTTGGGCATAGTACCCATCTCTTGGGCCACGCAAGTAAGAGGCAATGGTAGTTTCCACGGCAGAGGTTGAGTGTCGAGCTTTTTTTGATAGTATCAAAGAGGCCATCTACTTGAGGAGCTTATTGGTAGGTTTACACTTTTCATGCGACTTTTCTATTGTTGTCTACTACGACAACTAGAGTGCTATTGCACTTGCGGGCAATTCGATCTTTGCACCATGGATGCGGCATGTGGGGGTCCACTTCCACTTCACTAGAGAGCAGGTTGAGTTAGGCACCATCTGCCTAGAGTTAATGCATTCCTCCAATAACTTTGCAGACATACTGAACAAGGCGGTCAATCAGCCTATGGTGTAGTATCTTTTACCTAGGATTGGCTTGGATACACCCTCTACTTTTTTAGATTGACGGGGAGAGGATGCTTCCATCTCGCTTTTTCTTTCAATTTGAGAGGGATTGGCTTTCTTCTCTTGATAGTGATTGTGATGATGCTTACAGATTTTGATTCAGTCATTGTATTTATTAAACATTTTAAACATCATATCTTCATTTGCACTATCAAGATTACATGATTGTAAAAGGACACTTGGGTAAGTGAACAATTCCCTTGCGAGAGCACTGCCCAAGTGGCATCGTTGCATAGCATTTTGCATGAGCATGATGACACTTGCATTGCCTCTTGTATAACTCTAGTGCATTGGCATTCTGTTTTGTAAATATGCATCTGTGCGCATTTATCCCTTTTTGGTCTTTTTGAGCTGTCAACTTTGGATCCATTATATTCATGGTATTGCACATGGTAGTCTCCACGGCAGTCTCCCATGCTTGCTTAGCCTTGCTAGCTTGCTTTACACATCTCTTTTTTTGTCTCTCCACATACCCCCATATTTGCTCCACACTCCACTAGCATCTTCCTTCATCATTGACATCTAGTGGTGGTAGGGATAGCCTGTTTGTTTTGTAAAAGCCTTTGGGACTAAGTACTTGTCTCTTGTCCATTACTTAATCGAGCTTCACCTCCCTTTTTGAAACAATCATTATCAAACCTACCAAAGGAAAAAAAGTTCATAGTGGTTTCATCCACCTTGGCAGGACTTGGTAGGCCACTAGGCAGCTGATGTGCATCCTTTGTTTGATGCCCTAGCCTCTCTGGGATGACCACCTTGGACTCCCTTGGTAAGATAACCATTGCCTCCGTAGTCTTGGTAGACCATTGGGTAGCCTCCGTATACCCTTTGTCTGATGCTCTGGCTGCTTTGGGGTGGGACGCCATGGGCTAATAACACATAAAATAAAAACACTCAAAATTTGGGTTTAGGTTCCTTTCTTGCTTAGTTTTTCGTCCTGATAGGGGGTGTTGAGCTAACATAAGCATTACATGGTGAATTAGCCACTTAAACAGCCCAAAAATGCTTAATTAATCAAATCCCTAAAGTGGTGCGTGGTAGGAGGTCCCAAAACTTTCTATAAATAGGTTGGCTGCCCTCCATTCAGCCTCAATCTCATTTTTGCAAGTTTTAGGCTCTCTAGCTTTGCTACCCACATCTCGTTCGCAAAGGATATCTCAACTGAAGTTACCCATTGCTGTCTACATCAGTTTGGTGCTTGTTTCCAGCCTTCTCTTTGTAGTCTACACTCCTTCTAGCTGTCGCCTGCTGTTATCTACCCTTCTAATGGCTGTGCTTCAGTCTAGGAGCCTATTTTTTCTGCGTTTACTGCAGCAAACTGCCTGGTGACTGCTCCTACACTTGCGTTTTGACCTTCCAGCTGCTGCCCAACACTTTGCACAATCCACACTACTATGTTTGGTCCTTTCTGTTGCCACCTAGGCTGTCTACACCCTAGAGGTATTTGCATTTGCAGTTTTCTCTCTCATTTGCTGCATTTCTGCATCAGATTCGGCCTTTTTGGCTACATTTGCTGGTGTTTGACTCTTGGAGGCTGCCTTCGTTGTGTTTTGGGATCTGTCAAGAGTATGAGACACTTTTCTGCTCAGCACGTTTGCCTCAATCCTTGAGACATGAGAGTTCGGGGTATAGTTTCCATTCCAATAGAGTTTGTTTGTTGCATGAGCATTGTATATTCAATATCCAGTCATTCCTTCAGATTCTTTGTGTTCATTGTCTTTGAGTTACCCTAACCCTAATTGTGTTCTTCTGTTTTTATGCTTTGTCATACACTTTAGTTTATGTTTCTGCTTTAGGGTATTTTTTCACAAACCCATCCTCAACATGTTATCCTCTAGAAACTCCCAATTGACTCTATCATAGGCCTGGGTGAAAATATTGTCAAGGATAGTGCGCTCCCGAACAAAACCAGTCTGGGTAGGGTGAATGAGGCCTGGCATCAAGAGAGATAGTCAAAGGCTGATCATTTTGGCTAGGATTTTATACCCTCTTCCAAGCAAAGTGATTGGTTTCCATTGGGTGATTTCCAATATGTCTCCGTTGCCCTTTGGGAGGTTGAATCAATCTCTTTGACATCCTTTTTGGCATAACTCCAAATTGCACAATCTCCTAAAATGCTACTAAAAGTGTTGTGCTTATCATGTTTTGATAGTTGAGGATGAAAGCCATATCCAATCCATCATCCCTTGGGCACTTCCTTGATGATAATGCTAGCAAAGCCTCAAGAAGCTCCTCCTTTGAGAATGGGGCCATCAAATGTATCCTCATGCTCTTTGTTGTGACCACTATCTTGGTACTTTGCTACACAATCTCTCTATCCCTCCCCAATCCTGGAGGCCTTGTCATCATGCCTAACAAAGCCATGTAATAATCCATGGCCACTTGACTACCCGCCTATGGCTCTTGGGCAAGGGATCCATCTGCTATTCTAAGTCACCTAACACCATGTCTAGAGTGTCTGGGACGTGTGGTTTGAAAGAATTCTTTGTTAATCCTGTTTCTTGCTTGTGTCTAGAAAGAGACCCTCGCATGGTACTTATACTCTGATTTGCCCTCTTTCGTAGCACCTATTTCTGACTTGGCTGCATGCATCCTCTCTGCCACCCACCTACATCCTGGTTTTCTTTCCTCCTCTCTTTGAAGTGTTGCCAATGAGGTTCTAGCAGCCCTCTCTTTCTATAAGAGATCTTCCCTCTTGCTCCTAGCCTTCTCCTTAAGAAAGGATCTCACCTCTTGCAAACTCTCATCCAAGTCTCTAGCTTCCCTACCCACTGAAAATGGCTTAGCCCTCCAAGTTTTTGGATAAAAAACCAAGTGCAGCAAGTGTGGAAGCATATGACCAGATTAAAAAGAGGATGAACATAGAGAGAAGAGAGAAAGAGAGAGTAGATGTCGGGCCTGTTCTTGGCACTACCGCCACCTATCGCATGACTCACTTGCACTTCCGCCCTGCAAACCCTTGTCACGTGAAGGCGGCCACTAACGCTAGTTGCCTGGTGGCCTGCACACAACAACTCCTCAGCCAGAGAGGAGACGTTGATGACATGCCTCTACTTGTGCTCACCTACCTGATCGGTGCACCTTGCATTCGCATGCCCTGGAGACCACTGCCCCACTCATTTGTCAACTGCTTGTATGTGGTGCTTGTCCCTATCATTTCCTGGTTCGTCTGTGCGCCCTGACCTCGTGTAGGCCTGGGCTTTGTCCTACCTGCTTGCCCCCTTTTACCCTACCTATTGCTCGTGCTTTCAGCAAACAGGGAAATCTGCGAGAGAGAGACTATCAGGCATAGTCTTCAGAGTTCGTTCCTTTTATCTACTACAGACCTGCATGCTATTGGGCAGAGACTCCAAACTGACTGCAGTCCTGTATGCTAGCTAATATGGTTGGACCTGATATTGTGTTCGTGGATTGACCAGAGGCTGCAATTGCTCCGGATTCTGTAGCTAACGAAGAAGAGGAAATGGTTCCCTGCACAGAAGAAATGGTACCTTGTTTGAATAATCATCCAGTAGGCAAATATCCTAAACATGCTTATGGGCTTTGCGGGAGGCTTCTACTCTGGTGCATACTCCTGTCTGCTCTTATGCGCAAGCAATCATTGTCTCTGAGGAATTTCAAGAGTTGGATTAGGAGCAGTTGCTCGAATTTGCAAACACTTTGTTGGGTGATTATGCTCACAAAAATCTTTCTAGTGCTGCAAACAATGTTGAGGAAGATGTTGTGGATGCTAATGTGGATAGTAAGGCTGTGCTGTGCTCACTTTTTGGGTTTTATGAGAAGGGTGTCATACAGTTTTTCATGGGCAGAATTCCAATGCTTGCTTGGATCCATTAGTGGTGGCTAGCCTCTTTGATGCAAGCTGATTGTGTGGATGATTTTTTTGTAGGCCCTAGGGGCTTGTATCAGGTGCTCTTGCATTCTCCTCACATGCAAGATGCTTTATTGGCTAAGTTACCTTTGTTTTTTGACTGCCGCTTGGTACACGTTGTGCCCTGGCGACCCTTGGCAGATTTCCAATGTCTAATTGAGCGTGAATGTGCCATTTGGGTGGAGGTTGAAGCTTGCCCAGTAGTATACTGGACTTTGTTAAAGGATGCCATGGCTGCTATTGGCACGGTTTTAGTGCCACTAACCTTGTGTGCTGCTAATCAAAAGAGAGTATGTATGTTGTGGGATAGTGGCTATAAGAGGTGTAACTAGCTGCGCATAAACTGCTTCAATATGCATCCATTACTCTTTTGGATCAAATGGGACACCTTTGTAGGCCACTACTTTTCTTGTGGGCAGTTGGGCCACTTTATGTTGGAGTGTTTGGACAAAGTGGATATAAATGTTGGCCCTATGGGGGATGCAGACATGTTACCTAAGGAGCCGAAGGATAGTGAAA